>NC_090442.1:112290290-112598206 GCF_031143425.1 Pleurodeles waltl
CAGGCGGAAGACAATGTACCGCCCACACCATTATGAGAGGCCAATCCGCCACCTTTTCCGGGGCAGATTCAACGCGAACAAAAACACGGCAGAAACAGGACTTGGAAGGGAAAACTCTGACCTCCACACACTCCACAAGGAACCAGGACGCCATGGAGCCGGAACTCCATATTCTACCTGCAATTGTCTTCCTGCTCCTCTACCAGGAGCACGACGGACGGCGGCGACGACCACGGTGAGTACTGCACCTACGACACAGGGGAGGGGGGAGGGAAAAGAGAGTGACACACACATGCAACACGCAACACCCCCATCCCCACCCTCACACATAACAACACACACACCAATACATGCTGAAACATTACATTTACACCCCCAACCCCCCTGGAAGAACGCAAGGACAAAAGGAAATGAGGTGAACTATTGTAATCAGGATAAATCCATTAATCAAAAATATATACACACTATTTACAAATATGTACACCAAGAATTCAAGTACATGTACTGCACCTACATAGTCCGTGGACCACTGGGCCCAAAATGTATGGGCGAGGCCCACACTCAATACCCGATCCAAATGGAGAGAACACTAAAGGGGCATCAGATCAAAATAAAACAGGCACCTCAGGGGGAAGGGAAGGGGGGCACCTCAGCCGGATGATTGCACGAAGCCAGCTCCACGAGGGGGTTCCATGCCCATTGATGTATCCTGGGGAGTGCAAAGCCACAGTCTCTCAAGTCCCTCCAGTGGGTGGTTTGCCCACTGCTTTATCCTGGGGAGTGCAAAGCAACAGTTTCTCGAGTCTCTCCAGTGGGTGGGTTGCCCACTGCTTTATCCTGGGGAGTGCAAAGCCACAGTCTCTCAAGTGGATGCCTTTCTCCACTGGTTGTGGAGTGGGCTTTGTGCCCAGAGTGCTTTATCCTGCCAAGGACAGAGGTAGTGGATGTCTTTCTCCACTGGTTCTGGAGGGGGCATTGTGCCCAGAGTGCTTCATCCTGCCAAGGACAGAGGTAGTGGATGTCATTCTCCACTGGTTCTGGAGGGGGCTTTGTGCCCAGAGTGCTTCATCCTGCCAAGGATAGAGGTAGTGGATGTCATTCTCCACTGGTTCTTGAGGGGGCTTTGTGCCTAGAGTGCTTCATCCTGCCAAGGACAGAGGTAGTGGATGTCATTCTCTACTGGTTCTGGAGGGGGCTTTCTGCCCAGAGTGCTTCATCCTGCCAAGGACTGAGGTAGTGGATCTGACACTCCACTGACGGTGGGGTAACATGGAAGCTGTCCAGGCCCCTGGAACTGACCACCAGCCTCGTATGACTGACCACTGGGGATGACAGCCATGTCTGCGGTGGTGCCACTGGCACAGGATGTGGCGTGGCTGCTGGCAGTGCTGGCAGCAGCCTCAGTAGCGGTGGTGCTTGTGGCACTCATTGGGCAGCGGTGCTAGTGGGGGGGCTGACTGAGCGTGCTGCTGGTGGCGGTGTCCTGGGCGGTGGTGCTGCTGGGGGGCTCACTGAGTGTGCTGCTGGCGGCGGTGTCCTGGACGGCGGTGCAGGTGGGGGGCTCACTGAGCATGCTGCTGGTGGCGGTGTCCTGGGCGGCGGGCTCACTGAGTGTGCTGCTGGCAGCGGTGTCCTGGGCGACGGTGCTGGTTGGGGGCTCCTGAGCGTGCTCCTGGCAGCGGTGTCCTGGGCAGCGGTGCTGGTGTGGGGCTCATTGAGCGTGCTGCTGGCGGCGGTGTCCTGGGGGGCCGTGCCGGGGGCGGCCGTGCATGTGGCAGTGCCGGTGGCGGTTTTGTCCGCCGTGCAGGTTGGTGGCAACTTCCCTTTCTTTCTCTGCCCCTTCCCCACCTTGGATGGTGGTGCAGCTGTCTTGCCACTCCCAACTGTTGTCCTGGCTGAGCCCTTGGTGGCAGGTGTTTTGGCCTTTTCCCTCCGGGCTGTGGGCAACTTCTTTTGTTTTGGAGGTGGGGGAATGTCCTTGGCCTGGCTCCTTGGGACACTGGCTGCCCTGCTGCTTAGCACACTCCAGAAGCCGGTTACTGCTGGCACCAGTGTTCCCGGTGATGTGGTGGCTGAGGTGCTGGGTTGGGACCTGGAGAAGCGGGCCCTAGGGGACGGAAGGGGCGGATGGAGGTGAAGGGAAGAGGTCAGGGTTTGACAGGATTTTTTTTTTAGACACACTGGGGCGGGTAGATGGAGGGGGTTTGGGAGTGGAGGAAGAGTTAGTGGTTGTAGGGGGCGTTCGTTTGCTGACTTTGGGTGAAGGTGCATGGGCTGGAGGCTGTCGTGAGGTGGATGGCTGTTGGGTGGGGGTGTGACTGCGTTTGTGTAGTTTGGGAGGAGGGCTCACAGACACACTGGGAGAGGACACAGGGGATGTGTGAATGGTAGTGGGGGTGGTGAGTGCACGTGAGCGGTGTGTGGTGATGGGCATGCTGGTGATGGATGTAGTGGCTGAAGATGTAGTGCATGCAGGTGTGAGTGGAGACGTGACAGGGAGGGAGGAGGGAGACGTGGAGGAGGGGGACACATTGGAGGCAGTGGCTGTTGATATGTGTGCATGGGTATGATGCTTGTGTGAGTGCCTGTGGGATGTGTGGTGCTTATGTTTGCCAGAGCTACCCTTGTGTGTTGAGGTGTGTGCATGCTGGTCTGATGGTGTGCTTGGGATAGGCTGAGGTACTGGGGATTGGGTCTGGGTGGAGGAAGTTGGAGGGGGGAGGCTGGACACAGAAACAATGGCTGCCATCAGTGCTGAGGCCAGAGTCTGAAAAGCTCACTGTTGGGCTGCCTGACCAGAATGAATGGCCTCCAGGTATGCATTTGTCTGTTGCAACTGCCTCTTTACACCCTGGATGGCATTCAGAATGGTAGACTGCCCAACAGTGAGGGATCTGAGGAGGTCAATGGCCTCCTCACTGAGGGCAGCAGGGCTGACTGGGGCAGGGGCTGAGGTGCCTGGGTGAAGGAGATGCCTGACCCTCCTGGGTGAGCAGCCACGGGGCACACGCTAAGGGGCTGCTGGGAGGGTGGTGCTGGTAGGGGGTGTGGCGGCTGTACTTGTAGATGCGGTGGGCACAGAGGGGTCCGCCACCCCAAGGGAGCTCCCATCAGACAAGGAGTTGGTGTTGCTGGTCTCAGCTCCTGTCCCCGCCGTGGAGCTCCCCTCACCCTCTGTCCCACTGGTGAATTCTGAGTCCGTAGTCTCACCCTCCAGGGCCATGTGGGATGCAGCTCCCTCCTGCTCCGGTGGCACAGCTCCTCCGCCTGATGATGCTAATGCACACAAGAACAGGGAGACCACAAAAAGGGGGGGAAAGAAAGTAGAAAGATATGTTCAGTGCATGCAATACCGCTACCGTTGGCGGACACTACAGTCACAGCAGCCCCCTGCACTACGCCATACACTTAGAGTTCCCTAATTAATCCCAGGGACATGGGGTACAAGGCCTATGCCCGATTGCTGCACACATGGAAGTCACAGGAGCCTGACTAGGGGTAGATGGCACTTAACACTGGTGGGGTGGGGTGCCACATAGCCTGCCTCACGAAGGGACCTTGCCTACAAAACTCACCCTGGCCTAGGGGAACCCACAGCCCACAGCTCACCTCCCCCACCCAGACACCCCCAATGCGCACTGAATCAGATGGATGTGATGGTACTCACCCCCTTGTGGCTGCTGTGATGCCTTCAAGCGCCCATCCAACTCTGGATACGCCACCGCCAGGATCCGGAACATCAGGGGGGTCATGGTGCGACGGGCACCCCTCCCACGTTGTGAGGCCATCCCCAGCTGGGCCTCCGCTGTCTTCTTGCTCCAGCGGTGAATGTCCTCCCATCTTTTATGGCAGCGGGTGCTTCGTCTGTGGTGAACCCCCAGGGCCCGGACGTCCTTGGCGATGGCACGCCAAATATCCTTCTTCTGGTGGGCGCTGACCTACAGGAATAGTACAGGGGAAAAGGAAAAACTATAACCGGCCGGACCGTCACAGTCATTGGCCCACGTTCCCACCCTTGCCCTGACGCACATCCACTCACCGTCGTTTCATGCACGCCTCATTCCCCCCCCCATCTCCCATCCACACCACTCCAAACAGGCATTGCCCGTACAGCATGCTCACAGTGTACTCACCTGTTTGTCTGGAGGACCGTAGAGTAGCGTGTACGGGGGGAGGTCCCCATCCACTAGTTTGTCCAACTCCTCCGATGTAAAGGCAGGGGCCCTTTCCCCAGACACTTGAGCCATTGTCGCTTCCAGACTGAGGTCACAGCAGCACTTGCAGTGTAGGTCCTCTCCTGAGTGAACAGAGAGAAAATGGCGGTCACGTCCGCGGCGGTGCGTACCAGTACCTCTCCCGTGTGAACGCCAAGTTTCCTGGCTCAGTGCATGACGCTTACATTCTGAGGAAT
This sequence comes from Pleurodeles waltl, assembly GCF_031143425.1. Lineage (NCBI taxonomy): Eukaryota > Metazoa > Chordata > Amphibia > Caudata > Salamandridae > Pleurodeles > Pleurodeles waltl. The sequence goes on from NC_090442.1 coordinate 112,294,702, forward strand.
AGCAGCATCCCTTATGTGATAGGGCAACTCCAGAGGCACCGTGTGTGGCTAATAGGTGAGGACAAGGACCCTATACAGTGTGAATAGTTGTCTGGGCCTGGGGTTGTCCCTATGGGTTAGTGTGTGTCTAACAGTTGTCCCTCGACATTGGCAGGTGACTATGGCTACCCCAACCTGTCATGGCTACTGACCCCAGTGAGGAATCCCAGGACAAGGGCAGAGAAACGCTACAATGAGGCACATGGGTGAACTAGGAGGGTTATAGAGAGGACCTTCGGCCTCCTGAAGGCCAGGTTCCGGTACCTCCATATGACAGGTGGTTCCCTATACTACTTGTTGGACTTTTTGCCTTACGTAGGTTCGTCCCCAGTCTTTTTGCCTCCTTCCTCCTGGTTTTTCTGACCTCTCGCTGTTGGCTTTAGGACTCTGAGCACTTTATCACTGATGACCAGTGCTAAAGTGCAGGTGCTCTCCCATCTAAAGTTGGTATGATTGGCTTATACCTAATTGGCATATTTAATTTACCTATAAGTCCCTTGTACAGTGTTATCTCTATACCCAGGGCCTGTAAATTAAATACTACTAGTGGGCCTGCAGCGCTGCTTGCGCCACCCACTGAAGTAGACTTTCAAACCTGTCTCAGGCCTGCTAGCGCAGGGCCTGTGTGCGCAATTTTCTGCCACAGGGACCTGGCATCTAAATTTACTTGCCAGGCCCAGAACTCCCCTTTTACTACATGTAAGTCAACCCTAAGTTACGCCGTAGCTAGTCCCATGGGCAGGGTGCCATGTATGTAGAAAGGCAGGACATGTGCCATATTGCATGGCCTGTCCTAGTAGTGACAAACAGCCTAACTTGGTGTCTCACTGCTGTGAGTGCTGCCTTCTCATAGGATTGCATTAGAAATGCCTTGCCTTGTGTGTAAGGGGTATTGTCTGATTTATGAGGGGTAGCGTAGGCGTGTTTGGTATGGTTGTGATGGTGATAATAAATGCTGCTTACTGGTGTGGGTGTATTTTTTATTACTATCACAGAAATGCCACTTTCAGAAAGTGCGAATTTATCTGTGCTTATGACTCTGGTGTTTTGCAGCTTGACTCCAATCCACGTCTGGGCAGAGTGACAGTTGGGGCTTTGTTTATACTTTTCAGACAGCCTGTACACAGGGAGGGTGGAGGTGTCACAGAGGTGCATCTGCTTACTGAATAGTCTTCCTGGGCTGAGAGAAGGGAGAGGCGGGGCACACCTGCATTTGTAAAGACTGTGCTCTGGCCTCACACAATAGGGTCGTTAACCCCCCACTGATGTTTGGAGCCTGTGCTGAAAGGAGAGAGGGTGCACTCCCAGAACCAGTTGTAACTGGCTGGAACCTCCTCTCCCTACCATTGTAAAACACTGTAAGAATCGACTATAAGTACAGGGGAAGTTTCCCCTGAATTTGGAGACTCTTGGAATCATCTTGGAACTGGACACCAAAGGCTGAAAGGACTCACCAGGAACCGCCATTGACTGCTGCTGCTGTGCTGACCTGTGACCTGCCTGGTCACTGTGAAGGACTTGCCACTTGCTGCCTTTCCCTTGTGCTGGTCTGTAGCTGGGCCCTCCACCTGAGGACCTTGTTTTAAGATTCTGCTCCCCAGGGGCAGGGTGCTCTGGCCCATGACCCCTGCATCCATTTCTTCACGAGGGGTGCTTCTCCGTGGTTGCGGCTGCCATAGCGCTGATTGCAGCACGCTTATGGAGCCTTGGGAGCTCATAGGCTCCTTGCTGCATTGTGCCCCTTTAAATAAGATCACCGCAGCGGCCCAGGAAGCTGGAAGAACACTCGTGCACCGCATCGGGTGCAGGCAAGTGTCTGCTCGAGCCCCAGGAGGGGTCTGATCTTCTTGTGGCTTCACAGCAGGACCAGGGGAAGGCGCGGAGAGTGCCCCCTTCCCCCTGGCCTCTGCGTTAGGAGCAGGACGCTCCTTTTCTGTTGTTAGGTAAAACGGGCATTATTGTGGGCCCCAACTCTTGGTGGAAGGGCCAGTGGGGGCTCAGGGGGGCCCCCAGAGATCGTGGGTCCCGGGAGGAGCCTATCATTAAGTTGAAGGGGGTGCGTGGTGCCCCCCTCCTGCCCTAAGTTGTTTTTGCTGGCTTTGGCCCCCCTCGTGAGGGCCGGTTGAGGCCCTGGGGGGCCCCCAGTAATCAAGGTCCGCGGAGGGGCCTGTCTATAAAAGAGAGGAGGTGCATGTCGCCTCCTCTGACCCCAGAGTATAAGGGAGGCCCCCGTTTTGCGCATAGGCGCGACTGGTGCCCCATTGTTCACCTTCTAGGCACTGGAGGTGCCTTCATCCAACCAGGTACTGTTTAAAGGTCCAATATAGTTGCAATCCAAAGTTCTTTCAACAGACTTTTGTTTGATTCATATATTACCTACCTGCGTTTTATGTTTTTACATATGTGTATGCAAATGTTCCTTTTATGGACATGCTTGCTAATATGTTTTTCTAACTTGCCATATGTTTTCTAATGTTCCTACTATGGGCATTTTATGATATTCTTATGACAAGTGCTGTGATGTAATAACGTGTTTTCCTCACTACTGCTTATGTTGCAGAATACTGAGTAACCTATGTGTTATGTGTGACTACTGCTAATTTGCAGAGTAACTAATGTGTAACGTTCTGACAAGCAGGATAGTACTGATATGTGATGTTTGGTCTGATAATTGCGTTGTGTACAATACAGTATATTTTCATTTAATCTGGTGTTGTGTTTCCTTTGTGGTGGGGATATTGCGTCACATGTGTGTGTGTGTTGTGCAAACGCTTTACACATTGCCTCCGGGTTAAGCCTGACTGCTCGTGCCAAGCTACCAAGGGGGTGAGCAGGGGTTATCTTGGACATGTAACTCCCCTGCCCTGACTAAAGTGGGTAAGTTCTGCCTGGCTGAGGTGCATACCCTAGCCAACCAGAAACCCCATTTCTAACACTACTCACCAAAGAAGGTGTGCCAGATCATCGTGGCCTGCTGTGTGCTGCACAACTTGGCTTTGCGACGACAGGTGCCTTTTCTGCAGGAGGATGGTCCTGAAGGAGGTGTTGTGGCACCTGTGGAGCCTGTGGACAGTGAAGAAGAGGAGGCAGAAGAAGAGGACATAGACAACAGAAACACCGTGATCCATCAATACTTCCAGTGATACACAGGTAAGAATACCTCACTGCCTCCTACATCTGATAAAATTGTTTGACCTCTCATCTGTCTGTCACTTTCACCCAGTGTATGGACCCTGATTTGTCACTTTCCCTTTCGATTTCACAGATGTGGGTCCCACTGTGTGACCACTGCTATGTTACCTCATGGACTAGAGCTGTGTGACATAGGTATGTTGACAATACAATGGACATTGGTATTTTCCTTAGTTATAGCAAATACACATTTGTGAAAGCACAGACTGACTCCAGATTGTTTTGTGATCCAAGGGTGTTTATTTAAGTGCAAATTAGTGGAGGGGGTTGGAAAATGGTCAGGGGTGATGGTGGAGAAATTTCCATGGCAGAGTCCATTCTATTTGTCTCACAGGTGCATTGTCCAAAGGGGCATATGAAGTGGAGCTAGGGCAGTTTAAGGATGGACAGGGTGACAAAGTGGGACAGGAGGATGACAATCAGGGTGGTCTCATTTCTTGGCGGGGGTCTTAGCATTGTTCTCTGTCTTTGTCCTGGATCTCAGGGACTGCGTGCGGGGTGGCTCGCCATCTGCAGGGGGTGGGGTGCTGGTGTCGTGGTCCTGTGGCGGTGCCTCCTGTCCACTAGCGCCGGCGGAGGTGGTGGGCAGTTCATTGTCCAGGCTAGTGTCAGGGGCCCCTTGTTGTGCCACAGTGTCCCTCCTGGTGTTCACGAGGTCCATCAGCACCCCTACAATGGTGCCCAGGGTGGTATTGATGGGTTTGAGTTCCTCCTTGAACCCCAAATACTGTTCCTCCTGCAGCCGCTGGGTCTCCGGAAACTTGGCCAGTGCCGTTGCCATCATCTCCTGGGAATGATGGTAGGCCTCCATGATGTTGGAGAGGGCCTCGTGGAGAGTGGGTTCCCTGGGCCTGTCCTCCCCCTGTCGCACAGCAGCCCTCCCAGTTCCCCGGTTTACCTGGGCCTCTGTCCCCTGAACCGTGTGCCCACTACCACTGCCCCCAGGTCCCTGCTGTTCTTGGGGTGGTGGGTTAGCCTGGGGTCCCTGTAGTGGTGGACACACTGCTGCTTGACGTGTCCTGGGGACAGAGGTATGGGCCCGCATGGTGGGTGCTGTGCTGGTGTTTCCTGAGGGGGGAGGCTCTGTGGTGGCCTGTGACTGTGTGAGGGGAACCAACTGTCCAGAGGTCCCAGATGGGCCGGGCTGGTCATCTAGATCCAGTTGGACAGAGCTGCTGTCATCACTGTGGGCCTCTTCTGTGGGTGGAGTGGACATGTCTGGAACCTCCTGTCCGGTGACGTTGGGTAGGGTTCCTGCAGGGGTGTAAAGGCATGATTATTGCATCTGTGTGTGCCATGGTGTGCAATGGGTGGGTGACCCTGTACCTCAGTGCTTCCATTCCTGTGTAGGACCTTGTGTGATAATTGTTTAGGGGTCTGTGTGGGTATGTGTAGTAGACATGCATTGGTGATGGGTGTCCATGCTTTGTTGTTGCATGCAGGGCTTGGTGTTGGGATGTGTGGTTTGTGATAGTGGGATATATGTGAGGAGTTGGAGTGATGAGGGTGAGGGCGAGGGTGGGGGTATGTGATAGCATGCAGGTAGGGTGGGGGATGAAGTAGTTAAAGATTTAACTTACCAGAGTCCATTCCTCCAGCTTCTCCTGCGAGGCCCTCAGGATGCAGTATAGCCAAGGCCTGCTCCTCCCATGTTCTTAGTTGTGGTGGAGGAGGTAGGGGTCCGCCGCCAGTCCTCTGAACCACAATGTGGTGTCTTGAGACCATGGAACGCACCTTCCCCCGTAGGTCGTTCCACCTCTTCCTGATGTCATCCCGTGTTCTTGGGTGCTGTCCCACTGCGTTGACCCTGTCTATGATTCTGCGCCATAGCTCCATCTTCCTAGCTGTGGTGGTGTGCTGCACCTGTGATCCGAAATAGCTGTGGCTCTACCCAGATGCTTTCCTCCACCATGACCCTGAGCTCCTCCTCAGAAAACCTGGGGTGTCTTTACAGTGCCATGGGGTGGTGTGGGTGATGTCTGGGGTGGTGTGTGTTGTGATGTGTGGGGTGATATTTAGGGGGGTGTGATGTTTTGTGCGTGGATGTGTATGTGTGATGGTGTTGTGTGCCTCAGTCTGCTGGTTTTGTCTTTGCTTTGCTGTCTCTCTGGCCTTCTTCAAATGTTTGGGTAATAAGGGTTTGTGGGTAATGTGGATGGGTGTTTTATATTGTATTGGGTGTGTGGGAGTCGTGTGTGTATGTATGTGTATCAGGTGTGTGTATTTCAATTTGTCCAATGTGGTAGTGTTTTGTAAATGTGTGTATATTTTGAGCATGGCGGTGTGTACCGCCAATGAAATACCGCGGTTGAAAGACAGCCGCGTGGATTCGTGGGTCGTGATAGTGTGGGTGTATTCCTGTTGGCGTGACGGTGGAGGTTTTGTTTTCGCCAGTTTATCACTGACCTTTTGTGTGGCGGACTTGTGTGGGATTTTGGCGGTTTCTGAGCTGTGGCAGAATTCGTCTAGCCGCGGCGGTGTGTTGGCGGTCTTCTGCACGGCGGTAAGCGGCATTTACCGCCAATGTTGTAATGAGGGCCTGTGTGTCCTCCTTGCAACTGGAGGTGGTGTCTGGAGGGATCCTATGACCTCCTGAAGAGTTGGTTAATTGATGATTGTCAGCTGGTCATCCAGGTCATCATTGAAATCCAGGACAGGAAGGTTGGCAGGCGGTAAGCCATCCTCCTCTGCAATTAGATATTTTTAAATCAGATTGTTGTGGCAGTTGACATGGCACATAATGTATACGGTAGTGGAGGCTCAGTGACTATTTGAAGGTCCAAGGTTGTTATTGTACATTATATGGCACATATTTTTAGCCCCTTAGTGCGACAGGAATGTCACGTGAAGGGCTGCTGACGTGGCCCAATGTGGTGCGTCGTATTTATTAGGTGGCATTAAACCACTTCTTTTGCCACTTCTTTTGCCACCATGTAAATAGCTGCCCCTTCCCATGCTGCACTTTGTGTGGAAAGTGCGTGCATTGGCTGTTGATGTGGGCAGCCCACGCCAACACCCATTGCATTTTTTTACAGACTCAGATTTACGTGTTTTGGTGGACCTGAGGCTGCGCCAATATCTATCACCACCCCAGGGGTGATATTAGCAGGGTGCAATGTAGACATATACTTTATATCCTCCTCATGTTTACCTTTGTTAATGTGTGACACATGTGTTCTAGTAATGATACAAGGAGGTAGGGGAGCATTTTTGCAAGATACACCACCCCGAGCCCCCTCAATGGTATTGACTTCCATCCTAATGTCAGATGTCTAAGTTGTGTGGCTACAGGAAGTTTGACTATATGCAAGGGGTGTTGTGATGGCACAGCCCCAGGCACATTAAATACATGTCCCTTACAGCTAATGTGGTGCTTATTTATGTGGTGGAGTATAGCCCTGGTGATTGGTGTATATCCACGTTGTGTATATGTTGGGGGACATAGCACATCCAAAGCGTGTGTACTTGTGTTGCTTGTATGGGGCATCTGGATTCAGGATGCATGTGTCCCCGTGCATTCCTTTAGTATGCATTGGGTGTGTCCTATTTACCTCCCCCTTATGGCATTTGTTAGATTCCCATAATTCCCCCATGCGACTTACCCTGCATTTGTGTTGGTGGTTGATAGTGTGCGCTGTCCTGTTCTTGGAATCCTGTGACCAGCTCTTCCAGGATGACCGCTGCAACCATCTCCTCCAGTTCATCCAGGTGCTCCTGTGGTTTCAGGACTTCCACCTCCTGCCTGCAGTGCTGTCTGTCTGTTCCTGGCCAATTTCTCCTTAGTTCTACACTTGCAATCATGCCAGAACTTCTTGCACTCAATGACAGTTCTCCTCATCTCTGCCACACAGTTGATTTTGTCCACTATTTGCTGCAATGTAGCCTCTCTCTTATCAATTGGCAATTTGGAGGTAAAGAAGAGCTGGTGTTGGTGCTCCGTCACCTCTCTGACACAGATGTCGTGCTCCTCCTCACTGAAGTGACACTTGCATGTTTTTTTCTCCTTCTCCAGGAACTTATGTGGATCCTCCTGGCTAATGCTTGGGCGATTGGGGTCTCCCTGGGGTCTCTCCTGGCCTGCTCTTCCATTTTCAGTTGCACTTGCACTTTTTCTTGCTTGTGCATTTAAATTTGGCCCTAAAGCAGGCTAAAAATGTCGGTAACCCTTTTGTGACATGTTTACGTGCCGCAAAGTGGTTTTGCGCCACTTTTGTAGCATTAATGTCATATTTCTTTACAACAGGGCGCAATGGTTAGTGCCATTTTTTTTTTACGTTCACCATTCCTTTGCACTGGCTAGCCTCATTCCATGAATATGGCACCCGGCTTGCGCTCAGGAATGGTGCTAGCAGGTGCTAATGTTTTTGACGCAAAACTGCATTTGTGCAGTTTTGCGTCAAAAGGTATAACTATAGGCCTTAGTCTGGAAGTATTTTTATTCACCAGCTGCTGGCAAAATGTACTGTGTAGATGAGTCTGACAAAGGACTTGCTTGTAGAACACCACTTTTTGAAACTTGAAAACAGTTTCTAAAAGTGTCCAGTTCACCTTCTGTAGCTTCTTCAATCAACTCACCTCTTTTCGTTACTAAACCAGGTCTGTTTTATTAGTGTTTGGCTTATTTCTTCCTACTAAAGTCTGTTATGTTAGTTTCCACTCCTATTTTTCATACTTGTTGGTAAATCCTATGCTTATCTAACTTTTTTGTCTGAACAGAAGGCATCCACTATCACAAAAACTATTCCTGCGAGTGTTGCTTACTTCAAAGATATGACGTACTACGGATAAACATACTCAAGCAGTATAGTTTGTGAATCTTGGGTTCGACTTATTTTGAATTATAATGGAAATTCCTCCAGTTCCTGAAAGAAGAGCTAAACCTTGCAGAGAATTTAGGCCTTCCAACTACCACCATTGCTAAATCAGCCCCTGTAACTTCAATTATTTTGAGCTGTCTCGCACCCCCTTAAAAAGGCTGCAATGAATATTCCATCATTGCCCTGTGGTCCCCACTGGATATTGTAGTACTGCTCGGTATCCAACCTTATGTAAACATGGGCCAGATAAGAAGGTATTACAACTCTTCAGCTGGTGTCCAACAGTGTAGGGCCATGTTCAGTTCCCTTTAAGTTTGTGTGCGGTGTTACCAAATTAGGATTCTAGGAACATGTTGGACACATCTGCCCTATTAGCCATGCAGCCACTCTCCATGGTAGGCCTGTTACCGCACTCATGTATACAGCGATTGACTACGTGTAGAAGTGCCTGACTCCCTACGAATGACTTGGTAGCTCCCCCGCGGGCATTACCGGGATATTCGGGGTATCGTTAGCTCAAGTGGCTGTAGCGGTGCACCAACCACAGGCCCTCTCCCCCAATGTCTAACCATTGATATCTAACTCCCTGAGCCATTCGCTCGTTTGCCATCATGAATCCGCTGAACTACTTACCAGTTCTACAACTAAATGAATGGCTTCACATGACTTCTTTGCTCTCACATGTCTGGTTTTGGACCTCCTTATCAGTGGACTGTGGGCACTGCCAGGTCAACTGCCCTATGTGGTAGCCCTATCTGTCCACAGTGAAGCCTTTTATTCATGTCAGCACATTAAACTTGCTCCTTGATAAAGTCAATCAAGAAAACGGGCATTCATTTAGCAGGTAGCAAATGCAAAAAGGAAGAAGGATACTCTACACAAATGCCATATTTCACACTTTTAAGCAACATGGAGAACACATTGTAGTGAAATCTGCTATGCACATTGTGCTAGAAGGTTCCAACTTGCAACATCTTCCAGGGTTCCACCTAGGGGCATCCAGGCACAATTACAAGAAAGGCATTTGATAGGCAAACATTGGTTCCAACTTCTCCATATTCCCTTCATCCCAGAAGGGTACCAACAAACTCACACCGGCCCTGCTGGGACACCTGACCACAGGTGTAGCCTCCAAAGTTCCTAACCAGGAATCGTAGTGTATAGTAGGAGAGTCCAGGGACACCAGCAGGTCAGTCCCCCCGCTGGGCTGGTGTCCACACGAATAAGGATTCATGATGGGGTGCCTGTGTTCTGACCAACCTCTAGGCAGCCCCCATCCATGATCAACTCCAGGCAACCACAGGTAGGGCTGACAGGTCCAAGAACACCAGCAGGTCAATCTCCACCCCTGTGCACACCCAGATCATTTTTGGCTGATGTCAACCATAGGCACCTTACCAGTGCATCCGAAATATGGTCCCTCCATGCACGCTGCACCAGATCTGCTATGATGCATATTCCATTCTCATTGATAAACCCCTTCAGCAGTAACTCCTGATTATTGGCGGACCATTACTCAGTAATCGACATTGCACTGCTGATCCCTTCCAATGAAAACCAAATCTTGCTTGTATATATGCATATCCCCCCACCTAGATTGCCATCGGTATTAACAGAGGCACAGCCGAAGGACATGTTGCCCAACAATTGCTGGGCGTACCAGCATGTCGGGATTATCAGGTTTATCCTTTCACTTATCTGATTAGTGCATTTTCCGATGTTTGTGATCATTCGTGAGGTTAAAAAGGTACCCAAAAAAACATGCTTCATGCCCGCCCAATACCTTCATGCTCCATAGCTGTCTGGTGTGCCACTGTCATTGCTGCGGACTTCCCTGAAGCGATGCGCATACCAGTGAGCACTACCTGCATTACTGATCTGGTAGCTGAGGCCTCCTGCATACGATTTCCTTATGTCATACCACCAACACCTGAGATGACTCTGGCAGTTCTGGCATGGCCGCTGGCAATGCTGCTCATTGTCTAGGCCCCCATTGTCCTCACATGCTGGATATGCAGATCATGCTGCATGAGTCTCAGGAACCCGATCTGCTTGTCTAGATGCAACATCCCTCCATGCGGCTCATGTACTATGGATGAAGCAAAAAACAATAGCCACAGTGGTTATATATCACACCCAACAATCCCGTTTATTTGAGCTTCAGTTATTGCCTACTCGCCTACAAAGTATATCTGGTGACAACTCCTTTGGCGCACCTATCCAGACAAGTAGATGGAGGGGGTTTGGGAGTGGAGGAAGAGTTAGTGGTTGTAGGGGGCGTTCTTTTGCTGACTTTGGGTGAAGGTGCATGGGCTGGAGGCTGTCGTGAGGTGGATGGCTGTTGGGTGGGGGTGTGACTGCGTTTGTGTAGTTTGGGAGGAGGGCTCACAGACACACTGGGAGAGGACACAGGGGATGTGTGAATGGTAGTGGGGGTGGTGAGTGCACGTGAGCGGTGTGTGGTGATGGGCATGCTGGTGATGGATGTAGTGGCTGAAGATGTAGTGTATGCAGGTGTGAGTGGAGACGTGACAGGGAGGGAGCAGGGAGACGTGGAGGAGGGGGACACAGTGGAGGCAGTGGCTGTTGATATGTGTGCATGGGTATGATGCTTGTGTGAGTGCCTGTGGGATGTGTGGTGCTTATGTTTGCCAGAGCTACCCTTGTGTGTTGAGGTGTGTGCATGCTGGTCTGATGGTGTGCTTGGGATAGGCTGAGGTACTGGGGATTGGGTCTGGGTGGAGGAAGTTGGAGGGGGGAGGCTGGACACAGGAACAATGGCTGCCATCAGTGCTGAGGCCAGAGTCTGAAAAGCTCACTGTTGGGCTGCCTGACCAGAATGAATGGCCTCCAGGTATGCATTTGTCTGTTGCAACTGCCTCTTTACACCCTGGATGGCATTCAGAATGGTAGACTGCCCAACAGTGAGGGATCTGAGGAGGTCAATGGCCTCCTCACTGAGGGCAGCAGGGCTGACTGGGGCAGGGGCTGAGGTGCCTGGGTGAAGGAGATGCCTGACCCTCCTGGGTGAGCAGCCACGGGGCACACGCTAAGGGGCTGCTGGGAGGGTGGTGCTGGTAGGGGGTGTGGCGGCTGTACTTGTAGATGCGGTGGGCACAGAGGGGCCCGCCACCGCAAGGGAGCTCCCATCAGACAAGGAGTTGGTGTTGCTGGTCTCAGCTCCTGTCCCCGCCGTGGAGCTCCCCTCACCCTCTGTCCCACTGGTGAATTCTGAGTCCGTAGTCTCGCCCTCCAGGGCCATGTGGGATGCAGCTCCCTCCTGCTCCGGTGGCACAGCTCCTCCACCTGATGATGCTAATGCACACAAGAACAGGGAGACCACAAAAAGGGGGGGAAAGAAAGTAGAAAGATATGTTCAGTGCATGCAATACCGCTACCGTTGGCGGACACTACAGTCACAGCAGCCCCCTGCACTACGCCATACACTTAGAGTTCCCTAATTAATCCCAGGGACATGGGGTACAAGGCCTATGCCCGATTGCTGCACACATGGAAGTCACAAGAGCCTGACTAGGGGTAGATGGCACTTAACACTGGTGGGGTGGGGTGCCACATAGCCTGCCTCACGAAGGGACCTTGCCTACAAAACTCACCCTGGCCTAGGGGAACCCACAGCCCACAGCTCACCTCCCCCACCCAGACACCCCCAATGCGCACTGAATCAGATGGATGTGATGGTACTCACCCCCTTGTGGCTGCTGTGATGCCTTCGAGCGCCCATCCAACTCTGGATACGCCACCGCCAGGATCCGGAACATCAGGGGGGTCATGGTGCGACGGGCACCCCTCCCACGTTGTGAGGCCATCCCCAGCTGGGCCTCCGCTGTCTTCTTGCTCCAGCGGTGAATGTCCTCCCATCTTTTATGGCAGCGGGTGCTTCGTCTGTGGTGAACCCCCAGGGCCCGGACGTCCTTGGCGATGGCACGCCAAATATCCTTCTTCTGGTGGGCGCTGACCTACAGGAATAGTACAGGGGAAAAGGAAAAACTATAACCGGCCGGACCGTCACAGTCATTGGCCCACGTTCCCACCCTTGCCCTGACGCACATCCACTCACCGTCGTTTCATGCACGCCTCATTCCCCCCCCCATCTCCCATCCACACCACTCCAAACAGGCATTGCCCATACAGCATGCTCACAGTGTACTCACCTGTTTGTCTGGAGGACCGTAGAGTAGCGTGTACGGGGGGAGGTCCCCATCCACTAGTTTGTCCAACTCCTACGATGTAAAGGCAGGGGCCCTTTCCCCAGACACTTGAGCCATTGTCGCTTCCAGACTGAGGTCACAGCAGCACTTGCAGTGTAGGTCCTCTCCTGAGTGAACAGAGAGAAAATGGCGGTCACGTCCGCGGCGGTGCGTACCAGTACCTCTCCCGTGTGAACGCCAAGTTTCCTGGCTCAGTGCATGACGCTTACATTCTGAGGAATAGCAGCATCCCTTATGTGATAGGGCAACTCCAGAGGCACCGTGTGTGGCTAATAGGTGAGGACAAGGACCCTATACAGTGTGAATAGTTGTCTGGGCCTGGGGTTGTCCCTATGGGTTAGTGTGTGTCTAACAGTTGTCCCTCGACATTGGCAGGTGACTATGGCTACCCCAACCTGTCATGGCTACTGACCCCAGTGAGGAATCCCAGGACAAGGGCAGAGAAACGCTACAATGAGGCACATGGGTGAACTAGGAGGGTTATAGAGAGGACCTTCGGCCTCCTGAAGGCCAGGTTCCGGTACCTCCATATGACAGGTGGTTCCCTATACTACTTGTTGGACTTTTTGCCTTACGCAGGTTCGTCCCCAGTCTTTTTGCCTCCTTCCTCCTGGTTTTTCTGACCTCTCGCTGTTGGCTTTAGGACTCTGAGCACTTTATCACTGATGACCAGTGCTAAAGTGCAGGTGCTCTCCCATCTAAAGTTGGTATGATTGGCTTATACCTAATTGGCATATTTAATTTACCTATAAGTCCCTTGTACAGTGTTATCTCTATACCCAGGGCCTGTAAATTAAATACTACTAGTGGGCCTGCAGCGCTGCTTGCGCCACCCACTGAAGTAGACTTTCAAACCTGTCTCAGGCCTGCTAGCGCAGGGCCTGTGTGCGCAATTTTCTGCCACAGGGACCTGGCATCTAAATTTACTTGCCAGGCCCAGAACTCCCCTTTTACTACATGTAAGTCAACCCTAAGTTACGCCGTAGCTAGTCCCATGGGCAGGGTGCCATGTATGTAGAAAGGCAGGACATGTGCCATATTGCATGGCCTGTCCTAGTAGTGACAAACAGCCTAACTTGGTGTCTCACTGCTGTGAGTGCTGCCTTCTCATAGGATTGCATTAGAAATGTCTTGCCTTGTGTGTAAGGGGTATTGTCTGATTTATGAGGGGTAGCGTAGGCGTGTTTGGTATGGTTGTGATGGTGATAATAAATGCTGCTTACTGGTGTGGGTGTATTTTTTATTACTATCACAGAAATGCCACTTTCAGAAAGTGCGAATTTATCTGTGCTTATGACTCTGGTGTTTTGCAGCTTGACTCCAATCCACGTCTGGGCAGAGTGACAGTTGGGACTTTGTTTATACTTTTCAGACAGCCTGTACACAGGGAGGGTGGAGGTGTCACAGAGGTGCATCTGCATACTGAATAGTCTTCCTGGGCTGAGAGAAGGGAGAGGCGGGGCACACCTGCATTTGTAAAGACTGTGCTCTGGCCTCACACAATAGGGTCGTTAACCCCCCACTGATGTTTGGAGCCTGTGCTGAAAGGAGAGAGGGTGCACTCCCAGAACCAGTTGTAACTGGCTGGAACCTCCTCTCCCTACCATTGTAAAACACTGTAAGAATCGACTATAAGTACAGGGGAAGTTTCCCCTGAATTTGGAGACTCTTGGAATCATCTTGGAACTGGACACCAAAGGCTGAAAGGACTCACCAGGAACCGCCATTGACTGCTGCTGCTGTGCTGACCTGTGACCTGCCTGGTCACTGTGAAGGACTTGCCACTTGCTGCCTTTCCCTTGTGCTGGTCTGTAGCTGGGCCCTCCACCTGAGGACCTTGTTTTAAGATTCTGCTCCCCAGGGGCAGGGTGCTCTGGCCCATGACCCCTGCATCCATTTCTTCACGAGGGGTGCTTCTCCGTGGTTGCAGCTGCCATAGCGCTGATTGCAGCACGCTTATGGAGCCTTGGGAGCTCATAGGCTCCTTGCTGCATTGTGCCCCTTTAAATAAGATCACTGCAGCGGCCCAGGAAGCTGGAAGAACACTCGTGCACCGCATCGGGTGCAGGCAAGTGTCTGCTCGAGCCCCAGGAGGGGTCTGATCTTCTTGTGGCTTCACAGCAGGACCAGGGGAAGGCGCGGAGAGTGCCCCCTTCCCCCTGGCCTCTGCGTTAGGAGCAGGACGCTCCTTTTCTGTTAGATAAAACGGGCATTATTGTGGGCCCCAACTCTTGGTGGAAGGGCCAGTGGGGGCTCAGGGGGGCCCCCAGAGATCGTGGGTCCCGGGAGGAGCCTATCATTAAGTCGGAGGGGGTGCGTGGTGCCCCCCTCCTGCCCTAAGTTGTTTTTGCTGGCTTTGGCCCCCCTCGTGAGGGCCGGTTGAGGCCCTGGGGGGCCCCCAGTAATCAAGGTCCGCGGAGGGGCCTGTCTATAAAAGAGAGGAGGTGCATGTCGCCTCCTCCGACCCCAGAGTATAAGGGAGGCCCCCGTTTTGCGCATAGGCGCGACTGGTGCCCCATTGTTCACCTTCTAGGCACTGGAGGTGCCTTCATCCAACCAGGTACTGTTTAAAGGTCCAATATAGTTGCAATCCAAAGTTCTTTCAACAGACTTTTGTTTGATTCATATATTACCTACCTGCGTTTTATGTTTTTACATATGTGTATGCAAATGTTCCTTTTATGGACATGCTTGCTAATATGTTTTTCTAACTTGCCATATGTTTTCTAATGTTCCTACTATGGGCATTTTATGATATTCTTATGACAAGTGCTGTGATGTAATAACGTGTTTTCCTCACTACTGCTTATGTTGCAGAATACTGAGTAACCTATGTGTTATGTGTGACTACTGCTAATTTGCAGAGTAACTAATGTGTAACGTTCTGACAAGCAGGATAGTACTGATATGTGATGTTTGGTCTGATAATTGCGTTGTGTACAATACAGTATATTTTCATTTAATCTGGTGTTGTGTTTCCTTTGTGGTGGGGATATTGCGTCACATGTGTGTGTGTGTTGTGCAAACGCTTTACACATTGCCTCCGGGTTAAGCCTGACTGCTCGTGCCAAGCTACCAAGGGGGTGAGCAGGGGTTATCTTGGACATGTAACTCCCCTGCCCTGACTAAAGTGGGTAAGTTCTGCCTGGCTGAGGTGCATACCCTAGCCAACCAGAAACCCCATTTCTAACACTACTCACCAAAGAAGGTGTGCCAGATCATCGTGGCCTGCTGTGTGCTGCACAACTTGGCTTTGCGACGGCAGGTGCCTTTTCTGCAGGAGGATGGTCCTGAAGGAGGTGTTGTGGCACCTGTGGAGCCTGTGGACAGTGAAGAAGAGGAGGCAGAAGAAGAGGACATAGACAACAGAAACACCGTGATCCATCAATACTTCCAGTGATACACAGGTAAGAATACCTCACTGCCTCCTACATCTGATAAAATTGTTTGACCTCTCATCTGTCTGTCACTTTCACCCAGTGTATGGACCCTGATTTGTCACTTTCCCTTTCGATTTCACAGATGTGGGTCCCACTGTGTGACCACTGCTATGTTACCTCATGGACTAGAGCTGTGTGACATAGGTATGTTGACAATACAATGGACATTGGTATTTTCCTTAGTTATAGCAAATACACATTTGTGAAAGCACAGACTGACTCCAGATTGTTTTGTGATCCAAGGGTGTTTATTTAAGTGCAAATTAGTGGAGGGGGTTGGAAAATGGTCAGGGGTGATGGTGGAGAAATTTCCATGGCAGAGTCCATTCTATTTGTCTCACAGGTGCATTGTCCAAAGGGGCATATGAAGTGGAGCTAGGGCAGTTTAAGGATGGACAGGGTGACAAAGTGGGACAGGAGGATGACAATCAGGGTGGTCTCATTTCTTGGCGGGGGTCTTAGCATTGTTCTCTGTCTTTGTCCTGGATCTCAGGGACTGCGTGTGGGGTGGCTCGCCATCTGCAGGGGGTGGGGTGCTGGTGTCGTGGTCCTGTGGCGGTGCCTCCTGTCCACTAGCGCCGGCGGAGGTGGTGGGCAGTTCATTGTCCAGGCTAGTGTCAGGGGCCCCTTGTTGTGCCACAGTGTCCCTCCTGGTGTTCACGAGGTCCATCAGCACCCCTACAATGGTGCCCAGGGTGGTATTGATGGGTTTGAGTTCCTCCTTGAACCCCAAATACTGTTCCTCCTGCAGCCGCTGGGTCTCCTGAAACTTGGCCAGTGCCGTTGCCATCATCTCCTGGGAATGATGGTAGGCCTCCATGATGTTGGAGAGGGCCTCGTGGAGAGTGGGTTCCCTGGGCCTGTCCTCCCCCTGTCGCACAGCAGCCCTCCCAGTTCCCCGGTTTTCCTGGGCCTCTGTCCCCTGAACCGTGTGCCCACTACCACTGCCCCCAGGTCCCTGCTGTTCTTGGGGTGGTGGGTTAGCCTGGGGTCCCTGTAGTGGTGGACACACTGCTGCTTGACGTGTCCTGGGGACAGAGGTATGGGCCCGCATGGTGGGTGCTGTGCTGGTGTTTCCTGAGGGGGGAGGCTCTGTGGTGGCCTGTGACAGTGTGAGGGGAACCAACTGTCCAGAGGTCCCAGATGGGCCGGGCTGGTCATCTAGATCCAGTTGGACAGAGCTGCTGTCATCACTGTGGGCCTCTTCTGTGGGTGGAGTGGACATGTCTGGAACCTCCTGTCCGGTGACGTTGGGTAGGGTTCCTGCAGGGGTGTAAAGGCATGATTATTGCATCTGTGTGTGCCATGGTGTGCAATGGGTGGGTGACCCTGTACCTCAGTGCTTCCATTCCTGTGTAGGACCTTGTGTGATAATTGTTTAGGGGTCTGTGTGGGTATGTGTAGTAGACATGCATTGGTGATGGGTGTCCATGCTTTGTTGTTGCATGCAGGGCTTGGTGTTGGGATGTGTGGTTTGTGATAGTGGGATATATGTGAGGAGTTGGAGTGATGAGGGTGAGGGCGAGGGTGGGGGTATGTGATAGCATGCAGGTAGGGTGGGGGATGAAGTAGTTAAAGATTTAACTTACCAGAGTCCATTCCTCCAGCTTCTCCTGCGAGGCCCTCAGGATGCAGTATAGCCAAGGCCTGCTCCTCCCATGTTCTTAGTTGTGGTGGAGGAGGTAGGGGTCCGCCGCCAGTCCTCTGAACCACAATGTGGTGTCTTGAGACCATGGAACGCACCTTCCCCCGTAGGTCGTTCCACCTCTTCCTGATGTCATCCCGTGTTCTTGGGTGCTGTCCCACTGCGTTGACCCTGTCTATGATTCTGCGCCATAGCTCCATCTTCCTAGCTGTGGTGGTGTGCTGCACCTTTGATCCGAAATAGCTGTGGCTCTACCCAGATGCTTTCCTCCACCATGACCCTGAGCTCCTCCTCAGAAAACCTGGGGTGTCTTCACGGTGCCATGGGGTGGTGTGGGTGATGTCTGGGGTGGTGTGTGTTGTGATGTGTGGGGTGATATTTAGGGGGGTGTGATGTTTTGTGCGTGGATGTGTATGTGTGATGGTGTTGTGTGCCTCAGTCTGCTGGTTTTGTCTTTGCTTTGCTGTCTCTCTGGCCTTCTTCAAATGTTTGGGTAATAAGGGTTTGTGGGTAATGTGGATGGGTGTTTTATATTGTATTGGGTGTGTGGGAGTCGTGTGTGTATGTATGTGTATCAGGTGTGTGTATTTCGATTTGTCCAATGTGGTAGTGTTTTGTAAATGTGTGTATATTTTGAGCATGGCGGTGTGTACCGCCAATGAAATACCGCGGTTGAAAGACAGCCGCGTGGATTCGTGGGTCGTGATAGTGTGGGTGTATTCCTGTTGGCGTGACGGTGGAGGTTTTGTTTTCGCCAGTTTATCACTGACCTTTTGTGTGGCGGACTTGTGTGGGATTTTGGCGGTTTCTGAGCTGTGGCAGAATTCGTCTAGCCGCGGCGGTGTGTTGGCGGTCTTCTGCACGGCGGTAAGCGGCATTTACCGCCAATGTTGTAATGAGGGCCTGTGTGTCCTCCTTGCAACTGGAGGTGGTGTCTGGAGGGATCCTATGACCTCCTGAAGAGTTGGTTAATTGATGATTGTCAGCTGGTCATCCAGGTCATCATTGAAATCCAGGACAGGAAGGTTGGCAGGCGGTAAGCCATCCTCCTCTGCAATTAGATATTTTTTAATCAGATTGTTGTGGCAGTTGACATGGCACATAATGTATACGGTAGTGGAGGCTCAGTGACTATTTGAAGGTCCAAGGTTGTTATTGTACATTATATGGCACATATTTTTAGCCCCTTAGTGCGACAGGAATGTCACGTGAAGGGCTGCTGACGTGGCCCAATGTGGTGCGTCGTATTTATTAGGTGGCATTAAACCACTTCTTTTGCCACTTCTTTTGCCACCATGTAAATAGCTGCCCCTTCCCATGCTGCACTTTGTGTGGAAAGTGCGTGCATTGGCTGTTGATGTGGGCGGCCCACGCCAACACCCATTGCATTTTTTTACAGACTCAGATTTACGTGTTTTGGTGGACCTGAGGCTGCGCCAATATCTATCACCACCCCAGGGGTGATATTAGCAGGGTGCAATGTAGACATATACTTTATATCCTCCTCATGTTTACCTTTGTTAATGTGTGACACATGTGTTCTAGTAATGATACAAGGAGGTAGGGGAGCATTTTTGCAAGATACACCACCCCGAGCCCCCTCAATGGTATTGACTTCCATCCTAATGTCAGATGTCTAAGTTGTGTGGCTACAGGAAGTTTGACTATATGCAAGGGGTGTTGTGATGGCACAGCCCCAGGCACATTAAATACATGTCCCTTACAGCTAATGTGGTGCTTATTTATGTGGTGGAGTATAGCCCTGGTGATTGGTGTATATCCACGTTGTGTATATGTTGGGGGACATAGCACATCCAAAGCGTGTGTACTTGTGTTGCTTGTATGGGGCATCTGGATTCAGGATGCATGTGTCCCCGTGCATTCCTTTAGTATGCATTGGGTGTGTCCTATTTACCTCCCCCTTATGGCATTTGTTAGATTCCCATAATTCCCCCATGCGACTTACCCTGCATTTGTGTTGGTGGTTGATAGTGTGCGCTGTCCTGTTCTTGGAATCCTGTGACCAGCTCTTCCAGGATGACCGCTGCAACCATCTCCTCCAGTTCATCCAGGTGCTCCTGTGGTTTCAGGACTTCCACCTCCTGCCTGCAGTGCTGTCTGTCTGTTCCTGGCCAATTTCTCCTTAGTTCTACACTTGCAATCATGCCAGAACTTCTTGCACTCAATGACAGTTCTCCTCATCTCTGCCACACAGTTGATTTTGTCCACTATTTGCTGCAATGTAGCCTCTCTCTTATCAATTGGCAATTTGGAGGTAAAGAAGAGCTGGTGTTGGTGCTCCGTCACCTCTCTGACACAGATGTCGTGCTCCTCCTCACTGAAGTGACACTTGCATGTTTTTTTCTCCTTCTCCAGGAACTTATGTGGATCCTCCTGGCTAATGCTTGGGCGATTGGGGTCTCCCTGGGGTCTCTCCTGGCCTGCTCTTCCATTTTCAGTTGCACTTGCACTTTTTCTTGCTTGTGCATTTAAATTTGGCCCTAAAGCAGGCTAAAAATGTCGGTAACCCTTTTGTGACATGTTTACGTGCCGCAAAGTGGTTTTGCGCTACTTTTGTAGCATTAATGTCATATTTCTTTACAACAGGGCGCAATGGTTAGTGCCATTTTTTTTTTTACGTTCACCATTCCTTTGCACTGGCTAGCCTCATTCCATGAATATGGCACCCGGCTTGCGCTCAGGAATGGTGCTAGCAGGTGCTAATGTTTTTGACGCAAAACTGCATTTGTGCAGTTTTGCGTCAAAAGGTATAACTATAGGCCTTAGTCTGGAAGTATTTTTATTCACCAGCTGCTGGCAAAATGTACTGTGTAGATGAGTCTGACAAAGGACTTGCTTGTAGAACACCACTTTTTGAAACTTGAAAACAGTTTCTAAAAGTGTCCAGTTCACCTTCTGTAGCTTCTTCAATCAACTCACCTCTTTTCGTTACTAAACCAGGTCTGTTTTATTAGTGTTTGGCTTATTTCTTCCTACTAAAGTCTGTTATGTTAGTTTCCACTCCTATTTTTCATACTTGTTGGTGAATCCTATGCTTATCTAACTTTTTTGTCTGAACAGAAGGCATCCACTATCACAAAAACTATTCCTGCGAGTGTTGCTTACTTCAAAGATATGACGTACTACGGATAAACATACTCAAGCAGTATAGTTTGTGAATCTTGGGTTCGACTTATTTTGAATTATAATGGAAATTCCTCCAGTTCCTGAAAGAAGAGCTAAACCTTGCAGAGAATTTAGGCCTTCCAACTACCACCATTGCTAAATCAGCCCCTGTAACTTCAATTATTTTGAGCTGTCTCGCACCCCCTTAAAAAGGCTGCAATGAATATTCCATCATTGCCCTGTGGTCCCCACTGGATATTGTAGTACTGCTCGGTATCCAACCTTATGTAAACATGGGCCAGATAAGAAGGTATTACAACTCTTCAGCTGGTGTCCAACAGTGTAGGGCCATGTTCAGTTCCCTTTAAGTTTGTGTGCGGTGTTACCAAATTAGGATTCTAGGAACATGTTGGACACATCTGCCCTATTAGCCATGCAGCCACTCTCCATGGTAGGCCTGTTACCGCACTCATGTATACAGCGATTGACTACGTGTAGAAGTGCCTGACTCCCTACGAATGACTTGGTAGCTCCCCCGCGGGCATTACCGGGATATTCGGGGTATCGTTAGCTCAAGTGGCTGTAGCGGTGCACCAACCACAGGCCCTCTCCCCCAATGTCTAACCATTGATATCTAACTCCCTGAGCCATTCGCTCGTTTGCCATCATGAATCCGCTGAACTACTTACCAGTTCTACGACTAAATGAATGGCTTCACATGACTTCTTTGCTCTCACATGTCTGGTTTTGGACCTCCTTATCAGTGGACTGTGGGCACTGCCAGGTCAACTGCCCTATGTGGTAGCCCTATCTGTCCACAGTGAAGCCTTTTATTCATGTCAGAACATTAAACTTGCTCCTTGATAAAGTCAATTAAGAAAACGGGCATTCATTTAGCAGGTAGCAAATGCAAAAAGGAAGAAGGATACTCTACACAAATGCCATATTTCACACTTTTAAGCAACATGGAGAACACATTGTAGTGAAATCTGCTATGCACATTGTGCTAGAAGGTTCCAACTTGCAACATCTTCCAGGGTTCCACCTAGGGGCATCCAGGCACAATTACAAGAAAGGCATTTGATAGGCAAACATTGGTTCCAACTTCTCCATATTCCCTTCATCCCAGAAGGGTACCAACAAACTCACACCGGCCCTGCTGGGACACCTGACCACAGGTGTAGCCTCCAAAGTTCCTAACCAGGAATCGTAGTGTATAGTAGGAGAGTCCAGGGACACCAGCAGGTCAGTCCCCCCGCTGGGCTGGTGTCCACACGAATAAGGATTCATGATGGGGTGCCTGTGTTCTGACCAACCTCTAGGCAGCCCCCATCCATGATCAACTCCAGGCAACCACAGGTAGGGCTGACAGGTCCAAGAACACCAGCAGGTCAATCTCCACCCCTGTGCACACCCAGATCATTTTTGGCTGATGTCAACCATAGGCACCTTACCAGTGCATCCGAAATATGGTCCCTCCATGCACGCTGCACCAGATCTGCTATGATGCATATTCCATTCTCATTGATAAACCCCTTCAGCAGTAACTCCTGATTATTGGCGGACCATTACTCAGTAATCGACATTGCACTGCTGATCCCTTCCAATGAAAACCAAATCTTGCTTGTATATATGCATATCCCCCCACCTAGATTGCCATCGGTATTAACAGAGGCACAGCCGAAGGACATGTTGCCCAACAATTGCTGGGCGTACCAGCATGTCGGGATTATCAGGTTTATCCTTTCACTTATCTGATTAGTGCATTTTCCGATGTTTGTGATCATTCGTGAGGTTAAAAAGGTACCCAAAAAAACATGCTTCATGCCCGCCCAATACCTTCATGCTCCATAGCTGTCTGGTGTGCCACTGTCATTGCTGCGGACTTCCCTGAAGCGATGCGCATACCAGTGAGCACTACCTGCATTACTGATCTGGTAGCTGAGGCCTCCTGCATACGATTTCCTTATGTCATACCACCAACACCTGAGATGACTCTGGCAGTTCTGGCATGGCCGCTGGCAATGCTGCTCATTGTCTAGGCCCCATTGTCCTCACATGCTGGATATGCAGATCATGCTGCATGAGTCTCAGGAACCCGATCTGCTTGTCTAGATGCAACATCCCTCCATGCGGCTCATGTACTATGGATGAAGCAAAAAACAATAGCCACAGTGGTTATATATCACACCCACCAATCCCGTTTATTTGAGCTTCAGTTATTGCCTACTCGCCTACAAAGTATATCTGGTGACAACTGCTTTGGCGCACCTATCCAGACAAGTAGCTGGTGATAATAACCCACCATGTTATGTGGGAACAAATCTTGGTATACATGCTGCCAGATAGGCTCATTCCGCTGTTTAATAGAATGATGACAGCAGATACAGGGAAAAACCTTATTAGTCCAGACTTGAGAGTGTGGCCTTTAACAAGTGTAAGTACAAAAATATGTTGTGCTAAGTTAAGGCTGTTCAAAAGTTCCATAGTATTCTCAGGACTACTGACACATAGGCCCATATTTATACTTTTTGACGCTAAACTGTGCAAATGCACTTGTATGCAAGTAATTAGGAGGCCGATATGCCAGTATCTTAGTAAAGCTGATTCAACAAGTCAAATTTTACAGCTAAGCGATCAGTTGTAGGGCTGCCAGAATATCCAGGGTGGATTCCTTTGATAACCAAGTTTTTGAGGGAAATAGGAGTTTGGGGGGAAAGCCAACCAATAGGTTGATCTGTCCCCTAGGGGCACTGGTAGAAGGGTAACACAGTCTAGACAAATGTGCTACCTTGGGTTACATCTGTTCAAGGATGTAGCTCAATAGTTTAAAAACGTCCGTTTTGGGAATGCAGGTTACCCTTTTGTGGTGAGTTCAACCAGTGGCAGCCCCTCAGAGCACAGACATTTTGATGTTTTTTTTTTTGCCTTTTGCATTTTGGCTTTTTTCTTTAGGCTTTTGGAGCTGTTGTGTGCATTGTTTTGCTGGACGTTGTCAGTTTTTTTGTTATCTAGCTTAACAATGGCAGCAGAGAAGGATCATATACTGCAGCCAGCACTGCGGTTGTTGGAGGAGGCTGGGTGCATGGACCTTGTAGTGGGCGAGGTACACCTGCTTGCCCTACGAGGTGTGCATCTAGCGGGGTGGCAGCAGTGACTTTAGCTTGTTCTCCACCCCGTTGTCAGAAAGAAAGCACAGCAACAAAGAAGGTAGGTGTCTGTGGCCTCCCAGGATCAAATGGTACGGCAGTCCTACAACAAAGGGTAGGGGCAGGACTAGGGAGGGGCCACAGAGCATGAGCAGCACGGATCTCTGTGAAAAGTTTCCTCTTGTTAAAGGCTCTGGGAGAGAGAAGGGTGGGGCTGGTGGGGAACTGTTAGGCATCGGTACCGTGGGAGGAGGGAGGGATGGCTATGAACCACAAGGACAGGAAGAGGCATGAGTGCTGGGGGCTGGGGGGACATATCGAGGCCTACATGATATTGCATTAGTTAGTTTGGGCTCCAGGGGTTCGGAGGAGGTCTCTGGGTCAGTGAGGGATTAAATAAGGGTGGATGGGGATGCCTTTTTGGAGCCTCATTGTACCATTGAAAAGGTAGACATGGATGACATGGGTGACTTTGCATCAGTAAGCATGGTGCACAAATTGGGATGGGATCAGAGACCCTCTAATACGCTAGCAGTAATGCCACACCATGTGCCATCTCACAGCAAATGTGAGTGGCTAGAGATAGCCCCACAAGCCATACAGGACCACTGGAAGGGCACTGGTTTCTGGTTTGACAGAGTGGAGGCAAGTGTGGGGGGGACTCTGGGGTCCAAGGATCTTTCTTGGGAGGCACTTCACTGTCCCATGCAGATAGGGAACAAGTGGGTGGGCTGGCAGTAGGCCCTGTGTCAGGGTCAGCCATACCAGACCTGGAGTGGAGTGAGGAGGAGCATGAGATTCATGCAACGTCCAAGGCAGCTTGACAATG
Organism: Pleurodeles waltl; assembly: GCF_031143425.1. NCBI lineage: Eukaryota > Metazoa > Chordata > Amphibia > Caudata > Salamandridae > Pleurodeles > Pleurodeles waltl. The sequence goes on from NC_090442.1 coordinate 112,319,168, forward strand.
TAGAGTTAGGGGGACAGGTGGAACAAGGATCAGAGGCCAGGTGTACTGCACTCCAGACTCACCTTATCTTTTGCAGGTACCCAGTTCATATGGTGTGTGAGACTAAGGATAGCACAGGGCAGCTCAAATGCCCTGAAGTGAAGACGACATGGCATTGAGTGGCCAGCCAGACAGCGTCATGGGATCTGACAACGTGCACCCCATGAAGTTTTAGAGTGGCCTTGCAGGGGGAACCAGTGGGACAGCCCAGAGCATCTTCCAAAGGTAGACTGATAGGACATAAGCGAACAGCGCATGGTGAAGGCTAGAGTGTGTATGGTACGGCCCCGCAAGTTATGTTGGCGGTGGACCCCATGGAGGGGCATAAAGCTCTATGAGTATTGTGGCAGGTGTGGCCTCTCAACAAGGCTTTGTAATCTACCCCATGGTGTGTCAGGTGATGCCACATGGTGTGACAGGTAGCCGAAGACTTCCACATTAGGTTTTGGCTGATGATATTGAACTGGACTATGATGAAGATAGTCCTGATGTAGGAGAGATTGTGGATGTAGCAGGAACGGGTAATGTGGGACAAGGGGACAATTTCAGGTACCTCGTGGGAGGGGGGCAATCTCATTGCTCTCGAAGTGATATTTTTCAGAGACCAAAGGCAAGGAAGCAGACAATGAGCATGACAACTTCAGAGAAGACTGTTGCACTGGTCAGGAGGCAAGCTTTGGAGTGGGCACCAACCTTCACACCAGTTAAAAACTGCATACGCAGCATGTAAGGGAAAATGCTTGGTTTTACAGGTGGTGGACACAGATTGTGGAGGAAGTATGGACAAACTGTGACTTATGAAAGGCAGGTACGTGAAGGATACAGGGGTTGGGATGGAAGACAAGGCCAAACAAGAGGGAGAAGTCTCTGTCCCAAAAAAACACGGGGTGGGTGAAACCACAATGAATACCCAATCAGGGTCAATGGAGGAGTAACCCATGATGCAGGGTATCAGCATCAAGGTGGTGGAGGGTGAGAAGGTAGATGGCAATCTGTGTCTACAAGCAAGGAGGGTAGGGAGCTAAAAGTGAAAAATCTCCCTTACATGGGGGTAACTAAGCCACTGGTAACTCACTTAATGTTAGCTACAAAAGTTATGATTTGGAAAGGGGAGTATGTAGACATACTGAAACTATTACATAGGGAACAGAGAGCTAGGGAAGGCTAAAAAGAAGATGATAATGAGCTGGCAAAAAGACCACAGGTGCTGCTTTTTGGATATATGCAATCATTTACTGCAAGAAATTTCCGGAGAGGAGTGTGGCCTTGTTCAAATATATGGATGTTATTTGTAAGGCACAGATTTCCTTCGGAGGTAATGCTTGGGCTCAGTATGATGAGGAATTAAGAGCAAAGATGGCAGTGGATCTGGAGGCTAAAGGGGGGAATAGACACAGATCTTTGGTAACAAACTATGGGCCCCACAAAGTTCGGCAAGACAGCGTATACCTCCAGTGGTTTGCCAATCGTATACCGGCACTTTCAGGCATATCCCATACCAGGAGGGGTGAGGTACACAGGCAGGAGGCAAGGGGGAGCCTTAAGATCCTGCTGTGATTTCAATAAAGGCCTCTGCATGATGGAATACTGCAAATATAAACACAAATGTTCCAAGTGTGTGGGAAAGCACTCCCTGGTGCAATGCTTGGGTAACACAGGGGGATCACAGGGTGGCCAAGCAGGACATAGCTCGTGCCAGTGGCAGCAACACTCAGGAGGGCAGTGGTAGCATCACACCACGCAGGGCGGCTATATGAGCAGTTGAGGAGGATATGGGGTTAGAGAAAGGGCTCATACTCCAGTTAAACTAGAGAGACTGCCTTATTGGTTACAGTTTTACCCCAAGAAGGCCGACGCCACAAGTTTGTTGGAGGGTTTCATACTGGGTTTTAGATTAGGTTATGAGGGAGCCAGGGAGAGGAGATGGGTGGAGAATCTAAAATCCTCCAAAACACATTCACAAGTAGTGAGCAAGAAGCTTCACAAAGAAGTCTGGGAAGAGCGGATCACAGGTCCTTTTGATGATTTGGTCATGAAAATGTGATTATATCCACTATAAGTGTGGTCCCTAACAAGGAACTGGATGCATACAGAACTTGTCTGGGCCGGTCGGCCTATCGGTCAATGATTTTATTGATGAGGAGCTTACCTCAGTGCCAATAGATGTGGGAATGGAGTTGATGGAATAGGGACACATGGCACACAAATGGCAAAGTGTGACATTGAGTCCGTTTTTTGGCTGCTCCTGGTGCATCCACAGGATTTTCAACTCCTTGGCAATTTCGGGGAAAATGGTATGTGGATAAGGCAATGTCCATGGGTTGCTCTATCTTATGCGCTCTCTTTGAGACATTTAGCTCTTCCCTTCATTGGTAGTTTACATGGTGCATGGGCCACAAATGGGTGACTCATTATTTAGATGATTTTTTCTTTGTCACAAACTCTGGTTCTTCGGGTTGCAGAAGTTGCTGGTAGGTTTCCAGGAGCCCATGGAGGACATGGGGGTGTGTTAGACCTGGCATCCTTGGTGTGGTCTCCCCTGTCGTTTTTGCCTCTGCTTCCCTGTTTTGATTGTGTGCTGGACTCTGTTTTTGCTGCTTTTGATACTCTGGACACCTTACCACTGCTGTCCAGTACTAAATTGCATGTGTAATTGGCGTATCCCTGATTGGCATATTTGATTTACTGGTAAGTCCCTAGTAAAGTGCACTAGAGGTGCCCAGGGCCTGTAAATCAAATGCTACTAGTGGGCCTGCAGCACTGGTTGTGCCACCCACATGAGTAGCCATGTAAACATGGCTCAGATCTACCACTGCAGTGTCTGTGTGTGCAGTCTTGAACTGTCAAATCGTGTTCCCACTTGCCAGGTCTAAACCTTACCTTTTCCTACATGTAAGGCACCCCTAAGGTAGGCCCTAGGTAGCCTCATGGGCAGGGTGCAGTGTATGTTAAAGGTAGGACATGTACTGGTGTGTTTTACCAGAAATACTGCTACACTCAGCTTTCAGTGTTGCAAGGCCTATCTCCCTCATAGGTTAACATGGGGGCTGCCCTTAAATGATATGTAAGCGCAAATTCTCTTTTGGGACAGAGAGAAATATGGAGTTTGGTGTCCCTGAACTCACAATTTAAAAATACAGTTTCTGTTAAAGTTGTTTTTTAAATTGTCAGTTTGAAAATGCCACTTCTAGAAAGTGGGCATTTTCTTGCTGAAATCATTCTATGACTCTGCCTGTTTGTGGATTCCCAGTCTGGGTCAGACTGACAGCTGGGCTGGTGTGAATTCCCTCTAGACAGTGAGACAAAGGGAGCTAGGGAGTAGCCGGCATATCCTAATGGGCCATCTGAGCTAGAGTAGAGGGAGGAGTGGGCACTTACATCTTAATGGGCTGTGCCTGCTCTCACACAATGCAGTCTCCAACCCCCTGGTGTGAGTCTGGAGCCTGTCCAAAGCAGGATCTTGAGAACAACAGAGCCTTTCCTTTGAAGTACTTCAAAGACAGAAAGGGGTATAAGTATTCAATCTAAAACCCAAAATCAGATTTCTTCAAAGATTCAAGGGGAACCTCTGCCAATGAGAAGAGATGAGGAGCTGAGGAGAAGTGCATCCCCTGCGTGTGACTGTGCTTTGTGGAGCTATCCTGCAGTTGCTGCTTCTGCCTGTGAAAGGGGACAAAGACTGGACTTTGTTGTGCATTCCTGCTTGAGAAGAATCTCCAAAGGCTTGAGTTGAGTTTACCTCCTGTTTTTGAAGGCTCAGGGCATCAAAGACTTCCTCTGCCAGCACCTGGACTCTCTGTTGATACTCTTGCCCTGCCAAGTGGTGCCTCATCCAGGCCCTGGGCCCTTGAAAGGTGAAGCTGATGGAAAAGAACTGAAATACAGGCAACCACCGCCGTGCGGAGAAATGTTCTACAAACCATCCATAACGCGACTGCTAAATGACGTGCCGTGGGCCTCGGGCTGAAATTGATGCTCCGCCTGCAATCCCTGCTGGAAGATCGACACATCGTGGCTGGAGAAACGTTGCGCAATACCCACTAGCGGCTGCTGATAACGATGCACTGTGTGACTGGATTTTGATGCAACATCGCTGAACGTGGACGCAAAGCTTGCCCGAACCTGAGGTGCCCGTCTGGAAATCGACACATTGCTCTCTTGTGAGGGAGAAAAACAATGCATCACTGACCTGACCGGAGAAGGAAACGATGCACTGCTTCACTTGCGAGTAAGGACTCAACGCATCGCTGACTTTTCTGGCGCACGCTCGCCCGTGTGGCTTTATTTTTGATGCACAAAAGGTACTTTTGTGTAACAACAGCATTCTCACTGTTTTCTAAGGATGAAGATGCTTATTCTTTTTAAAATTCATATCTTGACTTGTGTTAGTTGGATTTTTGTCATTTTGGTCTTGTTTGACTTAGATAAATATTACCTATTTTGGTGTGGTGTCCATTTTGTAGTATTTTCACTGTATTACTGTGTGTGTTGGTACAAATACTTTAAACATTGCGTCTGGGGTTAAGCCTTTCTGCTTGTGCCAAACTACCAAAGGGGTGAGTGGGGGGTTACCCAGGTGTGTTTCTTCTTTACCCTGACTAGAGTGATGGTCCTTGCTTGGACAGAGTGCAAACTGACTGCCAACCAGAGAACTGATTTCTAACAGGGTGCCATTGGTGTCTGAAAAAACGAGAGATCCAAGTTAGGCCATTTCCTTTTGAGGAATTGAACTGGATTTGGTCAGCATTGAGGCTTGCCTTTCTATGGATAAGAAAGTGGGGATGCAGTTGTTATTGGATGCTATGCTATCTAATCCTAAGGTTACCAACAGGGAAGTGCAGGTGCTTTTAGGTCAACTTAACTTCGCTTGTAGAGCAGGGTGTTTTGTAGGTGTTTAGGTCCAGAGCTGTCAGGACTCTATGCCCACCGTCACCTAAGATTGTCTGCAGGAGTGAAAGAGGATTTGTGCATGTGGTGCCTATTTTTGTACACTTAATGGCATTCCCATACATACTCCATTGAAGATGGAGTGTGATGTACATATATATTCTGATGCCTCTGCTGTGGTATGTGTTGGGATATATTGGCAAGGGCGATGGTGCGCAGAGGAATGGCCAGATGAGTGGAAAGATGGGGGCCGCAGCATTTCCTTTTTGGAGCTTTTTCCTTTGGTTGTGGCAGCCAATTTACGGTGCCATTTACTTCAACACAAGTAAGTTTTATTTAAAGTAGACAACATGGTAGTAGTACAGATGATTAACTGGCAGTTGGCGAGGGATTTCCAGGTCCTCAAGTTACTGAAAGTGTTTGTGCTGGCATGCTTGCGGCATGACATTTTGTTTAAGGCCAAACATGTAACAGGAGTAGACAATGACATTGCAGATGCATTATCTTGTTCACAGTGGGAGAGGTTCCATGGACTCACTTCGTAGGTGGACAGGTAACAGACACAAATGCCACCACAGTTCTCGAACATAGGAGAGAAAGGATGCTGCAGTTGGTGGTAGGGTCCCTGGCTGAATCAATTAGAAGGAATTATGCACAGGAATGGGTAGACTACCTCAATTCAGGGACTTGGAAGAGATTGTCAGATTTACAAAAGATGGAGGATGTGCTGCAGTTCATGATGGAGCTTATTGACCCGGGTCTTTCCACTGTGACGATAGCTGGAAAGTTGGCAGGTATTGCATTTATGGGCAAACGGCAATGGGGCTATGTGCCCACGGAAGGGGGAATTGGAGAAAAGAATATTGGAAGGATGGGCCAGGGAACCAGGAAGGTCAGGGTCATTGAGAAAGCCATGGACACTCTGGCCCTCATTACAACCATGGTGGTCGGTGTTAAAGCGGCGGTAACACCACCAACAGGCCGGCGGTAAAAAAAAAAAGAGATCACGACCACGGCCGAAACCGCCAACATAGACAGCCACTTTAACACTCCGACCGCCACAGCGGTAGCAACAAACACCGGGGTGGTCACCACCAACAGACAGACGGAAGACAATATACTGCCTATACTATTATGAGGTGCCAATCTGACAGATTTTCTGGGGCGGTACCAACGGCATCAAAAGCACGGCAGAAACAGTGCATCGGAGGGGAACCCCTCACCTTTCGACACTCCACGAAGAACCAGGAAGCCATGGAGCCCGAATTGCAGATCCTCCCCATGTTGGTGTATCTTCTCATACACCACAAAGTAGAAAGAAAGCGGCGGCGGCGACGATGGTGAGTACTGCACCTAGCACACAGGGGAGGGAAAAGAGAGTGACACACACACAGCACGCAACACCCCTACCCCCCACCCTCACCCACAACAACATACACACAAATACATCCAACAACTATACTCATACACCCGTCACCTCCTGGAAGAACGCAAGGACAAAAGGAAATGAGTCTAACCAGTGTTATATTGGAACATTCAGATATAGCAGTAGAATTTAAATAAACAGTATATACAAATTTTACAGTGTTGAGTGAGTGCTTGATCCTGCCAAGGAGGGGGTGAGTGGATGCATCTATCCACTGGTTCTGGAGGGGGCTTTGTGCCCAGAGTGCTTGATCCTGCCAAGGAGGGGGTGAGTGGATGCATCTATCCACTGGTTCTGGAGGGGGCATTGTGCCCAGTGATGCTACACCTGGGGTTGGCAGTTACCCTCCTGTCACCTGGGTGTCTGAGCCACGAGATGTACATGGAACAGGTAGCATGATACTCCCCAGGGGCAGAGCCACACTCCATCCTGCGGCGACTTAGGCTGCCAGCTGCTGCTCGTGCCAGTGCTGGTGGTGGTGCCTCAAGTGGCATGTCCAGGGTACAGAACGCCACCTGCAGCCTCGGACGGCTGCCCACTGGTGATGCTGCTGACGTCCGATAGAGTGGTACTGGCTGGGCATGTAGCGGTGCAGATGGTAGCGCAGGTGGCGGTGGCTGCGGCGGTGGCTGCAGCGGAGATGCTGCCAGTGCTGACCGTGGTGCAGGTGTCTGTTGTGGTGGAGGGAGACACCATACCGTCTCCGGCAGCCTCAGATGGCTGATCCTTGGGGACTGATGCTGCAGTCTGATGTTGTGGCGGTCGTTGGGGTGGTGGTGATTGTTGTACAGGTCGCTGGCATTCCTGAGGAAATAGTGGTCATCAGCCCTTCACCAGGAGGCATCGTTCCCTGAGGTGACTTGCCCTTTGTCTTGTGTCCCTTCCCCACCTTGGCAGTCGCTGCTGGGACCTTGGCACTGTCTTCTCGCGTCCTTGCTGGGTGGGCGGTGCGACTTTCCACTGCTGGAAGCCGGCCCCTTTTTGACCTTTCTTATAAACCACAGAGGGTAACCCATATACCCAAAGGGGCTGGGTGAAGACTAAATATCAAAGACTACAATGCCCCAAGGGAGAAACAAAGTTATTTGCACATATCATAACCAACATAGATGAACATACAAAAATAAAAACCTTTATTCATTTTACATATAAGCATTACAATCTTATTTACAAAGTCATTCAAAAGAGACAACCCATCACACAATAAGAGAAACAGAAGGACAAACCAGTGTAAAGAAAAAGTGCTTGTGATTGACAGTAAAAAAGAAGAAAAGAGAATAATCAATATCCAAATATTCCAAGAAACTTAATAAAGACAAAAAACAGCTGGTGGTTTTTCTTTTACTGCATTAAATCAGTCTCTAAAGATATCCAGGAATATATCCCTTGCTTCTGGCCTTCCATAGTATCCTATGCAGAAACCAATCCAGCCTAAAAAATATATCCGTCGACGTTTCGACTCCTTATATCCTGGGCCAAATCACTGCTCCACAATGGGTCTTCTTCAGGACTAACTGATGGGAGTCCTCTGTCATACTAATTCTCCTGGCCTCCTCCTTTATTGCAAGTTTTTACTTGTCAAAACGACTGAATCCATTTACACTTCATCCTAAATATTCTCCACAGACCCTAGATTCATCACACTTCCATTTCAATCTCCGTGTCAGTATATGCCCGCTTTCAAGGAACGGCTCAAATCATTTCACAGCGACCTTCGCAGGTGGCGGAATCGGGTGCTCCTTCACATCTGTAGATGGCACACTGGGAGCTCTGACTGGTGCCCCCTTCGATCCACCCGGACTTGCATTGATCACAGCAGACGCAGATGTGGTGGCTGAGGTGCTGGGCTAGGATCTCAACATCCTGGCCCTAGGGGACGGAGGTGTAGGGAAGAGGTTGAAGTTAGCTAAGAAAAGTTTTTTAGACACACTGGGACGGGAAGATGGAAGGGGTGTGGGAGTGGAGGAAGAGGTACTGGTTGAAGGAGGTGTATGTCTGCAAAGTTTGGGTGAAGGTGCATGGGCTGGAGGCTGTTGTGAGGTGGATGGCTGTTGAGTGGGTGTGTGCCTGCATTTGTGTACTTTGGGAGAAGGGCTCACAGACACACTGGGAGAGGACACAGGGGACGTGTGAATGGTAGTGCGGGTTGTGATTGCACGTGAGCTGTGTGTTGTGATGGGCGTGCTGGTGATGGAGGCCGGTGCTGATGATGTAGTGCATGCAGGTGTGAGTGGAGACGAGACTGGGAGGGAGGTGGAGGACATGGAGGAGGGGGACACAGTGGAGGAAGTGGATGTTGGTATGTGTGCATGGGTATGGTGCTTGTGTGAGTGCCTGTGTGATGTGTGGTGCTTATATTTTCCAGAGCCACTTTTGTCTGTTGTTGTGTGTGCATGCTGGTCTGAAGGTGTGATTGGGATAGGCTGAGCTAGAGGGGATTGGGTTGGGGTAGTGAAAAATGGAGGGGGGAGGCTGGACACAGGGACAATGGCTGCCATCAGTGCTGAGGCCAGAGCCTCAAATGCTCTCTGTTGGGCCGCCACACAAGAATGAATGCCCTCCAGGTATGCATTTGTTTGCTGCAAATGCCTCTCGACACCCTGGATGGCATTCAGAATGGTTGACTGCCCAACAGTGAGGGATCTCAGGAGGTCAATAGCCTCCTCACTGAGCGCAGCAGGGATGACTGGGGCAGGGCTTGAGGTGCCTGCGGCAAAGGAGATGCCCACCCTCCTGGATGAGCGGGGACGGGAAACACGCTGAGGGGCTGCTGGGGGGGCGGTGCTGGTGGGGGGGTGGTGGCTGTACCTGTTGTTGGGGTGGGCACAGAGGTGTCTGCCACCGCCAGGGAGCTTCCATCAGAGGAGGAGTCACTGTCGCTGGTATCCCCTCCTGTCCCAGTCGTGAATCTCCCCTTGCCCTCTATCCCACTGGTGCCATCACCCTCCATGGATTCACCCTCATGGGCCATGTGGGATGCAGCTCCCTCCATCGCCGGTGCCTCTGCTCCTCCGCCAGATGATGGTAATGCACACAAGGGCAGGGTGACAAAAAAAAGGGGGGGAGAGACAGAGGCTTGGTCATTGCCAGCAACATCACTACTGTTGGCGTACACAACACACAGGGAGCAGCCCTATGCACTTGGCCATGCACTAACAGTTATTAAGATAGTCACCAGCCCCTGGGGTACAATGGCTAATGCCATTAGCTGCACACCTGAAACCCACAGGACCCTGCCCAGTAGTTGATGCCTACTAACTCTATTGGGGTTGGAGTGCTTCAGAGCCTGGCTAAAAAGGGAACTACCCTGCCATGTTCGCCCTGGCCTAGGGGCACCCACAGCCCACATCCCCCACCCAGGTACCTCCTAATGCGCGCAGTCAGCTGTCAGATTCTGTACTCACCCCCTCGTGGCTGCTGTGATGCCTTCAAGCACCCATCCAACTCCAGATAGGCCACCACCAGGATGCGGAACATCAGGGGGGTCATGGTGCGACGGGCACCCCTTCCACGTTGGGAGGTCAGCCCCAGCAGGGCCTCCGTCGTCTTCTTGCTCCAGCGGTGCAGGTCCTCCCATCTCTTGCGGCAGTGGGTGCTCCGTCTGTGATAGATCCCCAGGGTCTGCACTTACTTGGCGATGGCACGCCAAATACCCTTCTTCTGGTGGGCGCTGACCTAGAGGGAAGGTAAAGGAAGAAAGGAGATTAACCACCCGTGCGGACTGTCATACCCATTGCCCACCAGTTCCCACCCATGCCCTGACGCACATACAGTGACCATCCTCACATGCAGCACTCAGCCCACTCCCCAACATGTGCCTTACATCCACACCACTCCAAACAGGCATTGCTCACGCATCATGCTCACAGTGTACTCACCTGTTTGTCTGGAGGACTGCAGTGAAGGCAGGGGCCCTTTCGCCAGACACTGTAGCCATTGTCGCTTCCAGACTCAGGTCACAGCAGCACATGCAGTGTAGGTCCTTTCCTGTTGATGGTCAGGTATCAAGTGAGTGAACAGATAGAAAATGGCGGTCATGTCCGCAGCGGTGCGTACCATCACCTCCGGCGTACATCGCCATTGGCTCCTGAAACCCATAGCGCCCAATGAGAACCAATGCAGAGTTGTGTGGCGGTCTTCGACTGCCTATTGCAATGCTGCACAACGCCAGCGCAGTTACCTAATTTCCCCTTGTCCCTCCTCACAAGTCAGGCAGCCACCATTTCAGGGGTTCACATGGCATGGCACCTAACTGCGTCACAGCACATATTGGCACTTATAGGGACTCACGGTTTCATACATGGATTCTCTAACATGACTTCAAACACAGTTGTTCTACCTATGTGTTAAATGACCCTCTGCTCACCATTCTCCTCCATAGACTACAACTGCTGGGGCAGATGATGAGATGGCGGCATCCTCCGGTGTACAGACCCCTGGTGGATCTGTCAACAATGGAAGACAGACACATCATAATTACATATAGACTTGATCGTGCCACAATCCAAGAACTGTGTGCCCAATTGGAGCCAGACCTGATGTCAGCTATCTGCCAACCCACAGGTATCCCCTCTCTAGTGCAGGTCCTGTCAGTGCTCCATTTCCTGGCAAGTGGCTTCTTCCAAACTACAGTGGCCAATGTTTTCTAACGTGTTGAGCAGGGTGTTGTCTGCCCTGCTGAAACAAATGCGCAGCTACATCGTGTTCCCCCAGGTGGATGATTTGGCCACGGTGAAAGGTGACTTCTATGCCCTGGGACATATCCGCAATACCATTGGTGCCATTGATGGTACACATGTGGCATTTTTACCCCCCGCAGAAATGAACAAGTGTACAGAAATAGAAAAAGCTACCCATGTGTTTGGCAGACCAGTACATCTCCCATGTGAATGCCAAGTACCCTGGCTCTGTGCATGAAACCTATATCTTGCGGAATAGCAGTATCCCTTATGTGATGGGCCAAATCCAGAGGCACTGGGTGTGGCTAATAGGTGAGCCCAAGGTCCCCATACAGTATGAGTAGGTGTCTGGGTATGGTGTAGTCCCTAAGGGTTAGTGTGTGTCTAACAGGGATCCCTCGAAATTTGCAGGTGACTCTGGTTTCCCCAACCTCTCATGGCTACTGACCTCAGTGAGGAATGCCAGGACAAGGGCAGAGGAACGCTACAATGAGGCACATGGGCAAACTAGGCGTATTATTATTGAGAGGACGTTCGGCCTCCTGAAGGCCAGATCCCATTGCCTCCATCTAACAGGTGGCTCCCTGTACTACTCAATGAAGAAGGTGTGCCAGATCATTGTGGCATGCTGTATGTTGCACAACCTGGCATTGAGACGCCAGGTGCCTTTTCTGCTGGAGAATGAGCCTGGGGATGATCTTGTGGCAGCGGAGGAGCCTGTGGACAGTGAGGAAGAGGAGGCAGAGGAAGAAGATATTGACAACAGAGCGAACATCATCATGCAGTACTTCCAGTGACGCACAGGTAGGAGACTGTAACTCCTCTTCACATTTCAGTATGCTTTAGGACATTGTACATGGCAGCCTCTTAACCTCTGTCTATTGACAATCAATCAATCACGTAATTTATAAAGCGCATTACTCACTCGTCAGGGTCTCAAGGCGCTGAGGGGGGGAGCTACTGGTTGAATAGCCATGGCTTGAGGCGTTTCCTGAAAGTCAGGAGGTCCTGGGTCTGGTGTAGGTGGAGCGGTAGGGAGTTCCAGGTCTTGGCGGCGAGGTGAGAGAAGGATCTTCCTCCGGATGTGGTGGTGCGGCGAATGCGGGGGATGGAGGCGAGGGTGAGGCTGGCGGAGCGGAGCTGGTGGACAGGAGTGTGGAAGGTGAGTCTGTCGTTGAGGTAGGCCGGACCTGTGTTGTGGAGGACTTTGTGTGCATGGGTGAGTAGTTTGAAGGTAATCCTCTTTGATACGGGTAGCCAGTGTAGGCCTCTGAGGTGGGCAGAGATGTGGTCGGGGCGTGGGACGTCGAGGATGAGTCGGGCGGAGGCGTTTTGGATACGTTGCATTTTCGTTTGTAGTTTGGCCGTGGTTCCTGCATAGAGTGCGTTGCCGTAGTCCAGTCGGATGCTGACCAGGGCGTGGATGACTGTCTTTCTGGTTTCGACGGGGATCCACTTGAAAATCTTGTGGAGCATGCAAAGGGTGTTGTAACAGGAAGAGATGACTGCATTGACTGTGCTGAGTCCAGGATGATTCCTAGGTTCCGTACTTGGGTGGTGGGAGTGGGCACGGCTCCTAGGGAGGTAGGCCACCAGGAGTCGTTCCAGGCGGAGGGGTTTCTGCCGAACATAAGGATCTCTGTTTTTTCTGTGTTTAGCTTGAGGTGGCTTGATTCCATCCAGTTGGCGATGGGGTGAAGTCCATTATGGAGGTTGTTTCTTGCGGTTGTGGGGTCTTTCGTGAGGGAGATGATCCGCTGGGTGTCATCTGCGTAGGATACTATGTTGATGTGGTGGGATCGAGTGATGTTGGCGAGAGGAGCCATGTAAATGTTGAAAAGTGTTGGGCTGAGGGACGATCCCTGGGAGATGCCACAGATGGTTTTGGAGGATTCGGACAGGTAAGGCTGAAGGCGTTCTCTCTGGGTTCAGCAGCGGGAAAAAGGAGATCAGCAGTGGAGGGAGGAGGGCGGGGCCACGGGGACGCAGCGGCTGGGGCCAAGGTGGAGCTGAGCAAAAAAACAAAAGGAGAAGGAAGTAGAGACACGGGTACCTGGAGCAGAGGCGGCGGTGTAGGGAGCGACCTGCCTGAAGCAGGGTCAAGGGTCGCTGGACACTGACTGTTACCTTTGGATTTCCTTTTTTCAGATCTGTGTACCCCATTCTGCCTTCTGCTATGTGTATTGCTGCCCAACAACTGTCATACATTGGTACGAGTAAATGTACATTTATATTACAAATTTTTGCTAATGTTGTGATAATACATTTGTGAAAGATCAGACTGACTCCAGATTGTTTTTTGATCAAAGGGTGTTTATTTAGGTGTTAATGGGTATAGGGTTATGTGCAAGGGGCTGGGGTGATGGTGGAGGAAGTTCCATGGTGGAGTCCAGTCTCTTGGTATCACAGGTGCATTGTCCAATGGGGCATTGGAAGGGAAGCAATGACAGTTAAAGGTGGACAGGGTAACGGAGTGGGACAGAAGGGTGACAATCAGAAGGGTCCTATTTCCTGGCAGGGGTCTTGGCAATGTTCTCTGTCTTCTGCCTGGATCGCAGGGACAGTTTGCAGGGTGGTTCTCCTTCTGCAGGGGGTGGGATGCTGGTGGCCTGTTGGTGCTGTAACGGAGCCTCCTGTCCACTAGTGCCGGCGGAGGTGGAAGGCTGTTCCTCGGTTTGGCTAGTGTCAGGGGCCCTTTGTTGAGCCACTGCCTCCGTCATGGTCTTGCCCATATCAGCCATTACCCCTGCTATGGTGACCAGGATGGTGTATATTTTGGTAAGGTCCTCCCTGATCCCCATGTAGTGTCCCTCCTGCAGCCGGTGGGTCTCCTGAAACTTGGCCAGTACCGTGCCCATGGTCTCCTAGGAATGATGGTATGCTCCCATGATGTTGGAGAGTGCCTCCTGGAGAGTGGGTTCCCTGGGTCTGTCATCCTCCTGTCACACAGCAGTCCTCCTAGCTTCCCTGTTGTCCTGTGCCTCTGTCCCTTGAACCGTGTGCCCACTGCCACTGACCCCAGGTCCCAGATCGTCCTGGGTTAGTGGGCCTGCCTGGGGTCTCTGTAGTGGTGGACACACTACTGATTGATCTGTCCTGGGGACAGTGACATGGGCCTGCTGGGTGGGTGCTGTGGTGGTGTTTCTTCAGGGCGGAGGCTCTGTGGTGGTTTGGGACTGTGGCAGGGTAACCAACTGTCCAGAGGTCCCAGATGGGCCAGGCTGGTCATCCTGATCCAGGCTTGCAGAGCTGCTGTCATCACTGTTAGCCTCTTCTGTGGGGGGAGTGGATATTGCTGGCACCTCCTGTCCGGTGACGTTGGTTAGGGGTCCTGTTGGGATGCAAATGCATTATTATTGTATCTGTGTGTGCCATCTTGTGCAATGGGTGTGTTTCCCTGTATAAATGTGCTTGCACTGTCGCCTTGGCCTTGTGTTATTTCTGATTAGGTGGGCTGGGTGAGTCTATCTAGTGTGCATGCTGTGGTGATGGGTGTCCATGAAGGTCTGTAATGTGTGTCCATACATTGTTGTTGCATGCAGGGCTTGGTATTGGGATGGGTGGGTTGTGCTAGTGGGGTATAAGTGAGGTGTTGGAGTGATGGGGGTGAGGGTATGGGTAGGAGTTTGTGATGGCATGCAGGTAGGGTGTGGGGGATAAAGTAGTACAGATTTAATTACCAGAGTCCAGTCCTCCTGCTACTCCTGCGAGGCCCTCAGGATGCATTATTGCCAAGACTTGCTCCTCCCATTTTGTTAGTTGTGGGGAGGAGGTGGGGGTCCACCACTTGTCCTCTGTACAGCAATCTGGTGTCTTGAAACCACAGAACGTACCTTCCCCCGTAGGTCGCTCCACCTCTTCCTGATGTCATCTCTGGTTCTGGGATGCTGTCCCACAGCGTTGACCCTGTCGACGATTCTCCGCCAAAGCTCCATCTTCCTTGCAATGGATGTCTGCTGACCTGTGATCCGAATAGCTGTGGCTCTACCCGGATGATTTCCTCCACCATGACCGTGAGCTCCTCCTCAGAAAACCTGAGTGTGTCTTTGAGGTGCCATGATGTGGTGTGAGTGATGTGTGACGTGATGTGTGGGGTGCTGTATTGTGATGTATTATGTGATGTGTATGGATGGTGTATGTGTGATGGTTTTCTGTGCCTCTGGATGATGGTGTGGTCTTTGCTTTTGTCTCTCTCTGCTTGTTCAAATATTTTCTTTGTAAGGGGTTGTGGGTAATGTCGGTGTGTGTTTTATAGTGTTGTGAGTGTGGTGTGTGTATGTGTGTCAGGTGTGTGTATTTTGAATTGTCCAATGTGGTGTAGTTTTGTAAGTGTGTGTGTATTTTGAGTGCGGCGGTGTGTACCGCCAATGGTTTACTGCGTTTGGAAGACCGCTGCGTTTATTCGTGGGTCATGATACTGTGGGCGTATTCCTGTTGGCATGACGGTGTGGGTTTTGCTATCGCCAGTTTATCACTGACCTTTGGTGTGGCGGACTTGTGTGGGAGTCTGTATTGTGGCGGATTTCTCTGTATGGGTCATAATACCAGTAGCCGAATACCGCTGTGGTCACGGAATGTTGGCGGCCGTCTGCATTGGATGTTTTTTGGAGCTTTTAGGGTATCTGAGCTTCTAGAGACAAAGCAAGAAAAGGGGTTGCTCTGGGAGGAGGTAGTCGTGCAGCCTCAGGGTGTCACAATTTATTTCCGTAGTTCCAAGATGGATCAGAGGTCATGGGGAGTGACTGTGCTAGTCCCTGCACAGGACAGGTGAGATGTTTTCCCCTTAGCACGGGGTGGAAGACTTAGGCATATTAGCCCTTTAGCAAGCAATTTGGTTTTCACACATGCAAACTGTGGGAGAGTCACTTTCTTTCAGTTATTAGACATTTTTTAGAAGGAGCTGACAATTTTAGGTATGTCTGCCAAGGATTATGGCACACATTCTTTTAGGATTAGGGTAGCCAAGGAAGCTGGGAGGAGGAGGTTGGTCTCAGCAGGACATAAGAGAACTGGGCAGGTGGTTCTTTGACCTTTTTCAGTGGTGTGTTAGGCCAGGCAATTGGGGTGCGGAGATTTAGCCCCTTTTTTATATCTTGCTAATTTTCTTTTTTTTTTTTTTACAGATTCGGTACAGGGCCCACTGTCTGCCAGACTTAGGGCCATATTTATACTTTTTGACGCAAAACTGCGCTAACGCAGTTTTGCGTCAAAAAAATTTGCGCCGGCTAACGCCATTATGAAGCGTCATGCGGGCGCCGTATTTATTCAATGACGTTAGCCGGCGTTAGCCGCCGGCGCTGCCTGGTGTGCGTGAAAAAAAACGACGTACACCAGGCAGCGCCGGCGTAGGGGGAAAATGGAGTATGGGCGTCCAGAAATCGTGCAAGTCAGGCTGAGGCAAAAAAATCGCCTCAACCCGATTTGCGCCATTTTTTTACGACGCCCAACCCCCATTGAAATGACTCCTGTCTTAGCAAAGACAGGAGTCATGTCCCCTTGCCCAATGGCCATGCCCAGGGGACTTATGTCCCCTGGGCATGGTCATTGGGCATAGTGGCATGTAGGGGGGCACAAATCAGGCCCCCCTACGCCACAATTTTTTTAAAAAAAAAATACGTACCTGAACTCACCTTAATGTCCCTGGAGTGGGTCCCTCCATCCTTGGGTGTCCTCCTGGGGTGGGCAAGGGTGGCAGGGGGTGTCCCTGGGGGCAGGGGAGGGCACCTCTGGGCTCATTCTGAGCCCACAGGTCCCTTAACGCCTGCCCTGACCCAGGCGTTAAAATCCGGCGCTAATGCGGGTATTTTAGCCCCGCCCACTCCCGGGCGTCATTTTTGCCCGGGAGTATAAATACGACGCCTATGCATCGGAGTCATTTTTTAAGACGGGAACGCCTACCTTGCATCTCATTAACGCAAGGAAGGTGTTCACGCAAAAAAATGACGCTAACTCCATGAACTTTGGTGCTAGACGCGTCTAACGCCAAAGAATAAATATGGAGTTAGTTTTGCGTCTAATTTGCGTCGAAAAAAACGATGCAAATTCGGCGCAAACGGAGTATAAATATGCCCCTTAATGTGTGGATTATTGGACATTAATTCACCAATTAGGTGATTAAAGGGGCTAGGGTGGCCAACGTGGGAGCAAATGTGGGGTTTGACTTGATTTCTTGCATTGTGATCTGGCATGGTAATGGGGGGGTATGATGTGGCAAGAACTGCTGTCCACATTAAACAGGTTAAAGGGGAGGGTGATCTGCCCAGACATCTTAGTGATACATTTAGGTTTGTACACGATTTGGTGTTGGAGAAAGGTTTGTCCCCTTTGCGTCACATGAAAGAGGAGCTGAGGGAGATGCAGAAACAGTGGTCTTGCTGTTTTCCTATATGGACTGAATTTATACCTAGGAGAAAGTAGAAGGGTGCTCGTAAGCCAGCTGCCATAGACAGGGCCAGAAGAAAGATTAATAGGAAGATGAGGCATTTTTTGTAGGGATGAAGGGATCGGTTGGATAGGGCACACAGACTTGTGTTTTGAGGCAGTTTGAATTTTTTAGAAGTGATGGAGTGCTTTTATCGAGGTTTGGCAGGAGATTATGGGCCTCATTACAACCTCAGCGGTCTTTCAAAAAGACCGCCGAGGCTGCGGGAGCCAGAATACCGCCATTGCCGGCAGTATTCCTGGCTCCCTATTATGACTTTTCTGCTGGGCCAGCGGAAAAGTCACATCAACATTGCTGCTGGCTCGTAATAGAGCCGGAAGCATTGCTGATGTGCAGCGGGTGCAGTAGCACCCGTCGCGCATTTCACTGCCCTAAATTCGGGCAGTGAAATGCGCGACGGGGCTATGTCTGGGGGACCCTGCACTGCCCATGTCAAGTGCATGGGCAGTGCAGGGGCCCTCAGGGGCACCCCAAGTCCCCTTACTGCCAGCCTTTCCATGGCGGTGTTTACCGCCACAGGCAGGCTGGCGGTCGGGGACTCATAATCCCCAGGGCACCGGTGCTTGCACTGCTGCCCTGGGGATTATGTATGTTGGAGGGGGCGGCGGTATGGCTATTGCGCCACGTTCATAATAGCTGGTGGAACACCGCCAGCCTGTTGGCAGTGTTACCGCCAGCTTACCGCCGGCCGCCAGGGTCGTAATGACCCCCTATATCTCTTGGAAATCAGTGAATTTTTGGCTTGCACGTTACGTGGCTAGACATGAGGTACAGCAGCGATTACTTTTAGGGGTGGGCAGAAAAAAGCAGGTCTTAAATTTTTCTGGTGGCAGGTGGTTTTAAAGTTTGCAGTTCTCTACAGAAGGGAATTGTGCTGCACATGGGTGAACCAGGCTGTAAGAGAGGGTCTGAAAAAGTTCACAACAGAGAGAGAGAGCACAAGTTAAGGTTACATCACAGGACATACATGTTTACTGTTAAGCAGATTTGGAAGTCTCAGTGTTACAATCATCAGAAGTCAGTAGGTCATGATGTATGTATTTGTTGCAAAGTTCAAGGGGAAGGTGGGACGTTAGGAGTAGAGGGATTGTTGGTAGAGGGTATTTGAATGTATAATCAGGTTGTAATTTTGTAGAGCAGTATGCCTAGTATGTTCTTGCGATGCGCACCTGTTTAAAAAAAGAAGCCTTTTTCACACACACAGAGGGGCAGTAGTGATTCTGTGCTCATTTCACCCAACAACTTATCTGAGTTTTCCATTTGAAGTAGATGGACATTATGTAATACATTATGAGAACACTCATCTGCATTGAATGTTAAAACATGAGCATCAAGTTAAAAGTGTATGCACTGTTTTGCTGTTGACTAACTGCGTGCCATATTCCCAGGTAGCGATTCTACTTCTATTGCACCCTTATGCAACAATGCACGCAAGATGTTCTCTGTATACTATCAATCCCTGCATGCAGCTTTTTCTAAGCAAGCAAACAACAGAGAAAAGTCGGAATCAACAGGGATTTTCTATATCAAGGATGGCCCCAGGAACATGCTCACCAACACCTCCAGACTCACCTTTGTTTGCTTATGATCCTGCTCCCGCCAGAGGTCAAGAGCTTCCGAAAATGTTGACCACTGTGTGGCCATGGGACAAACCATTCTGAGACCACCATCTTCCTACAGGCCCTGCTGCATGCTTAAGGACCCCAGAATGATGTCACACTCGTCATGAAATGAGGGACTTCCGGAAGCAGAATCCCTGGTAGGCTCCTGCCCATGGTGCAACAAATGGCGTCCCTCTGCTAAAGGCAGGGTATGTCTGCTAAGAAGCTTTGGTTGCTGGGCAACTAGTAGAACTGGGAAGTGTAGCTGTGTTCAGCTTCTAACTTCTTAAGCCAATAGAGTCTGCCAGCTCAGTAATGTGGAATTTAGAGGAGGAGGTAAAAACTCCATATATATCGAGAGCAGCCTTGCTTCAGTAAATTAAGCATTCTGTTGATGAAGAAATGAATGATCCTCAGACAATAAAACAAATAATGAACCCTGGTGACTATGGTGATGACTCTCCAAAAGGGAAATACATTCAGGAGAAGATTGTATCTTACATGTTGTGCCACATAAGAGATGTGTTGGACCGCAAGAAGAAAACCAAAGATGATGAGGTGTTTTACACCCAATACAGTGGACTTTTGGTGGATGACCTTTTTTATGATGTGATCAAGGACACAGTGTTGAAGGAATGCGGATGCGGATAAGCAGAATATCCCAAAAATTATAAAATAGGGCTATTTCATGGAACACTTTGAAGAAAATGTAACCCAAATTCCTGAAGTTAACGCCAAACTCCTTTCCTTGGCTTCCTCATCATAAGTATTGCATGAATGTTCTTTAGCTCACCATTGATAGAAAGTGGAATCTTCCTTTAAATAATCCTGTGAGGCTTCCAGTATTGGCATAAAGGCCTTCTCCTGTGCTACTTATACATCCGAGGTTCTCTTGAAAGACTTCTATGAACTGTTTGATTGTATAATGGAAAATGCTGAAACTACTGCCATTTTGGTCCAGATGGAAGTCTTGTTAAAATGTGTTTTGGATATAATATTTGATGATCTATGGACTTCTACATCAGCCACAGGGGCTCCGATTGCTGGAAGAAAACCACTCTGGGTGAAACTTTGAAAATGAGAGCCCACACAGAGATTCTTGGTAAAAAAAAAGCTTCTAATTATGGGGTTAAAGATTTTTGGGGAAGAACTGAATGACATGGTGCAGAGATCTGCTGAAGGACAGAAAACAATAAAACCATTTAAGCCTCTTTCATAGGATAAAATCCTTTGTTCAAAAGTCGAATCAGCAGGGGGGAGAGGGAAAACATAATTTTACCCTTCACTACCAGGCTTGTGGTCAGGGAGCCATGTTCGATAATCAGCCCCAAACTCAAGGAAAGTTTGAGAAAGATACTACTTCCAAACATTTTTTCCTCCTACAAAGGACTGCCCATGTGACAGAATCTTGGACTCTCTCAATACAGTAGTGTGACAGGGTTACAAAAGCCCATTCAAGGAGTTTCCTCCTTTCTCAAAGTTCAAGAATACACTATTGTGCAGAAAGTCAATGAGAGCAGTTTACATTCAGGTAGCATTGAATTTTCATGCAGACAATCTGATTCACAATTTGCCTTCTTCAATAGTATTCCACCAGGTGAGTCCTCAGTTCCAACAGATACGTCACCTGTTTGGGAATCCATGGAGAGACATGTTTGCATCTCCACAGAAAGCAATGATTTCTATTTTTTTATTTGAGGAAACAACTGCCTGCAGGCATAGGCAGTGAATGCTCTCTTCATTCCTTGACCACAAGGTCTCCTTTACGCTCCTCCTCCTGAGAGTGCTACAGAAAACTTTGGGGGAAAGAAAGAATCGGTAATTCTTGTGGCATCTTTTTGGAAACGACATTGATGGTTCTCCATCCTGATGAGCCTGTACAAGGGCACTTTCTTGGGATCACCAATAAATCCTTACAATTTCCAGAGTTACAGCTGAGCTAGTAACAACATCTGGGTCTAATAGCTAGGACCTTAAAAGACTTGGTTAACCTAATATGTCTAAAAATATATTTTCTTGGTCCTTTTACAAAAAGAATTGGAGCTCATTCCCACAATGGTGTTCTACTTAATACATAAATGATGTCTCAGTGGATCCTCACCAAATTTTGGAGCTTCTAAGAGAGACGGGTATTTAAAAATCTAGCTCCCTCAATTCTAACAGTTCAGTGCTCGGCTATCAAAGAATTTAGGGAGATTGGTGTGATTTAGGTAATCTGACCCCTCTTGTTTGCAGATCACTAAGGAGTTTTCATTTAGGGAAAGCAATTTCTTCAGCACAGATCCCATTTTGAGATTTGCCTGCTATCATGACAGGCTTCACAGTGAACCTCTTCTATACAGATGGTATGGTTAGAAGCAAAGACTGCCTTCCTATTTGCAATTACAAAAGCTAGAACAAATGGGGAATTGGGGTCTTTAGTGGTGATGTATACCTCTCTGAAGATTCTACCGTACAAGGTGGTCCTGAGACAGGATCTCAAATTAATCCCCAAAATTCATTGCAAATTTCATCTTGAGCTGGAGATAATTCTTCCAGTAGATAGGGAGATGAGCAGCAGCAGGATCTGTTCTCTCTTAATGTTAGAAGAGCCCTTTTACTTTATTTGCAAAGTACAAAGTCTCAAAATCTCTCTTTGTTTCATTCCAAACGTTAATAAGGGTAGAAAGGTGTCCTCGTACACTCTGAGTAGGTGGAACTGGGAGGCAGTTTCCCAGCGTCATAAGTCATTTGGAGAAACTCCCTCTTCCAGATCCAAGCTCAATCTACCATACCTGTCTGAGCTTCATGGATGGAGGCAGGTGAAGCTTCCATACTAGAAATATGTAGGTTGGCTAAATGAGCATGCCACCATACATTTGTGAAACCCTGCTAATTGGATGTATTGTAGGAAACATCTAGTAATTTGGGGTCAAAAGGTAGCAATAAAGTAAATGTTGTTGATTATAAATCATGATAAGTGTCAAACGTTGGTACAGAATTATTTTTTGGGGGGGTTTGGTAAATCCTCATCTTGTTATGGACTGGGACAAGTGAGCCTGTTGAGGAGGTAATGAAGTTTACTGGTAAGCAATGGTTTAATTCATTTCTTAAGCACTAAGTAGAGATTTTCTGACTCCTTATTTGGAATAGCCCCCCAGAGACATGCCATTAAATGTGCAACTGGAATTTAATACTTATCTATCCTAACTAATTGTATATTTATCTCATACAGGAATCCCTCTCTAATTGTTTAACACGTCTCAATCCTGAATAGTGGGGCAGGCTTCCTGAAACCGCCTCTTAATGCACTGTTTTCTCTTCCAGTGGTTGTACCCCCACAGCTACGTAGACAGTGCAGTGCTTAATTTGAGCCAGTAGTTTGCAGTGCTCAGCATTTATCAACACTGGCACATATGAAGCTCTGCGGCATGATGCTGCTGTTAGTCTAATTCAAAGATGAGCACAATAACAGTTTAATAATTTGATATTTATTGTAAATCACTAATATCTGCCACCCAATACATTCTTATGGCTATGGGGGCCTGGAATAGTCTGCATTGTCACACTCGTAGGAGTGTGATGGTAAATAGTGGACTCCCTGTAAACGGCAGGGAGTTGGAAAAGTTGGAAAGTGGATTATTAGTACATGCAGTTATGTACCTACTGCTAGTAAAAAGGCCACAATCACACATAAAGTCCAGTTAAGGTTTCAATAAATTAACCCTTGCTTAACCCTTAGTAGCTTGACTCACGATCAGTTGGGCTTAACTTGGGAGACAGCTGTGTAAAGCATGTAATGTCAACAAACCTTAAGCCGAGCTCTGATCTACACCTTTCAAAGTGAGAAAAATATAGCCTTAGAGCCCACCGTAGCAGGCTATAACAGCCATTAAAGGCCCACTCCAGCTATAAAGGTCTGAGCCGAAGACGAGGGCCTTTAACAAGGGAGCAGGCCAATTTAGTCCAGCTACTAAGGGCTATTAGGCTATTATAACACTCTGCCATTAGATGGCAGAATGTTCTAGTAAAGAAAACAAAGTCCTCATGGAGCCCAAGGGGATTGAAATCCCCTCCGCTCTGTGAGGCCTTAATTCACAGCTGTTGTTGTGAACAAAGTACATTGGAATGTTGACGCTCTGGGCTTTTACCAGCCAGTAAAAGCCCTCAGCCTGCCATTGTCTCCAATGGATCTCCCAACATTCCTATATTCTAATATAGCCTTAGAACATGCACTAGCGGGCTCTACCGGCTATTAAAAGCCCGCTCCCACGTTAAATGCCCGAGCCGAAGGCGGGGGCATTTAAAAAGGGAGAGGGCCTTTAATAGCCGGTAGAGCCCACTACGGCGGGTTCTAAGGCTATTAGAACATTCTGCCACTCAGGGCAGAATGTTCTATTAGATAAAACAAATTCCTCACGAAGCCCGAGGGGATTAAAATCCCCTCGGGCTCCGTGAGGCTTTGTTCACGGCTCTTGCTGTGAACAAAGAGAACATTGGAACGTTGGCGCTGTGTGCTTTTACCGGCCAGTAAAAGCCCGAGCACTCCATTGCTTTCAATGAAGCTGCCAACGTTCCAATATTCTAATAAAATGTTGTGCATATTTTAAGAGCCAGAAATGGCCCAGTTAGATCAAATGCATTTGTATTCGTTTTTTTTCACATTGCAGTTATGCTTCAGTTTGCTTTAGTAATTATTATGGACTAATTTAGGCAGCTAAAAGTACTTTTGAAGTAACATCTAGTGATATTTGCAGCTATGCGTTCAAATTTCACATGGGAATAAAGTACTGGCTTTTGCTAAGTTCTGACATTTCTAATCGCCCTTTTGTAAAAATAATAAGTAAATCTTGAAAAACGGAAAATCTGAAAAATATTTGCAGTTTTTGCCAGTTTAAGGAGCGCTTAAACATTTGGCCTGGAAGAAGCAGGTCTTTTTCTGTTTAGATTTATAATGCCAAACTACACACATTTAGTTTAAATAGTGGTGCTATACAATCATGATACATTTTGATTGACTCCTAGGCCCATATTTATACTTTTTTAGCGCCGCATTTGTGTCATTTTTTGACGCAAAAGCGGCGCAAACTTACAAAATATAATTGTATTTTGTAAGTTTGACCCACTTTTGTGTCAAAAAAAGACACAAATGCGGCGCTAAAAAAGTATATATATGGGCCCTAATTGTTTAACTATATAGGGTAATCCGTGGCCCGCACTTTAGCCAATCATCTAAGCAGCCTACTGAGCAGAGCGCTTTGCTTACTCAACGCCCGTCTTTAACGTGTGATCCTTATGGGAATAGGTCGAGCTGCCTTTTGGTATATAATTTGAAAGATAATGGAATGGCAGAACAAAAAAAAATTCTTCTTTCTCTTCTTCTCACTCATTCATTAAATCTTTTTTCAGCAGAATCATTACATTTATTGCACTTTGTGTAAAAGAAAAAGAGACCGAGATATATGCCTTGGCATAGGACGTTCTAGTGTTAATTTGTAGGTGTTAACAATGTTTTAGAGGAGGAGGCACTGAGGGGAAGCAAATAACGTGATATAATGAGGTGCAGTTGCAATGAAGATGCAACATTTTAATAATTATCCACCTGTCCATCCGTCTATCTATCTATCTATCTATCTATCTATCTATCTATCTATCTATCTATCTATCTATCTATCTATCTATCTATCTATCGATAGATCGGGTCAGTCTGTCTACCCAAACACCCACCCAGACCCAATCCACCCACCTACCTATCTATCCATCCATCCATCTTATAAAGATAGGGCAACTGGTAAACAATGAACACATATCTCAAAACAGAATAAAAATGGCAACGCAACGTATTAGTGATGAAATCAGGAGCCAGGATCTAAATGTTATTAATTGTTCGCGATTGAACATGATTGTGTTCACTTGAACACTCCTTTAACGCCTTCGCTGCCAGGCCTTTTCCCCCTCCTGTGCCAGGCCTTTTTTTGCCTATTTGGGGCAGTTCGCGCTTAGGCCCTCATAACTTTTTGTCCACATAAGCTAACCAAGCCAAATTTGCGTCCTTTTTTTCCAACATCCTAGGGATTCTAAAGGTACCCAGACTTTGTGGGTTCCCCTGAAGGAGGCCAAGAAATTGGCCAAAATACAGTGAAAAATTCGTTTTTTTAAAAAAAAATGGAAAAAGTGGCTGCAGAAGGAGGCTTGTGGTTTTTCCCCTGAAAATGGCATCAACAAAGGGTTTGCGGTGCTAAACTCAGCAGCTTCCCAGCTTTCAGGAACAGGCAGACTTGAATCAGAAAACCCAATTTTCCAACACAATTTTGGCATTTTACTGGGGCATACCCCATTTGTGCAATTTTTTGTGCTTTCAGCCTCCTTCCAGTCAGTGACAGGAATGGTCATGAAACCAATGCTGGATCCCAGAAACCTAAACATTTCTGAAAAGTAGACAAAATTCTGAATTCAGCAAGGGGTCATTTGTGTAGATCATACAAGGGTTTCCTACAGAAAATAACAGCTGAAAAAGAAAAATATTGAAATTGAGGTGAAAAAAACATCAATTTTTCTCTACTTTTTACTCTGTAACTTTTCCCTGCAATGTCAGATTATCGAAAGCAATATACCGTTCCGTCTGCTGGACTCCTCTGTTTGCGGGGATATATAGGGTTTGTAGGTTCATCAAGAACCCGAGGAACCCAGAGCCAATAAATGAGCTGCACCCTGCAGTGCGTTTTCATTCTATACCGGGTATACAGTAATTCATTTGCTGAAATATAAGGAGTAAAAAATAGCTATCAAGAAAACCTTTGCATTTCCAAAAAGGGCACAAGATAAGGTGTTGAGGAGCAGTGGTTATTTGCACATCTCTGAATTCCGGGGTGACCATAGTAGCACGTGAATTACAGGGAATTTCTCAAATAGATGTCTTTTTTACACACACTCCTATATTTGGAAGGAATAAATGTAGAGAAAGACAAGAGGCAATAACACTTGTTTTGCTATTCTATGTTCCCCCAAGTCTCCCGATAAAAATGATACCTCACTTGTGTGGGTAGGCCTAGCGCCCGCGACAGGATATGCCCCAAAACACAACGTGGACATATCACAGAAAACAGAGCTGTTTTTAGCAAAGTGACTACCTGTAGATTTTGGCCTCTAGCTCAGCCGCCACCTAGGGAAACCTACCAAACCTGTGCATTTCTGAAAACTAGAGACGTAGGGGAATCCAAGGAGGGTGTGACTTGTGTGGCTCGGAACAGGTTCTGTTACCCAGAATCCTTTGCAAACCTCAAAATTTGGCTAAAAAAACACATGTTCCTCACATTTCTGTGGCAGAAAGTTCTGGAATCTGAGAGGAGCCACAAATTTCCTTCCACCCAGCGTTCCCCCACGTCTCCCGATAAAAATGATACCTCACTTGTGTGGGTAGGCCTAGCGCCCGCGACAGGATATGCCCCAAAACACAACGTGGACACATCACAGAAAACAGAGCTGTTTTTAGCAAAGTGACTACCTGTAGATTTTGGCCTCTAGCTCAGCCGCCACCTAGGGAAACCTACCTAACCTGTGCATTTCTGAAAACTAGAGACCTAGGGGAATCCAAGGAGGGGTGACTTGTGTGGCTCGGACCAGGTTCTGTTACCCAGAATCCTTTGCAAACCTCAAAATTTGGCTAAAAAAACACATGTTCCTCACATTTCTGTGGCAGAAAGTTCTGGAATCTGAGAGGAGCAACAAATTTCCTTCCACCCAGCGTTCCCCCACGTCTCCCGATAAAAATGATACCTCACTTGTGTGGGTAGGCCTAGCGCCCGCGACAGGATATGCCCCAAAACACAACGTGGACATATCACAGAAAACAGAGCTGTTTTTAGCAAAGTGACTACCTGTAGATTTTGGCCTCTAGCTCAGCCGCCACCTAGGGAAACCTACCAAACCTGTGCATTTCTGAAAAGTAGAGACCTAGGGGAATCCAAGGAGGGGTGACTTGCGGGGCTCGGACCAGGTTCTGTTACCCAGAATCCTTTGCAAACCTCAAAATTTGGCTAAAAAAACACATGTTCCTCACATTTCTGTGGCAGAAAGTTCTGGAATCTGAGAGGAGCCACAAATTTCCTTCCACCCAGCGTTCCCCCACGTCTCCCGATAAAAATGATACCTCACTTGTGTGGGTAGGCCTAGCGCCCGCGACAGGATATGCCCCAAAACACAACGTGGACATATCACAGAAAACAGAGCTGTTTTTAGCAAAGTGACTACCTGTAGATTTTGGCCTCCAGCCGCCACCTAAGGAAACCTACCAAACCTGTGCATTTCTGAAAACTAGAGACCTAGGGGAATCCAAGGAGGGGTGACTTGCGGGGCTCGGACCAGGTTCTGTTACCCAGAATCCTTTGCAAACCTCAAAATTTGGCTAAAAAAACACATGTTCCTCACATTTCTGTGGCAGAAAGTTCTGGAATCTGAGAGGAGCCACAAATTTCCTTCCACCCAGCGTTCCCCCATGTCTCCCGATAAAAATTATACCTCACTTGTGTGGGTAGGCCTAGCGCCCGCGACAGGATATGCCCCAAAACACAACGTGGACATATCACAGAAAACAGAGCTGTTTTTAGCAAAGTGACTACCTGTAGATTTTGGCCTCCAGCCGCCACCTAAGGAAACCTACCAAACCTGTGCATTTCTGAAAACTAGAGACCTAGGGGAATCCAAGGAGGGGTGACTTGTGGGGCTCGGACCAGGTTCTGTTACCCAGAATCCTTTGCAAACCTCAAAATTTGGCTAAAAAAACACATGTTCCTCACATTTCTGTGGCAGAAAGTTCTGGAATCTGAGAGGAGCCACAAATTTCCTTCCACCCAGCGTTCCCCCACGTCTCCCGATAAAAATGATACCTCACTTGTGTGGGTAGGCCTAGCGCCCGCGACAGGATATGCCCCAAAACACAACGTGGACATATCACAGAAAACAGAGCTGTTTTTAGCAAAGTGACTACCTGTAGATTTTGGCCTCTAGCTCAGCCGCCACCTAGGGAAACCTACCAAACCTGGCCATTTCTGAAAACTAGAGACCTAGGGGAATCCAAGGAGGGGTGACTTGCGGGGCTCCGACCAGGTTCTGTTACCCAGAATCCTTTGCAAACCTCAAAATTTGGCTAAAAAAACACATGTTCCTCACATTTCTGTGGCAGAAAGTTCTGGAATCTGAGAGGAGCCACAAATTTCCTTCCACTCAGCGTTCCCCCACGTCTCCCGATAAAAATGATACCTCACTTGTGAGGGTAGGCCTAGCGCCCGCGACAGGATATGCCTCAAAACACAACGTGGACATATCACAGAAAACAGAGCTGTTTTTAGCAAAGTGACTACCTGTAGATTTTGGCCTCTAGCTCAGCCGCCACCTAGGGAAACCTACCAAACCTGTGCATTTCTGAAAACTACAGACCTAGGGGAATCCAAGGAGGGGTGACTTGCGGGGCTCGGACCAGGTTCTGTTACCCAGAATCCTTTGCAAACCTCAAAATTTGGCTAAAAAAACACATGTTCCTCACATTTCTGTGGCAGAAAGTTCTGGAATCTGAGAGGAGCCACAAATTTCCTTCCACCCAGCGTTCCCCCACGTCTCCCGATAAAAATGATACCTCACTTGTGTGGGTAGGCCTAGCGCCCGCGACAGGATATGCCCCAAAACACAACGTGGACATATCACAGAAAACAGAGCTGTTTTTAGCAAAGTGACTACCTGTAGATTTTGGCCTCTAGCTCAGCCGCCACCTAGGGAAACCTACCAAACCTGTGCATTTCTGAAAACTAGAGACCTAGGGGAATCCAAGGAGGGGTGACTTGTGTGGCTCGGACCAGGTTCTGTTACCCAGAATCCTTTGCAAACCTCAAAATTTGGCTAAAAAAACACATGTTCCTCACATTTCTGTGGCAGAAAGTTCTGGAATCTGAGAGGAGCCACAAATTTCCTTCCACCCAGCGTTCCCCTACGACTCCCGATAAAAATGATACCTCACTTGTGTGGGTAGGCCTAGCGCCCGCGACAGGATATGCCCCAAAACACAACGTGGACATATCACAGAAAACAGAGCTGTTTTTAGCAAAGTGACTACCTGTAGATTTTGGCCTCTAGCTCAGCCGCCACCTAGGGAAACCTACCAAACCTGTGCATTTCTGAAATGTAGAGACCTAGGGGAATCCAAGGAGGGGTGACTTGCGGGGCTCGGACCAGGTTCTGTTACCCAGAATCCTTTGCAAACCTCAAAATTTGGCTAAAAAAACACATGTTCCTCACATTTCTGTGGCAGAAAGTTCTGGAATCTGAGAGGAGCCACAAATTTCCTTCCACCCAGCGTTCCCCCACGTCTCCCGATAAAAATGATACCTCACTTGTGTGGGTAGGCCTAGCGCCCGCGACAGGATATGCCCCAAAACACAACGTGGACATATCACAGAAAACAGAGCTGTTTTTAGCAAAGTGACTACCTGTAGATTTTGGCCTCTAGCTCAGCCGCCACCTAGGGAAACCTACCAAACCTGTGCATTTCTGAAAACTAGAGACCTAGGGGAATCCAAGGAGGGGTGACTTGTGTGGCTCGGACCAGGTTCTGTTACCCAGAATCCTTTGCAAACCTCAAAATTTGGCTAAAAAAACACATGTTCCTCACATTTCTGTGGCAGAAAGTTCTGGAATCTGAGAGGAGCCACAAATTTCCTTCCACCCAGCGTTCCCCCACGTCTCCCGATAAAAATGATACCTCACTTGTGTGGGTAGGCCTAGCGCCCGCGACAGGATATGCCCCAAAACACAACGTGGACATATCACAGAAAACAGAGCTGTTTTTAGCAAAGTGACTACCTGTAGATTTTGTCCTCTAGCTCAGCCGCCACCTAGGGAAACCTACCAAACCTGTGCATTTCTGAAAACTAGAGACCTAGGGGAATCCAAGGAGGGATGACTTGTGTGGCTCGGACCAGGTTCTGTTACCCAGAATCCTTTGCAAACCTCAAAATTTGGCTAAAAAAACACATGTTCCTCACATTTCTGTGGCAGAAAGTTCTGGAATCTGAGAGGAGCCACAAATTTCCTTCCACCCAGCGTTCCCCCACGTCTCCCGATAAAAATGATACCTCACTTGTGTGGGTAGGCCTAGCGCCCGCGACAGGATATGCCCCAAAACACAACGTGGACACATCACAGAAAACAGAGCTGTTTTTAGCAAAGTGACTACCTGTAGATTTTGGCCTCTAGCTCAGCCGCCACCTAGAGAAACCTACCAAACCTGTGCATTTCTGAAAACTAGAGACCTAGGGGAATCCAAGGAGGGGTGACTTGCGGGGCTCGGACCAGGTTCTGTTACCCAGAATCCTTTGCAAACCTCAAAATTTGGCTAACAAAACACATGTTCCTCACATTTCTGTGGCAGAAAGTTCTGGAATCTGAGAGGAGCCACAAATTTCCTTCCACCCAGCGTTCCCCCAAGTCTCCCGATAAAAATGATACCTCACTTGCGTGGGTAGGCCTAGCGCCCGCAATAGGAAATGCCCCAAAGCGCAACGTGGACACAACCAAAATTTTGGAAGAAAACAGTGCCTACCTGTGGATTTTGGCCTGTAGCTCAGCCGGAACCTAGGGAAACCTACCAAACCTGTGCATTTCTGAAAACTAGAGACCTAGGGGAATCCAAGGAGGGGTGACTTGCGGGGCTCGGACCAGGTTCTGTTACCCAGAATCCTTTGCAAACCTCAAAATTTGGCCAAAAAAACACTTTTTCCTCTCATTTCTGTGGCAGAAAGTTCTGGAATCTGAGAGGAGCCACAAATTTCCTTCCACCCAGCATTCCCCCAAGTCTCCTGATAAAAATGATACCTCACTTGTGTGGGTGGGCCAGGTGCCTGCAACAGAATAAGGCCCAAAACCTGAAGAGATAGAAGGGATAGGTATTTTTGCAATATATCATTTTGGTGTGTGCACATACGTCCGTGATGTGCCAAACACTAAAATTGTGAAAAGAAACACACTTAGGTTATGTGAAGAAGACCCCTCACCCACCAACCAAGTTGGTGGCATGCTTCATCATCGGGGTCCCACCCGAGGCACCTAGCGTGTCACAGGTGTGCTGCGACGCCTGATTACAGCGGAGCAGGTTTTGTCATTTTTTACAACACATACTGGTTGGATTTGGCACGAGGGTGAGTGATGGTTCAGTGGATCAAATTTTATTAACAAGAGATTTCACAAAAATGAAATGCACTGCTAATAACTGAAAGGCAAAAAAGTGAACCAATGACTCACAGCTCGTGAGCTGTAAAGCCGCGACAAGGCACCAACCGCTTTACAGTCCATTCACACACCTTTCATACATGACACGCACAAGACCATTCACACCGCCAGCCGCGGGCCCAGCACATTACAACACTCACATCGACAGACCGCGCCACTCAAGGGCCCATCACTTACATACGCCCACATGCCTGATACAAGAATCACACCAGCTGATGGGAGTGTGGACTGCCGTTTGGCTGGCACCGCCAGCCAAGCGCCACCCCACGCACACCGCCAGCCAAGCGCCACCCCACGCACACCGCCAGCCAAGCGCCACCCCACGCACACCGCCAGCCAAGCGCCACCCCATGCACACCACCAGCCAAGCGCCACCCCATGCACACCGCCAGCCAAGCGCCACCCCATGCACACCGCCAGCCAAGCGCCTCCCCACGCACACCGCCAGCCAAGCGCCACCCCACGCACACCGCCAGCCAAGCGCCACCCCACGCACACCGCAATCACTTTTTTTTATTTATAAACAACAAATAAACTACTAATTATAAAATAGGCACAAAACTACAAACACAAAACCTCAAACTAAATACACGACAGATGCCAACCGTGAAACATATGAAAATATAAAATAGACAGCTTACGCTCACGGTATTTCCCAAAAGTTTTTCCTTGTGTGGTAACTTCTAAAACAGCTGGGCACACACAGCCCAGGCTTTGAAGGGCATTCGGGGCAGTACATCCGGCTCTCCCTCCGGATTGATCTCCGGGCACATACTCTACATTTCTTTGTGGGCATGTCTTTTTTGGGAGTGGGAGGAATGTGATCTGGAAAGTGCCGATCTTTCAATCTAGCCACATCCTCCACCACTTCTACTCTAGGAACTCTTGCCGGTTCCACCACAATAAGGCTTTCTATCACCGACTCCTGAAATTTAACAAAAGTCATCCTTGACTCAGGTGAACAATCCTTGTATACAATAAAGGCATTAAAAGTTGCCAAATGAAATAAATGTAGGGCCAACTTTTTATACCACACATACGACTTACGAAGAGCAGTGTAAGGTTCCAACCTCTGATCTACTCTATCAACACCACCCATGTGCCTATTGTAGTCCAAAATGCACGCAGGTTTGCGCACTTCCGCAACCTGACCCCAAACAGCCACAGGGGAAGTACTCTCATCATGGATGGTCGATAGCATGTACACATCCCTCCTGTCTGAAAATTTCATAGCTAACAGCTCATTATTCCGCAAGGCACTGCACTGTCCCCTCTCAAGTTTTTTACAGACAAGCTCCCTTGGATAGCCTTTGCGGTTAGAACGGATTGTGCCACAAGCAACAGTGTCCACCCTAAACAACTCCTTGAACAACTGCACTCCAGTGTAGAAATTATCTACGTACAAATGGTGACCTTTGTTAAACAGCCGTCTAGCAAGTTCCCACACAATTTTTTTGCTAACTCCAAAAGTGGCCGGACAACCAGGAGGGTCAATACTGGAATCCCTACCAGTGTAGACCCGGAAATTATAAACATATCCTGTACTGCTTTCTGACAGCAGATACAATTTAATCCCATACAGTGCCCTCTTACTAGGAATGTACTGCTTAAAAACTAAACGCCCCTTGAAAAGGACCAAAGACTCGTCCACACTTATCTCTTTGCCTGGAACATAGACCTCTGAAAACCGATCGACAAAATGATCAAGGACAGGCCTAATCTTAAAAAGGCGGTCACAATCAGGGTGATCTCGTGGCAAGGCTAAAGCATTGTCTACAAAATGCAGCATACGAAGAAGAAGCAAATACCGATTACGTGTCATAGTTGCAGGAAATATAGCAGTTGCCATCAAGGGACTAGTAGACCAATAAGAAGCCAGTGACGGCTTCCTGATCAACCCCATCAAAAAAGACAAACCTAAAAACCTTTTCATCTCTTCCAGATATGTGGGAACCCAATGAGTAGCTCTAGACTGAGGCTTAAGTCTGGCAGCGTTGTCCCGCAAATATTGCTCTGCATACACATTTGTCTGCTCCACAATCTCTTCCAAAAATACATCGTCCATAAACAAGTGAAAGAAATGGACAGGCAGAAAGTTTTCCGTATTAACTCTACACCCTGGGAGACTAGTAAATGCAGGTAACTGTGGCTGCTCCATGTTTGGGGCAATCCAGGTGTCAGGTCTTCTAATGGGAAACCCTTCAGCCCCAGGCTGCTGCACTCTTGGCACATCAATGTCCTCCTCTAACTCAGGCCCTTCATCTGCACTGAGAGTAGCTTCCTCATCAGAAGAATACTCTTGGACAGAAAACTCACTTCCAGAATCTCCTGCTTCCTCCTCTGCCTCAGATGCAGAGTCAGTGTCGTAATCATGGTCTGTAGACGACTCAAAGAGCATGCGAACAACCTGCTGAGCGGTCACTTTGCGGCTAGCCATGATCCTAACAACAAATGGATTGCCAACAACAACTAGCACTAAAATAAGTAATAAACAAAGTGTAGCTTTATCACAAAGAGTTATGTACTACAAAAAACTATACCACTCAGTTGCCTGAAATAGCTACTCACCAAGCAACTACTCTGCACAGACACAGCAATCACCAATGATATCCCACTAAAAAGAAAAAAGAAAAAAGCAAAAAGCAAATTAGACATATGACAACACAAACATTACTGTGCTCAAATCTAAGGACAATGTCAAACACACAATACTGCATTTAGTACACCACCTACAAACATGTCATTCATGCATGTCAACAATACTCCTTTGCAGCAAATTGCTTTCACTTACCTAAAACATGCAGCTATGCAAACCACTGGACAACTACTGCCAAAACCGCTAAGATCCACAGCAAAGGAAGCAAAAGCGTTGAACTAGAAGAAAAAGAAGAAATAAATTGTTATAATCACAAATACAAATACTTTGCCAGTTGACAAACACCCCACCACCAAGAACTTAGAAGTTGTCCCTGGTACCTAAGTGGATCCTGCCCCCCCTCGGGGGTAGATGGGCGTAAAAAAATTAGCCGAAATGGGCAACACCTCTGTGCCCCCTTTTAGGGGGCGACCCTTCCCAAAGGGGGCACCCCCAGCACAAAACAAAAAAATCCCTGCCGTATTGGTGGTTTCTGCCCTCCTTGGGGGCAGATGGGCCTACAAAATTACACACACACCACACAATCCCTGGCGCCTAGTGTGCTTCCACCCCCCGGGGCCAGATCGTCCAAAAAATGACTGGTCTGCCATCGGGGGGCCGAAACAGAAAAAAAAAACTCCCCAGGGGAGAGACCCTTGCCCAAGGGGTTGCCCCCAAAATAAACAACAAAAACAAAATCCCTGGTGTCTAGTGGATTTTGCCCCCCCCCCCCCCCTCCGGCGGCAGATCAGCCCAAAAATTGGCAATCTGCCCCCGGGGGGAGGGGGGAGGGGAAATACTTGTCCCCCAGTGGGACGCCCCTTGCCCAAAGGGTCGCCCCCCAAAAAAAACTTTACAATAAAAATAAATCCCTGGTGTCTAGTGGTTTTCAACCCCCCTCGGGGGCAGATCCGCCAAAAAATCAGCGGATCTGCCCCCCGGGGGGGGGGCTAAATACAAAAAAAAATTCCCCGGGGGGGCCACCCTGGCCCAAGGGGTCGCCCCCAAAATATACACAAAATATAAAATCCCTGGTGTCTAGTGGTTTTCGCCCCCCCCCGGGGGCAGATCTGCCGAAAATTTGGCGGATCTGCCCCAGGGGGGGGGGGAAATACAAAAAAAAATTGCCCCCGGGGTGGGGCGACCCTTGCCCAAGGGGGTCGTCCCCAAAATAAACATAAAATACTATATCCCTGGTGTCTAGTGGTTTTCGCCCCCCCCGGGGGCAGATCCGCCGAAAATTTGGCGGATCTGCCCCAGGGGGGTGCGAAATACAAAATAAAATTGCCCCCGGGGGGGGCGACCCTTGCCCAAGGGGTCGCCCCCAAAATAATGCCAAAATAACACTATCCCTGGTGTCTAGTGGTTTTCGCCCCCCCCTGGGCGCAGATCCGCCGAAAAAACGGCGGATCTGCCCCCAGGGGGGGGCGAAATACTAAAAATAATTGCCCCCGGGGGGGGGGCGACCCTTGCCCAAGGGGTCGCCCCCAAAATATTGAACACAGTAAATCCCTGGTGGCTAGTGGAGATTCCTGCTCCACGATCGCGGGCTCTGCCCGCGATCGTGGAGCAGGAATCTAATGAAAACAGGCACCAGGGGAAAGGAAAAACCCTTTCCTTTCCCCCCGTGTCTGTTTCCACCACCCCCGACCCCCAAAAACGAAGAGGACTTACTTTTTGTGTCCTCCTCGGTAGACGCGCTGGAAGCAAATGGCTTCCAGCGCGCCCGGCAACACTAGATGACGTCAGCGCGCTGTGCGCGCGCTGACGTCATCGGATTGCCGTGGGGGGGGGCGGGGTGGAAGGGGAAGGTCTTCCCCTTCCATCCCCGCCTGGGGGGGGAGGGGGGGGTGCACGGGGGGCACGCTAGCGCGCCCCCAAGTTCCCCTGTGCCTAGGACGAGATGATCTCGTCCAAGGCACAGGGGAACTGTAGCCTTGGACGAGATCATCTCGTCCAAGGCACCCAAGCGGTTAAACGATTAGCACAGTGCACTTACTATAAATCAGTGGGAATTGATTCCACAGTGTTCGCAAACACCTATCGGCTGCGATTGCCACCCGAACGCAAACAATGCGCTGGAAACAGAGGATCATAATCCTGCCCAAACCTGCTGCTTGGTTTCAAGTGTGCAAACTTGAAAAATTTTGGATCCTGGTCATCACAAACACTAAAAACAGCAAAAGCAATGAAATGTCAAATCAAACAGTCACCCTGTCACAAATGTGTGAAGAAAACTAGCCGATTGTGGAGTTCAGGAAACTGAACTACCGTGCCTGGAAGTATAGGCCTCTTTCCCAGTTTTGAGTCGGCCTGTGTTGTTATACCCAATTTTCACATTTAATTTACTTTTAAGGTCCTGGTGAATTGGTTCTTTATGTACCCATTGTCTGTAAATTAAATGCAGCTAGAGGACTTGCAGCATTTATTATTCCATCCAACAGGGTGGGTCATTAGTTGTGTGGCATATACAAGTAATTGGTCAACACTCAACCATCACGCGGAGCCTACCATTGTAGCGCTTGACTCTCAATGGGTAGTGTAGCAGAGCAGTCCAAGGCTTACTGAAGGGGGGTGGTGTGGACTACTAATCACAATTCACAAGTACGCAAGAATAACACTCATTAAATAATTGTCCAGTCTGTGCTTTTCCTTTTTGATAAAGTAAAAATAAATGTATTGCACACACACACTACTCAATACTATGCAACAATTTACAAACATACTCAAGCTGATGGAATTACTTTTGGATGACTTTGTGTCATCATTCTTGTCTCTTCCAAAGAGAGCTATAAATCACCATCCCACATGGCAGAACATTCACTTGTATTCCAATGAAATATTTGACTGTAACTTGGAGTGAGAGCACCTAATACTAGCAATAAAGTACATCTCCTTTGATCACTGATGGCTGTCACTCTCCTTACTCAAATTAACATCAACTAAAACCCTGTATAAGCATGTTGGAATGATTTGTGTGGTTACAATTACTCTCAGCATGATCTATGCAGTCTAACTACACCCCCAAAGGGTGGGGGCAAAGATTCATTCTATTCCACATTGATGCATTCAACATAAAAGCGATACACAGTTGACACTCCCTAAAGGACATAAACATTTTGTATACCATCTTTCACCCCTAGAGGGTGCCTTTTCACCTGAACATACACTGGTCACCTTATTGGCCACAATGCTGCAGCTATACATTTTAAAGCCTGTTAGACCTGGCAGCTTTTTGGCGTGTCTCCCCTGTCTTTTTGCCTTCTGGCCTCCTGTATTTTTGGCATACTGGACTCTGTTTTTGCTGGTTTATTGTCTCTGTGCACTTTACCACTGCTAATCAGTGCTAAAGTGCAAGTGCTCTCTGTAGAAAATGTATTGTTGATTGGTTTATCAATGTTTGGCATATTTGATTTACTGGTAAGTCCCTAGTAAGTGCACTAGAGGTGCCCATGGCATGTAAATCAAATGCTACTAGTGGGCCTGCAGCACAGGTTGTGCCACACACATTAGTAGCCCTGTAAACATGGCTAAGACCTGCCACTGCAGTGTCTGTGTGTGCAGTTTTAAACTGCCAGTTCGACTTGGCAAGTGTACACACTTGCTAGGCCTAAACCTTCCCTTTTACCACATGTAAGGCACCCCTAAGGTAGGCCCAAGGTAGCCCCATGAGCAGGATGCAGTGCATGTTAAAGGTGGGACATGTACTGATGTGTGTTACTACTGCAGCTGTGCTGACCTGTGACCTTTTTGGTCACTTAGAGGAACTGCCACTGACTAAATCCCCTTTGTGCTGGCCTGCTACTGGACCCTGCTGCCCTGTGTCCCCTTGTGTCTCCCAGAGGCTGGGTTCTGTGGCCCCTGTCCTCTACAACTGGGTTTCCAAACCACAACGAACACTCCTTGTTATTTGCTGCTGTGCCTTGACTGGAGAGGGCCTAAGGAGCCTGCTTATTGGTGTTTCCACAGCTCCTGCAGAGCAATTCCTTTTCTGAGCATTGCGCTTTGGGAAGTGCGTTAGAGAGTGCCAAAATCTCTGCCACGACCCGGCTGCTCTTTGAAAGGCAAGCATGTAGAATACACGCTGTCTAACGTGCCCCCTGGGCTCTGGAAAGAGGAGCAGGAAAAGGAGCCCGCAAGGTGGTGTCCCCAGGGTGTGGGAGGCCATCTGGAGGCACCCCTGGGTACAAGTAGGCACCTCCATTGGTGTGTGACCACCGCAGCCCGGTCTGCACAGTGGGTGCGTCCTTTTGCACCTGGAAGATCCCCTTATGGAGGATTCCTCCTCCAGCCAAGTTTGTCACTGGTCCCCCTTTGTGAGACCCGGAAGGCCACGCAAATGTCCCCAGAGGAGCGGTGTGCCGATTGGAGCACTCCCCAGGGATCAGAGAACCCCACCGGCCAGGTCGACGAGGTGAGGAGTTCTACCGGCCGGCAAGTACATTGATGCATTTCTGTATTTTGGCCTGAATGCATGGCTGTCTGTATGTGTATTATTACATGTGAGCATGGATACCTTTAAGCAAGTTGCCCTGTGTCTTTATCGATGCACACACATGTGCTTCATGGCTTGTCTTTTTGTGCATAGCTATATGCCAATAGTTTCTCTTTCCTTTCCTGTACTGCTTGTACGGTTGTCAGAGAGGGGGACCTAGGCCCCTACACGGTTCCAAGGGAATTCTGTTCCTGTTATGTAATGTTATATTGATAGCACCTATTGCCCGTGAGGGTATATTGCTACTTTTCAGGTGTGTGAAGCTTGCCTTGAGGGGCGTTACTTGAAGAGCCAGGTGTTTACTGCTTGCTGAGTTGAAAAAGGGATGAGGAGGCCCTAATGTGGTGTGGGAAGTCGTTCCATGCTTCAGAAGTGATGTGTGGGAAGGCACGACCTCCTGCTCTGCTTTTGCATGTGTGGTCCTCTTATACTGTTTTAATGAGGAGGCTCCTGCATTCTGCTATTGCCCAGAATGGCCAGGAAAGCCTGATGTTTTCTCACATCACCCAGCCCACTTCTGTGTTTTAAGAAATTGTGTGACTTTTACCACCTTATCCCGCAACCTCCTGTTTTTAGGAGATATAATTTTTGTTATTTTCTTCCAAGCAATCCATATTGTCTTCAGCAAGGCTTCATGCATCCAGCTTCTCCATCATGATGTTCTGCCTACTCTGTGTCTTCCCCGCGCCTTTACCCGGCCTAGGGAGGGGACATGCCACAGAACAGCAGCTGCAGCCACATCCAGCTCGGGGTTTTCAGCCTCCATGGTACAGCTCTGCTGGCTTTTCTCCTCACTCTCCTACTGCGATCACCTTGCAGGACATCATGAGGTACAAGCCTCCAAGTAAAAATACAAAAAAATGTTCACCACCATCCCTGAATCAAGAAAAGCACAGTCGTAGGCGAATCATCCTAACTCGCAGCCCGGACATTGAACACACTCACACTCAACCTCAGAGAGGTGTCATTCGCATCACCGAAGCAATTCAGGAAGGATCTCAAGACCTGGTTCTTTGAAGGATTAGCATTCCCACCACAGCACCTTGAGACCCTATGGGCAGTAAGAACTGATTGATTGATTGATTGATTGATTGGTCTGCACTCAATGCTTGCAACATCAGCCTGTCCAATTCTCTGTCTCACTTCTGCATTTCACTGTTAGGCCTCTGCAGTCTGAAAGTCCAGAACTTAGCCGGTGCACTGCTTCCTGAAGCTTCAACAAACAGGGCGCTTGAGGGAATGTTTGATAATAATCTAGGCCTCCAGTCCGTCGTTTTTGCCCATAATGACGGAAACCAGGCACATGGAATCAGTTTTGTTCTGGGGCGTATCTTGGCCAGAATCATTGAGGGGTGTGAATTTCAGATTTTCCCACAATCTCACTGACATATCTAGTTAAAATACAATATTATGACAAGCAGGGCATGAGGTAGGGGGGATAAAGAGCAGGAGAGAGAGAGAGAGAGAGAGAGAGAGAGAGAGAGAGAGAGAGAGAGAGAGAGAGAGAGAGAGAGAGAGAGAGAGAGAGAGAGAGAGAGAGATGATGACTGTGAGGGGTAGTAAGTGGTCCGAAACATGATATGTTGTAAACCAACCAATAGTGCCAGTGGTCTAACAAAGGCCCGGGCAGCCTCCATTTTTCAGTGGGGCCCCAGAGCTCCGGGGGTCCCCTTTTGCAAAGCAGCCGGCCAGAGTAAGTCCGGAGGGAGGCTGTAGGAAGTTGGCTCTGTATGCACTATTTCAAAGTAAAGAATAGTATGCACAGAGTCCAAGGGTTCCCCTTAGAGGTAAGATAGTGGCAAAAAGAGATAATACTAATGCTCTATTTTGTGGTAGTGTGGTCGAGCAGTAGGCTTATCAAAGGAGTAGTGTTAAGCATTTGTTGTACACACACAAGCAATAAATGAGGAACACACACTCAAAGACAATTCCAGGCCAATAGGTTTTTGTATAGAAAAATATCTTTTCTTAGTTTATTTTAAGAACCACAGGTTCAAATTTTACATGTAATACTTCAAATGAAAGGTATTGCAGGTAGGTACTTTAGGAACTTTGAATAATCACAATAGCATATATACTTTTCAAATAAATCACATATAGCTATTTTAAAACTAGACAGTGCAATTTTCACGGTTCCTAGGGGGAGTAAGAGTTTGTTAGTTCTTGCAGGTAAGTAAACCACCTACGGGGTTCAAGTTTGGGTCCAAGGTAGCCCATCGTTGGGGGTTCAGAGCAACCCCAAAGTTACCACACCAGCAGCTCAGGGCCGGTCAGGTGCAGAGGTCAAAGTGGTGCCCAAAACGCTTAGGCTTCAATGGAGAAGGGGGTGCCCCGGTTCCAGTCTGCCAGCAGGTAAGTACCCACGTCTTCGGAGGGCAGACCAGGGGGGTTTTGTAGGGCACCGGGGGGACACAAGTTAGCACAGAAGGTACACCCTCAGCAGCACGGGTTTGGCCGGGTGCAGTGTGCAAACACGCGTCGGGTTTCCAATGTAAATCAATGGGAGACCAAGGGGTCTCTTCAGCGATGCAGGCAGGCAATGGGGGGGCTCCTTGGGGCAGCCACCACCTGGGCAAGGGAGAGGGCCTCCTGGGGTCACTCCTGCACTGTAGTTCCGATCTTTCAGGTCCTGGGGGCTGCGGGTGCAGAGTCTTTACCAGGCATCGGGATCTGGGAAGCAGGCAGTCACGGTCAGGGGGAGCCTCGGGATTCCCTCTGCAGGCGTCGCTGTAGGGGCTCAGGGGGGGCAACTCTGGCTACTCACAGTCTCGTAGTCACCGGGGAGTCCTCCCTGAAGTGTTGTTTCTCCACAAGTCGAGCCCGGGGCATCGAGTGCAGAGTAGCAAGTCTCACGCTTCCGGCGGGAAACGCAGTTGTCTTGAAGTTGCTTCTTTGGAAACAAAGTTGCAGTCTTGGGTGAACAGAGCCGCTGTCCTCGGGAGTTTCTTGGTCCTTCTAGAGCAGGGCAGTCCTCTGAGGATTCAGAGGTTGTTGGTCCTGGGGAAAGCGTCGCAGGAGCAGTGTCTTTTAGAAGTGGGGAGACAGGCCGGTAATCTGGGGCCAAAACAGTTGGTGTCTCCGTCTTCTCTGCAGGGTTTTTTCAGCTCAGCAGTCCTCTTCTTCTTAGGTTGCAGGAATCTACTTTCCTAGGTTCTGGGGAGCCCCTAAATACTGAATTTAGGGGTGTGTTTAGGTCTGGGAGGGCAGTAGCCAATGGCTACTGTCCTTGAGGGTGGCTACACCCTCTTTGTGCCTCCTCCCTGAGGGGAGGGGGGCACATCCCTAATCCTATTGGGGGAATCCTCCATCTGCAAGATGGAGGATTTCTAAAAGTCAGAGTCACCTCAGCTCAGGACACCTTAGGGGCTGTCCTGACTGGCCAGTGACTCCTCCTTGTTTTTATCATTATCTCTCCTGGACTTGCCGCCAAAAGTGGGGGCTGTGTCCAGGGGGCGGGCATCTCCACAAGCTGGAGTGCCCTGGGGCATTGTAACACGAAGCCTGAGCCTTTGAAGCTCACTGCTAGGTGTTACAGTTCCTGCAGGGAGGAGGTGTGAAGCACCTCCACCCAGAGCAGGCTTTTGTTTCTGTCCTCAGAGAGCACAAAAGCCCTCACCACATGGGGTCAGAAACTCGTCTCTCAGCAGCAGGCTGGCAGAGACCAGTCAGTCCTGCACTGAACAATTGGGTAAAATACAGGGGGCATCTCTAAGATGCCCTCTGTGTGCATTTTTTAATAAATCCAACACTGGTATCAGTGTGGGTTTATTATTCTGAGAAGTTTGATACCAAACTTCCCAGTATTCAGTGTAGCCATTATGGAGCTGTGGAGTTCATTTTTGACAGACTCCCAGCCCATATACTCTTATGGCTACCCTGCACTTACAATGTCTAAGGTTTTGCTTAGACACTGTAGGGGCATAGTGCTCATGCACCTATGCCCTCACCTGTGGTATAGTGCACCCTGCCTTAGGGCTGTAAGACCTGCTAGAGGGGTGACTTACCTATGCCACAGGCAGTGTGAGGTTGGCATGGACCCCTGAGGGGAGTGCCATGTCGACATAGTCATTTAGTCCCCACCAGCACACACAAGCTGGCAAGCAGTGTGTCTGTGCTGAGTGAGGGGTCCCTAGGGCGGCATAAGACATGCTGCAGCCCTAAGAGAGACCTTCCCTGGCATCAGGGCCCTTGTTACCAGGGGTACCAGTTACAAGGGACTTACCTGGGTGCTAGGGTTGTGCCAATTGTGGAGACAACGGTACATTTTAGGTGAAAGAACACTGGTGCTGGGGCCTGGTAAGCAGGGTCGCAGCACACTTCTCAGTCAAGTCAGCATCAGTATCAGACAAAAAGTGGGGGGTAACTGCAACAGGGAGCCTTTTCTTTACACAAGCCCCCCCCAGCCCACAGGCCAGGAGACTCAGCCAAAGCTGGGAGAGTCTTCCTAGTCTGTCAGGCGAGGAAGTGTAGAGGAAATAGGCTGGTGTGTTGCAGGGCCTACTCTGCCTTACATCC
Source organism: Pleurodeles waltl (assembly GCF_031143425.1). Taxonomy (NCBI): domain Eukaryota; kingdom Metazoa; phylum Chordata; class Amphibia; order Caudata; family Salamandridae; genus Pleurodeles; species Pleurodeles waltl. The sequence goes on from NC_090442.1 coordinate 112,362,142, forward strand.
TCCTGTTCAGGTCATTCCCTCTGGGGAACTGACCCACTTCCACAGTGATAGGACCTAGTCTGAATTGCCTCTTGTCTATGCTTTTAATGTCTCCACCCATTCTCTCTATTTTGGGGTTAGAGGTATCCACCTCTGCTAATCTTATCTTAGCCAGGGTCACCCCTAGCTTACCCAAAGAGGTTACCCAGAGCTGGAGTAACCCCACCATGACCAACAGGGTCAGGGGGCCTAACTTGCTATTTGGGATGGGGTCAGACCACCATGCCAAGGATAGTGCAGCCATAAAGGCTAACACCCAGCAGAGGCCACTGACAGATGTCAGTGCCCAGAACCACACCTTTAGCTCTTCACCTACAAGGGAAGGGGCTAGGTTTCAGGCTTCTTTGGGTTCAGGGTGCCTGTCTGCTGTATTAGAGTGGGGGGTTACCACTTCTTGTAGTAAATACCCTTCTTCCACTCTTTCTTCTGTTAGCTGAGGAGCCACCCACTCAGGCTTAAAAGTTGCCTGACTAGCCAGGACTTCTTGTGGGTCAGGTTGGACTGTACCAGTGCCACTTTTGGAGTTCTCCCCTACTGGAGCAGAATCTCCTTGGCTTGCTGGAACCTTGGCTAAAGGTTGTCCACCTTTCCTACTCTGTTTTCCTTTCTTTTTCTTCTGGGGCCTACTTGCAGTTACTGCAGGGGTAGCACCTCCAGAGTCCTTGGGAGAGGACTGGCCCTGGACCAGTTCCTCTCTTGGGCTCTGACTAACCTCTGGGTAGTCATTTCCAAGGAGACAATCAAGGGGGAGGTCTGTACTGACTACCACACTTCTCCAGCTAAAAGTCCCACCCACTTCTATGGGCACAAAAGCTACAGGCCTACAAGTGACCCTGTCTGAGCTAACTCTTACTCTGGCGGTCTCACCTGGGATGTACTGGTTTGAGAACACCAGCCTGTCATGCACAATAGTGTGACTGGCACAATTGTCTCTCAGGGCAGTGGCTGGGATTCCATTCACCAGTAGGTGGTGGAAGTGTCTACTTCCCTCTGGAATCTCCAACTCACCTGTTTGGCCCTTTTTCCAGTTGAAGGCTATGAAGAACTCCTCATCTGAGGAGTCATCCCCAATGGCTACACTGGTTACCCCTGGGATTTTGCTAGGGGGTTTGTTTTTTGGACAAGAAGTGTCCTTGGTGTGGTGCCCTGTCTGTCTACAGTTATGGCACCATGCCTTAGTGGCATCCCAGTTCTTACCCTGGTACCCACCTTTGTTTTGGGTTGTGTCTCGGGCCCACCCACCTGATCTGGTTTTTGGGGGCCTACAGAGGACTCTTTTTCTTTATTTCTATTGTCACCCACTTTCTCCTGGGGAGCCTTTGTAACCCCTTTCTTTTGGTCACCCCCAGTGGAAGTTTTGGTTACCCTAGTCTTGACCCAGTGGTCTGCCTTCTTTCCCAATTCTTGGGGAGAAATTTAACTTAGGTCTACCAGATACTGATGCAACTTTTCAGTGAAGCAGTTACTTAAAAGTTGTTCTTTCATAAACAAATTATAAAGCCCAACATAGTCATGCACTTCATTTCCAGTTACCCAACCATCCAGTGTTTTCACTGAGTAGTCTACAAAATCAACCCAGGTCTGGCTCGAGGATTTTTGAGCCCCCCTGAACCTAATCCTGTACTCCTCAGTGGAGAATCCAAAGCCCTCAATCAGGGTAGCCTTCATGAGGTGATAGGATTCTGCATCTTTTCCAGAGAGTGTGAGGAGTCTATCCCTACACTTTCCAGTGAGCATTTCCCAAAGGAGAGCACCCCAGTGAGATCTGTTTCCTTTTCTGGTTGCACAATTCCTCTCAAAAGCGGTGAACCATTTGGTGATGTCATCACCATCTTCATATTTAGTTATAATCCCTTTTGGGATTTTCAACATGTGAGGAGAATCTCTGACCCTATTTATGTTGCTGCCACCATGGATGGGACCAAAACACATCTCTTGTCTTTCCCTTTCTATGGCTAGGAGCTGTCTCTCCAAAGCCAATCTTTTGGCCATCCGGGCTAACAGGAAGTCATCTTCACTGAGGCTATCCTGTGATTTCAGAGGTGCTGGCCCCTCTTGTGAGGGAAGCAGCATTGAGGGGCCAGCACCTCTGACTATCACAGTTGGAATCAGGGATTGAGGGTCCCTGATCTCCCTAGTTAGGACTGGAAGGGGGGAATTCTCCTCCAAGTCACTACCATCATCCTCTGGGTTGTCATCCTCAGAGGGTTTGGCTTTTTCAAACTCTGCCAAAAGCTCCTGGAGCTGTTGTTTGGAGGGTCTTAAGCCAACTGGGATTTTCTTTATTTTGCAGAGAGACTTTAGCTCCCTCATCTTAAGATGGAGGTAAGGTATGAGGTCGAGTTCCACCACATTCTCATCTGCACCAGGCATTATGGGGGTTATTCTAACTTTGGAGGAGGTGTTGATCCGTCCCAAATGTGATGGAAAAGTGACGGATTTACCACCAGCCGTATTACGAGTCCATTATATCCTATGGAACTCGTAATACGGCTGGTGGTATATCCGTCACTTTACTGTCACTTTTGGGACGGATTAACACTCCTCCAAAGTTAGAATAACCTCCTATGTTTCTAAAAGTTGAAATACTTTTTAAGAATCTAAAACTATCTCTAGAACTTAATTCAAACTTTCACAAAACGTTTAAACTCTAAAAGAAATGCTAACAGGGACTAACACAAGGCCCTAGCAAGACTTTTAAGAATTTAGAAAAATAGGACAAATTGTAAAAAACAATTTCTAATGACAATTTTTGGAATTTAGTCGTGTGATCAGGTATTGGCTGAGTAGTCCAGCAAATGCAAAGTCTTGTATCCCACTGCTGATCCACCAATGTAGGAAGTTGGCTCTGTATGCACTATTTCAAAGTAAGGAATAGTATGAACAGAGTCCAAGGGTTCCCCTTAGAGGTAAGATAGTGGCAAAAAGAGATAATACTAATGCTCTATTTTGTGGTGTTGTGGTCGAGCAGTAGGCTTATCAAAGGAGTAGTGTTAAGCATTTGTTGTACACACACAAGCAATAAATGAGGAACACACACTCAAAGACAATTCCAGGCCAATAGGTTTTTGTATAGAAAAATATATTTTCTTAGTTTATTTTAAGAACCACAGGTTCAACTTTTACATGTAATACTTCAAATGAAAGGTATTGCAGGTAGGTACTTTAGGAACTTTGAATAATCACAATAGCATATATACTTTTCAAATAAATCACATATAGCTATTTTAAAACTAGACACAGTGCAATTTTCACAGTTCTTAGAGGGAGTAAGAGTTTGTTAGTTCTTGCAGGTAAGTAAACCACCTACGGGGTTCAAGTTTGGGTCCAAGGTAGCCCACCGTTGGGGGTTCAGAGCAACCCCAAAGTTACCACACCAGCAGCTCAGGGTCGGTCAGGTGCAGAGGTCAAAGTGGTGCCCAAAACGCTTAGGCTTCAATGGAGAAGGGGGTGCCCCTGGTTCCAGTCTGCCAGCAGGTAAGTACCTGCGTCTTCGGAGGGCAGACCAGGGGGGTTTTGCAGGGCACTGGGGGGACACAAGTTAGCACAGAAGGTACACCCTCAGCAGCACGGGGCGGCCGGGTGCAAACATGCGTCGGATTTCCAATGTAAATCAATGGGAGACCAAGGGGTCTCTTCAGCGATGCAGGCAGGCAAGGGGGGGGCTCCTCGGGTAGCCACCACCTGGGCAAGGGAGAGGGCCTCCTGGGGGTCACTCCTGCACTGGAGTTCCGATCTTTCAGGTCCTGGGGGCTGCGGGTGCAGAGTCTTTACCAGGCATCGGGATCTGGGAAGCAGGCAGTCGCGGTCAGGGGGAGCCTCGGGATTCCCTCTGCAGGCGTCGCTGTGGTGGCTCAGGGGGGGCAACTCTGGCTACTCACAGTCTCGTAGTCGCCGGGGAGTCCTCCCTGAAGTGTTCTTTCTCCACAAGTCGAGCCGGGGGCGTCGGGTGCAGAGTAGCAAGTATCACGCTTCCGGCGGGAAACGCAGTTGTCTTGAAGTTGCTTCTTTGGAAACAAAGTTGCAGTCTTGGGTGAACAGAGCCGCTGTCCTCTGGAGTTTCTTGGTCCTTCTAGAGCAGGGCAGTCCTCTGAGGATTCAAAGGTCGCTGGTCCTGGGGAAAGCGTCGCTGGAGCAGTGTCTTTTAGAAGTGGGGAGACAGGCCGGTAGAGCTGGGGCCAAAACAGTTGGTGTCTCCGTCTTCTCTGCAGGGTTTTTTCAGCTCAGCAGTCCTCTTCTTCTTAGGTTGCAGGAATCTACTTTCCTAGGTTCTGGGGAGCCCCTAAATACTGAATTTAGGGGTGTGTTTAGGTCTGGGAGGGCAGTAGCCAATGGCTACTGTCCTTGAGGGTGGCTACACCCTCTTTCTGCCTCCTCCCTGAGGGGAGGGGGGCACATCCCTAATCCTATTGGGGGAATCCTCCATCTGCAGGATGGAGGATTTCTAAAAGTCAGAGTCACCTCAGCTCAGGACACCTTAGGGGCTGTCCTGACTGGCCAGTGACTCCTCCTTGTTTTTCTCATTATCTCTCCTGGACTTGCCGCCAAAAGTGGGGGCTGTGTCCAGGGGGCGGGCATCTCCACAAGCTGGAGTGCCCTGGGGCATTGTAACACGATGCCTGAGCCTTTGAAGCTCACTGCGAGGTGTTACAGTTCCTGCAGGGGGGAGGTGTGAAGCACCTCCACCCAGAGCAGGCTTTTGTTTCTGTCCTCAGAGAGCACAAAGGCCCTCGCCACATGGGGTCAGAAACTCATCTCTCAGCAGCAGGCTGGCGGAGACCAGTCAGTCCTGCACTGAACAATAGGGTAAAATACAGGGGGCATCTCTAAGATGCCCTCTGTGTGCATTTTTTAATAAATCCAACACTGGTATCAGTGTGGGTTTATTATTCTGAGAAGTTTGATACCAAACTTCCCAGTATTCAGTGTAGCCATTATGGAGCTGTGGAGTTTGTTTTTGACAGACTCCCAGACAATATACTTTTATGGCTACCCTGCACTTACAATGTCTAAGGTTTTGCTTAGACACTGTAGGGGCATAGTGCTCATGCACCTATGCCCTCACCTGTGGTATAGTGCACCCTGCCTTAGGGCTGTAAGGCCTGCTAGAGGGGTGACTTACCTATGCCACAGGCAGTGTGAGGTTGGCATGGACCCCTGAGGGGAGTGCCATGTCGACATAGTCATTTTCTCCCCATCAGCACACACAAGCTGGCAAGCAGTGTGTCTGTGCTGAGTGAGGGGTCCCTAGGGTGGCATAAGACATGCTGCAGCCCTTAGAGACCTTCCCTGGCATCAGGGCCCTTGGTACCAGGGGTACCAGTTACAAGGGACTTACCTAGGTGCCAGGGTTGTGCCAATTGTGGAAACAATGGTACATTTTAGGTGAAAGAACACTGGTGCTGGGGCCTGGTAAGCAGGGTCCCAGCACACTTCTCAGTCAAGTCAGCATCAGTATCAGGCAAAAAGTGGGGGGTAACTGCAACAGGGAGCCATTTCTTTACAGAGGCCCCCTCCATGTTCTGTGCAGGGTGTGGGGCTCCAGTTTCCTTAGACCACTGAATAGTGTGTGCATTCTTTTGTGTGTATATTTAAAAAATCTGTGCAAAATCCGACAGAGAACTCACCATGGCCGACTGAGAGAACCTGTACCCAACAATTTACTTCAAAATACATTTATTAGAGGGGTGTAACACTTCATCCCCCTCCCCCACCCTTTGAGCTATGCCTCCAGTTTTGTTCCTGCGTCAATAGAAACTGTCCTCCCTTAAGTGCTAAGCCTGGCCCCAATACCGGGAAGACAAGCCACCCCACCCGGCTCGATGTTGGTATTTAAGGCCTCGTGAATAACTGTAGCATGGGTGTGCAATGGGCCTAGGTCTGGGCTCAGCCTTCACCCTTACTGCATATTTTTCAGGCCCAAGAATGTCGCACATGGTCACGTGCAGCCTTACTAAGATGTACCTAACGTTCCGTAATGCTAATGCATTTTTAATTGATATACAGGCAGACTTTGATGCGCCTGAGACCGGTTTTCACAAATATTTGCTGGCCTGACATTTTGTTAAACCATATTTATGTGGTTAATATCAACACGGGTACGATCCCCGCGTGGAATTACAAAATATGTGGTGTTCGGCATTTACTGTCGGATCCTTGTACCAGCAGCTTTTAGGGGCGCTCTCCGAGGACCCTGAGGCGTGATCACAGCCTGGGACGCCCAATTAAATAGGGAGATAACGAGTTGCAGGGTCAGGCGATATAGGGTCCTTTTGTAGAACGGTTGGTCCGCGATGAAATAGCAGGCGAATTTAACAATAACTATGCCTTTTTATTTTTTTACATAGAGCAACTCAATGCTTTCCCGCTGATGGGTTCACTTATTTATAGATATGCAATTTTGGGTGCATTATTTTGATGATACTCGTCTTTTCTACTTTCTCAGTAAAAATAACACGTTTTGCTCACATTAAAGGCCACAGAAAAAGCTGAAAAATCCGCAAAACAAAAATGCCATTTGATCATACAGAGAAAATCAATTTTGTTTTTATTCCCACCCACCTGCTGACGCATGTGGCTGTTAAAGTAGCGCATGCACTCAAATATCAGCACCTGCCGATTAATCCATTCATCCATTCATCCACCAACCCAACACATCCATCCAACCGTCCGTCCGTCCATCCATCACTCCCTCCGCCCGCATGCTCATGTTTCTATACGTGAACCTATTCGCTTGTGTGTTGTCTGCAGCTAAAGGTTTACTTATATATACTTTAGGGCACCTATATTTGTGTTGCGCGTGTGTGTGTGTATGTTTCACTGTGTCAATGGAGCCTGTGGTGCATGGGTTCTACGCACGTGCATGAATCTTTTGTGTAATTCGACTTACATAGGTAGGTGTCTTTATGGCCTGAGTGCATTAGTGACTGTTTGCGCGCTGCTCTGCATGTTGTGTTGCGCACTTGTGTGGGCGTGAGTGCCTGTTTATCGTGTAGTTGCTGCACACAAGAGCTGCACATCTAGGGTTTCTCACCCCTCCCTGACTCCTCCTCGCTGGCTCTACCAATCCATTAGGACTGCTGTGGTGTTCTGTCCATTTCTAAGAACCCCGTCCAATCCCTCAGTGTCTGGGATAATGGACAGCGTGCTTCTGGGGCCTTGGGTCACGGTACACTCATCTGCGCCTACCCTGTGGTTACAGGAGGACTTAAAAGTGTTCAGCGCTCACCTCTGATTGGATGACATTGGGTATTAGGCCTGAAATGACTCAGGTCAGTCAGTAAGTGGGAGGGGTTAAACTGGAACAAAGTAAGTGGCAGGAAATTGCGATTTTAAGTGTCGGCTCAACCATTTTCTAAGGGATAAGGCAAGCTGCACGCTGACATTTCAGCCAAGTATAAATACAGGGTTGGCGGTGGTGAAGCCACAGAGCGCCCTGCCTAATCAGAGAGCAGAGGGAGGAGGGGTTCAGACGCCTTCACAGTGAGTACCTAAGGGTGAGTACTACAGAGTGTGATGTCTAAGCCTGTGTTTTCTATTGGCAGTGGTCAATGGGGTCTGGGTAACACAGCGAGCAACGCAAAGTGACCCTCCCCACCTACCCCAGGCCAGGGCCCTTGTAGCACTGTGTGCATAAACCTGCTCTTGTTTGATTCCTTTCAGTGAGGATGAGTAGATCTCAGTCTGTAGCACCAGGCCCTCTCCTTCCTGACCTCTTCCTGCCGAGAATGTCCGTCAAAAGTGAAGCTGGAGTTTACAACCTGGGCCCAGATTTACAAGCACATTGCATTCGCACTGCTTTTTTTAACGCAACTCTGACCCAAAGTGCAATGGTGGGATTTACAATCCAACCCAAAACGCGATTTAGGTAGGATTGGCAACCAAAAGAAATGCAAAACTCTCTAGTGCACTTCGATGTGTTACTTTGTGTCAACTGGGTGTTCCACTGTTGGTCGTGGGTGGTGATGGTTTTTGACACAAATCCCTATTTACAAGGAATTTTAGATAGGGATTTGCGCAAAAGTCCTACACTCTTTGAGGGAGGTGTAGCGAGGAGAATTGTTTTCATATCTCTTCGTTTTAGTCTCTTTGCATTCTACAGCACACATATAAAGTGGAAAACAACTTAAGGCATAATTTTTGTACCAGAAAGGAGTCAGTCCTGTCCAAAACCTATGCAGACACTTTTGCACTAAGGCGCAAGGGTGTCTGCGTTGGTGCATTGCAGCTAAAAGTGCACCAATACAGGGGGAGTAGAGCGGCACCCCTTCGAAGTAGATGAGGCACTGATTTGATCCCTCCAATTCATGCAGAGCAGCATCTTTACTTGCTTGACTGACTTGACTTACTTTTTGTAACTCTGGGCCCTGATGTTGAAAACTGTTTTGTAAGCGTAAAACCTGTAACTCACAAAATCGCAGGGTTTGGGACTGCGAGAAAGGGTTTTGCGATGTCCTAAGCCCCTTTTGCAAGTCGAAAAGTCTTTCTAAGTCGCAAAAGGTGTTCTGCAGCTCATTGTGAACCACAATTAGGAGGTGTCGTGAAAGGGGCTTCCCTTCTTAATTGTGAGTCACAATGACACGGGTCAATAGCTTGTGACACAATTGCAGAACAAACCATTGATCAGGTACTGACACCCAAGTTGAGGTGATTTGCAAAGGGGAAGCTATCTCAATGGACAGTTCCCTCATTGTGAATTGAGCCGGAGGCACTCGGAGAGCAGACAGCGGCCCTCTGGACCTCTGCATGCTCATCCCAATGACATCACAAAGGGAAAACCTTTGTATTTTTTAAAGCACCACTTCTTATTTTAAGTGACACGTAGCGCTTTAAAAAAAACAGACCTTTCCCATTCTATTGGCTCCTCCTAGAGCAATATCTGTCTGTAGGTATACTTGGCCAGAAACAGAGACAGGGCTCATTGCAGGCTTTTACACCACTAGACTATAAAGTTTAAACATCGTGAAATCATGTGACTTACACACTGCCATGTGTCCACGTGAATATAAATCAGCCATAACTGAAAGAAAATTAAGTGACAAAATACAAATATTATATTTTCATTTTTCCCTTATTTTCCTGTCTGATTTTCGAAGGATTTTTGGATGAATTATATTTTTGTAGTATTTTGTAATTGTCTATTTTCTGCATTTTTTTGTGTCAACGTGAGACCAGAACAGATAGTCCCAAAACACAGTACACAAGAAGATGGCATATGCTAGTATTACAAGAGCTAATCTCCTTGAGCACTGAATGACATGTACCTTCATCATCAGATTGCAGCCTTTGTAAACAATTACATGAAAGGACCCTTCCTCTTCCATGATGTTGTGTTCGCACCTGCTTAAAATCACACAGTGCTGGCTCCTACATTACAGTATTGCTCAAAGACTTAGGCCCATATTTATACTTTTGTTAGCGCCGCATTTGCGTAATGTTTTGACGCAAAAGCAGCGCAGACTTACAAAATACAATGGTATTTTGTAAGTTTGCGTCAAAAAACGACGCACATGGGGCACTAAAAAAGTATAAATATGGGCCTTAGGGCGTCGCCCATTCTTACAAAAATGTGTTGGAACTATTCTACTCTAATGGCAGAAACGGTAGAAGGAGCAAGAAAAACACATTACTCGTGAGACTGTGCGTGAGAGAGTGGCTGCTTGCGTAAGATCATCTGCCTTAGTGATGGTCAGCCGGTGACAGTCTTTATACCAGACGCTCTGCCTCTCGAGACTGTGCTTGTGAGATTTCGTGCATTGTGAGCGTGTGAGATACCGTCTGTGCACATCTGTGTGTGTTTATGTGTATATGTGGGCTTGTATAGAAAATCTGTGAGCACTGCAGCAATAAGGACTTCTTTATGAAGCGGAAATAAACTAATCACCGAAAGAGAGCCGCCGATGGATTATCATGATGTTGAAATATTCAGGCCCACTTGCCATACATGAAGTATCTTTTGTGCAACACATAAATCCAAAAACTCTGACACTGTGCAACACTGCCTGTGTCAGCAAAGTTCCTTCTTGATATGACGCATTAGAAGATGCATGGAATGCGCTAGCAAAGAGAAAGGCTTGGCTATCAGTACATGCTGACTTTAAATGCATTAGCACATTCAAGTCAGACCTAAGGGCTCTATCAATCTAGATTTTTATTATTAGGTCTTTTGTAACTCCTACATACAAAACCTAAGCACACACAGACAAAAGCTCTGGCCCAGCGTCTTCAACCATTGGCTTGTTACTGCGACCCTCCTTCAGATATTGGCCTGCTGGCTGTCCATCACACCCGGGGTCGGTTTACAGTGTATCGAGAACTTTTGAAAAGTAGTTCCTGACCGGCATCCCCTGGGTGGGCCTAATCACCCTGCTAAGATAATAATGGTCTCGCTCCGCTCCTGCTGACACCTGACCAAACACAAGGGAGGCAGCAGAATGTAAGTGCCTCTTACACAGCAGGGGCGCAGGCGCCGCAGAGCTCGGGATGGGAAATACGGTGTTTGTGGCCACCTCGTCCTGCAAGAAACAACTAAGTGATATCGAACGAGAAATTATGTGCTCTCCGCCCACCACTTTCACTGATTGTTCCTTTGAGATATACTCTTCTGGTTTATGCCAAATATTTTGCGAGACATAAGGCTATGCCCACGAAGTGCACTGATATGGAGGTGCACACCAGAAAGTGGATGGCCCCTGTGAGCCATTATTTTATCCATTATTTGGATTTATTAGTCTGAGTGGGTCTTGACTGTGATGGAAACTTCTGTGTGACGCATGGGGCAGACCTGTGATCAGCGTCATTTGCTATGTGTATAGCCCGTGCACCATCCTGCCACATCTGCAGAATAGGCAAAGTCTTTACTAGTAAATGTCGCTGCTAATAATTCAGATTAGATTAGTGCACTGACATTTTATGTAATACTCCTTAAGGAAGCAGATGTGTTACACAAGATGGTTCTAGTTTTATTCAGTGCATATTTTGTAAAAGAATAAGTGCTGGGGCCTAAAGTTTTTCCTAGAACTCCACGGCTGGTGCTATGGAATGCATGGGTGCCGAAAACCAAGTCTGAACAGTCTTGATTCCACCTCATACCTGCTTCAACCACCACCAGATACTCCACGCTCATTTATCTCACTCAGCAAGTACTTTTTATAATGAGTCTAGTAGTCAGCATATGCACTGTCTCTAGCAAGGCATACTGTGGCATACCAAGAGCACAGAGGGGCTTGGAGCCTGCCCATCGCTTACCATTGCTGACTTTTTTTGGCACTTTTTATTTGCCTAGTTCTTATTTGTGTCCCGGCTTATAAAACTTGTATTTGTCTTTCCCATTGAGCATTGCCTTTTTAGCATCTCTTTGACTGAATGGTATTGCTACTTTCACTGCTTGCATTTCAAGCACTACTTTTTTCTTTTGTTTGAAGCACTTCATTAGAGTGCATGTGTTTTTGAGCTGTCTCCCTCTTGAATGTGTCTCCACCTTCTCTCTGTTTTGCTGCCTGTAGCCTGACTGCTTTCCTCTGCCCCTCCCTCTTGTGCTCGCCTGTGTGATTTCCCTTCTGCTTTCCACGCCCTCTGTGCTGCTTTCCCCAAACCCATTACTTTCACCCTCTCCCCTGTTGCTTTTGTGACCCTTCCCATGTTGCTTTAGAGTTCCCTGTGTCCTCCACCATTTTGCTTTGGTGTTTGCCTTTCGCCCTACACCCTCCTCCCTTTTGCTTCTGCTCCTTTCGGGCATTGAAAGAAAAATGCTTTTACACATTTTGTCTTTTTATTTTCTGATCCAACTCAAATTGGTACTTAAAGACAGAAAAAGTGCATGGGCGTGCCTACAAAATGACACCGGCGATCATGTCAAAAGTTTATTTTTTTAAACTTAAGCCATGCTGCGCAGCATTGTGGATGCTGTATAGTGGGGCTAAAATACAATGCATTAGGTCTGGTTCCCTGTATCTTAACAGTAAAGGTACTGTCTTTTTTTCGATGGTGTCAGGTTACGATCAGTGGTCCTCGCTACCAATCTGTTTCAGTCTTTTTTTTTGATGAGCTGGATGCTCCTCTTTTACATCTCCTGTCCCTTTTATGAGTCCTGCCCTACTCAGGGCTTCTAATTCAGCGCTCAATGGCCTAGTGAGAGGGAGCGCACTACTGTTGGATCAAACTCTCCTCTTCAAACCTGAACCTAGCATCGCCCAGTGACATTACCATACCATCACCGCAAGTCTGGCCAGGGACGGTCAGGTACTGTCTTGTGCTGCTGCAGACACACACGGACACAGTGGGGGAAGCATCAACCACCAGAAGACTCCCTAGAAACCAATGCATCATACTTTAATGAAGTTAAATTCAGTTGAAATTAAGTGATACTTGCAAAATGCCAGCATCAACCACATAAGGATACCCCTTTACCACCCAAGAACTAACAACTCAGTGGAGAGGGTCAGTTGGTCGGTAAAGGACCTACGTCTGGTTAACAAGGCCAGTTGGAAAATTGTTCTGGGTGAGATGTGGTCAATGAAGGTGACACATCAAATAAGCAATGATATGTCTCTCTTTACTCTGCCTCGCAGTACAGTTGTAGGGACAAGAATGAAAATGGAGCGGATGTGGTGGGAGCAGGTTGATGGGGAGAGATTGAGTGGTGTTGTCGACGTGAGGAAAGGTGTGCAGAGAAGAATATTGTGGGAGAATTCTGCAAGATGGAAAATCAATGTTAATTGTGGGGATTTCAGTGAGGGTTAAGAAACCCATTTGTGAAAGGAAGGGATTATCTTAGTACTCCTTCCCCATCTGACAAAAGAGGTCAAAAAACAGTGTGGTGATGTTGTCAGTGGTAAAATTTAGAACAAGGATCACAATTCTGAGGTACTTAGCTGGTTATGTGTTGGAAGAGATGGGTACAAATGGTGTGATTAATGATCTTGCCATTGCTGAATGTTCTAAGCGGGAACCAGGGGCCAGGTGGCTTGCATGTTGCACAAGACTATACCTGATCATGAGCACCTTTCTGGAGTTCCTGTTTCCAACTGTTGTTAGGATTTCTCATACTTTCCACTTGCAGTCGTGTTCCTGTGAGGTGTGTGTTGATGTGGAGCTAGTTGTTGTTTCTGTAAAGTGTTCTGGGTGTTACTTATGCTCTTGTTGTCACCACTGTCCCAAGTATTGTGTTGTGGGGGTCTTAATTTCATGTTTTTTGGCATTATTGAGGGGTGAAAATACATTGAGACTATTTATGATTATATGTTCCAATTGCACTGTTGTTTCTCTTAAATTTAAGATTCAGTTTTCACCAGTTAGTGCTTCGTTGGCAAGGTAGCTCTTTGCTGTATCTAACCAAGAAGTACCCCTTTTTCAGTTGTCTGCTTCAGAGTCCATGCACTTTACAAACAAACCAGTTGGCTTTAGTGCATGTCTTTGGTAAGAAGTTTATGAAAACAAGACTGTTGGGAGATGGGGCTACCAAAAGACAGGAATAAATAGCACTTTGAACAAATAAAGAAGAAAAAAGAATGTAGATATTATTGGAATTCTTAAAAAATAAGTGTTTGGATGTCATTTCAAGCTTGTATTTAGTGTTCATGTTGGTGTACTGTCTCACTTCTTTGTGTCACAGATTATTTTCCCTCTACTCTTCACTCTCACCCTCCCTACCCTTTTATTGCTCTTCATTGAAGCTGCCTACAGGCCTCATGTAGTGCCTAATCAAACATAAGTAAATTAATTGATTGATGGTTTAGAAAGTGAAGCCTCGTCTGCCTGTCTAGAGAGAGAAAATGGGACAGGTCCTAACAACACTGATGTATCTTAGCTTAAACTGGATCCTGTTAGTGGGAAATGAGGAGAGAGGTCAGTCCATTAGCATATACGTTCCATGGGTTCTCTCTGAAGGGACTAATCCTTCAAAGTAAAATTCAGATTTTCCCATGTGAGATTAGAATTGGGTGATTCACTTCAAACCACTCTCACAATTCAATACCTTGTTGTAATGAACAGCATCCAGGGATGATGCTAAACCAAGAAAGTACTGGGTAGTTACCTAGAGAGCCACCAGAATGGTGGTGGCAGATTTACCATATAACAATGAAGTATTGCCCAATTTCTAATGGTGGGAGACTACAACATGTTGATTCATTAATGTATGTCGTCTTCTTCCAGGTCATCAAACTCATCAGGTTTACCACTCTTCTTATCTAAGTCAAATTGGTGTAGGCTGTGCTTGTCATCTCCCTTTGTACCCTGTTCTGAGGGGCCAAAAGGAAACAGCAGGAACAACTAATAAACAGGACAATATGAATCTTGCTACTTCTTCAGCCCTTTAATGGCAAATAGGAGTCTGGTAAGGATTTGTGGATAGAGCAGGACTATAATCTAAGATGAGTTTGGGGTGAAAAGGGAGCATCAGGTAATTTCTGCTACCCGCTGCATTTTTGTGAGTTTACTTTCATTGGCCTACAGCGCAAATAACTTTTCACCAGTTATAAGCGCAGCAGCATCACAAACATTTCAGTACAGAGGAACACAGATTTGCCAATGTAAATGTAAATTACTCCTTAAACTATCAGGTACCTTTTCAGTGGGTGTTTGTCAATGTGCCCACATCTGAATGAGTTTGTGTTAGATATGTCAGGCTTAGGATGGTCTTCGGGCAAACTTTTTTGCCTGCTTGACCCCATTTCTTCTGGATATTTTGCTACTGTTAGCTTTAGGACTCTGTGTACTTTACCACTGCTCACCAGTGCTAAAGTGCTTCTGCTCACTTCCCTAAACACGGTTTGATTGGCATAGACCTGATTAGTGTATTTAATTTACTTGTAAGACCCTAGTAGAGTGGTATACCATATACCCAGGGCCTGTAAATTAATTGCTACCAGTAGGCCTGCAGCACTTATTGTGCCACCCACCTAAGTAGCCCTCTAAAACTTGTCCTTTTCCTACCAATTTAGCCTGAATGCGTTGTCACACTGCCATGAGGTCTTGACATTTAAACTCCCTTGCCAAGCCTTAAACATATCTTTTATACCACTAAAGTAGGCCCTAGGTAGCCCATAGGGTAGGGTAATGTATAATTAAAAGGTAGGATGTGTACTTTTAAGTTTTACATCTCCTGGTAGTGAAAAACTCCCAATTTCATTTTTTCACTACGGTGAAGCCTGCCCTTCCCTTAGGATAACATTGGGAACTTACCGTACCCTTAGGATAACATTGGGAACTGCTTATTGCATTTATTAAGCTACAATTCCTAAGTGAGAGGAGGTTTTTATTTCATGTTTGGTATCTATGAGATTGTAATGATACAACCCTCTTTAATAGTAACGTTGGCTTTATCATTACGATTTTGAAAATGCCACTTTTAGAAAGTAGGCATTTTCCTACCAATAGCCATTTGTGCCTGCAGCCTATCTTAGGTCACATGACTGGGTGTAGCTGACTGACTTTGTGAATTCTTCCCAGACATTCACACAATAGTGGGATTATCTGAGCCTCAATGGGCCATAAACTGGCAGGATGGGGGGAGCTGAGCTGAGCACACCTCCAGTTGCATCTGAATAGGCTGTGTCCTGTCTCCTCACAGTAGGTCTAACAACCCTGTATTGTCACTGCAGCCAGCTTGGAGCCAGTGCAGGAGAGTCAGGAAACACCAAGAACTTCAAAGAACCTTTCCACAAACCTCTCTCTCCTTCAGGGAGCAGGGCGCCAGGGTATAAAAATAGGACCTTCAGACCTACTCTTCAGTTCAGTATGGGACCTGCAGAAGAACTCTCAAGGGACAGCCTACTGCTGTGACCTGCTGTGCACCTTATCAGAATGCTGCTGTACCTGGAAGGACTGCTTTGCTGCTTGGAACCTGTTTGAACCCTCAGGGGCCAGCCTTGCTGTTGAGCCCTGCATCTGCAACTGCACCCATGACTACCAGAAGTGACTCCAAGTGCAATTTTGCTGGTCTCCTGTTCAGAGACACAGGAACATAACAAGCTCCCCCCATCTTCAACCTGCACCGGGACCCAGTCCAGAGTGAGTACTGAACGCCCAAGAAGTCTCCATCTACTACTGGACCCATGATTATGGTGATAAAGGTGAATAGATGGCTATTTTCCAAAACTGAGGCCTTAGACAAAATTTGGTCAAAAATTGCACTGAGAACCAGGAGGATAACGTGACCATCCTGCTCAACTATCCACCCGAGGTGCATCACCAAGCCGATTGACTTCACGACTTCGATTGCTACATTCTTCTCCGTAGCAGCGAATCTGTTTCAGCAGTCCTTCAGTGACCTCCTGGAACTGTCTTCATCTACATCGTTCTGCATTGTATCGCTGGAGATTTTTTACGTCCATTTTGACTACTTAGTGGCATATTTACAGGGAATGACACATTACTGCATTGCGTCAGTGGTGCGTCAAAAAAACCTCCACTGCATCAAAACAGCTTACGACACCATGGATGCATCGTATTTACTATACAGCGCACTATGGTGAAGAGTCCCAAGGATGCATAAGAAATATTGATGCATCCAAGGGAAGGATGCTGCAACACATCTGCCCAAAAAGTGACACATTGCTGAAGTTGGGCTTAGAACTAGCGGAACTTCAGCAATGCATCAAAAACACATAGGTGATGGATCAGTTCTGAATGATGCAAGTAGCCTAATTGTGGGGACAAATGTAATTGATAAAAATGGTGGAATAGTCACCTTGTACACTATTTCGTTGGTCCTGGTTGTAACACAGACAAGGATGGAGTATGACTGTGTCCCATTACAGTGAGCATAGTCTAACATGTGTCCGTAGTTACCTAACTATTGCAATGTGAGTGAATACAAGTATATATTGTAATAATGTGAAGTGGCAAATAATGTGTTGCCTGCCATATGTGTGTACAGAAGAACAAAAACATATAGTGGAGCGCACACAAACTTAATTTATTAAGCGTCTACTTATCAATCTAATATTTAGTATAGCCATAAAAATAGTCTAATTCGGTATCAACATTTTAACAAAAGAACAAATAACCAATATCACATACCAATACGTAGACATCAGGGTGTATATCAATTTGTTATTTTTTTATACTGATTTATTTAACACAAAATGCTTATTACAAAATTCACATTCCTAATTTTCAAAGATTAGCCATTTACAGAGATATACATTTTTGTATATGGCCTCATAAGTTTACATAAACTCAAACAAATGAAAACAGGCAAGCAGGTTCTGCAAGATTATATTATTCCATAGCTGAAGATTTTCCACTGTTCAGCATTCACATATACTCCAACAATTATTGGTAAGATTCTGTCTGGAGGTACTTCCACAAATGATGGTAAGATTCAGAAGACCTTTGGTTTTGGGTATACATGTATATAGCAAGCTAACATCCATTGTTACCCAGATCATCTCTGGTGCACATGTAATATCTTCTATTTTCATAAGAACATCCTACGTGTCCTGCAAGTATGAGGGTATATTTTTAACAATTGGTTGCAAATAACTATCAATATATTCAGAAAGACCTTCGGTGGGTGAACCAATCCCTGATATAATAGGTCTTACCGGAAATGATATATTGTTCTTCTGTATCTTACGTGGTGCATAAATGTAGGGTGCAACAGATGCACATTAAGTATATGCCTACATTCCAAATCAGAAATTAAGCACCGTTCCTGCTACATGTGTAGCAATGTACCTAATTTTTGAATGATCCGATTCATCGGATTTTCTTTCAATTTTGTATAGGATGTTGTGGCTGCCAATTGTCGATTAATTTAATTAACATAATCAGATCTATTCAGGATGACTATTTTACCCCCTTGTCTGCCTCTTTAATAACCAACATCCGATTGTCAAATAGATTTTTTAGAGCCAATTTTTCCTTTTGAGTTACATTATATGATATATATGATTTTCCCTCATTGATCTTTTTTGCTAATCCATTTAAATCATCTTTACCTAACTTGCCAAATGTATCTATGAAGTTATCAGAGGGCAGTACAGGTGTAAAATTAGATTTGGGTTTAAATGCACTATTAAGAGTTAGATCTTGTTTAATTCTTAAATCATGTGACAGTTGTTGCCTGTCTAAATCATCGTTATCCGTATTGTCCAAGGAAAGTAAGATATGAATATCCCCAATATCTTTTATCGTATATTCACTAGGTGGTAAGTCAACTCAGTCTGTGTATGATCTGTAATTCTTTTCCAAAAAGTATTTTTTAAGTTTCAGTTGTCGCAAAAATATAAATAAGTCTACATGAACTTGTTTCATATTGCAATGACTTGAAAGACAACATCCTAGACCTTTGCCTAGCACATTTATGTGTTCTTCTGTTAATACACAATCAGATAAATTAACAATAGAAATGTCATCATTCCGAGTAATATTATCAATTGCATTCCCATCCTGAGAATATATTGTTGTCAATTGTTTTGATTCCTGGTCTTGGCAGCCCTGGTTTGTACTCCTGTAGCTGCTGATTTCCCGATGCCCCTTTTTTCTTTTCCCCCTATGGGTGCTCTTTCTTGTTTTGACAAAATATGTTGAGAAAAGTTTCTTTTGTTCCCCAACCAATATCTTTTGGCCTCCTGTAAAAACCTTAGGAAGCAGTTTGATCCATGTTCGAAGCTACACTTGCATTATCACATGACTGGTCATCTCTCTCCTGTTCCCCTGATGTAATTGAGAATTCTGACTCACTCTCCAGTACATCTCTTGCAAAAGTGTAAGTTCGTCCATTCTTGTAATCTCTGTCATACCTTTGTATGATATTCATTTTTTTGTTCTTTATGTATAGTTGATGCTTATCCAATACATCTTTTAATATCTTATCATTTTTATCTTTCACCTCCGGTAAGTTCAGGGCTGGAATCTCTAGTTCCAATTCTTGTATCTCTTTCAATAAACTCTCTCTCTTTTCTTCTGCATGTTCTATTAGAATTTGCATCATGCCCTTGGATGCCTCAAAAAGTGAATGCTTCCAATCTGACACATGCTTGGGCAATAGATCCTCAAATGAGGGAAATATCACTACTCTAAGACCCCGTGGCACTTTTTTGTCTGTTATGTATTTCTTCAATACTGTTGAGTCCCACCAACGGGACAATTCTTGTTTTCAAAGTTTTCCAATCAAACGCATTTTTATCTCCTCCCTTCTGGTTGTCTCCCTCCTGACTGAGCTAAACAGTCCTCCTCTGATTTTTGTTCAAACATTTCTAGAAATGTCTTATTTCTTTCAGCCCCAAATGAATCCATTTGAGTTGGTAAGCTGCCCAATTACAGTTAGCCAAAAATATGTTAATCTCTCAGGGGTGCAAACTGTCACTTAGAAATTCAAAAGACTCAAGGCAACAATGACTTCATTTAGCTGCACATCCCTACAGTTCACTTAAATCATTAATGGTGCTCAAACACTAAAACACATCTGTTGCCAACCAGTTAGTATCAGAACAAAAACATATAGTGGAGCACACACAAACTTAATTATGTGTGTACTTACCTGTTTTGCATTGTAGTACACTTGGCTGGACATGGGGACCCATTCCTATATGGAGATGTGAAAATTCTGGCCTGTCCCTTCCATGGTGTTCACAGTGTCACATTCCATTGCTACAGTGGATGTTAATATCTCAGGTGTCATAGTCCCAGGTTGGTCAAGGGGCCCTACTACATGATTGTTACATGTGTAAGCCTACTTCTGGTTGGAAGGATGTGATTTTATAAGTTATTATTGTGTGTACAGTGACTTCACCTGGTCAGATTCCTATTAAAAAGCCACTTCATCCTTTCCTATGCTTTTATCTTTTAGGCATTATTTTGAACCTTAAACTTTAAAAATTCATAACTTCAGTTCTACTAGTTGGATTTTTGTCATTTGGTGTCAAATAATTGATCAAAATGTACTTTATTTTTGTAAATTGGTTTTGTATTTCTGTATTGTTGTGTTGTCACTTTATAACTGTTTGTGTACTGCATACACATTGCCTCTAAGATAAGCCTGACTGCTTTTTTGCCAAGCTACTCAGGGTTAAGTACTGGTTACTTTAGTGAATTCTTATGGTTCACCCTGCAAGGGATTGTGCTGTTGCTTGACCAGGGCTCACACTCCAGTCAACCAACAACCCAATTGCTCACAGTTTGTTTTTGCATTTGTGCTACCCATAGATCTGCAAATGAACTGTGTAACATTATAATTCTGTGTTTTCTTTTTTAAAGTAAAAGATAAAGTAGAAGCAATACATTATCAGTTGATATTGTGAAAGTTTTCATTGATCCCTTTCTTTCTTAATGTGACCTCTTAATATGTCTCTTCTGCAAGAATGCTAATAAAACATAACATCCCTTGTCATTCTTTGATATAGCATATCATGACAACTTCCTTAATTCATCTATTGTAAATAGAAAAACAGAAAAGGTCAAGTTACTGGAAATGATAGAGAATAGTGGAGTAATTTGGGTGCAAGACCTTGTAAAGGACATTGCCCTTATTTCTTTTTCTAAGCGTCAAGAAAAATGTAACTGTCCAACATTCAGAAAAAGTTTGATTCTCTGTTGAAGGTAATCTTAAAAGGCTTTCTCAGTCTCCCTTCTGTACCCAAGAACTCCCCAATAATTATAATTTATTTTGTGTACTGTCTTCTAACCCTAAAGCTTCACATTTGTACAAGTAACTTGTTAACAAAGACAACATTATTGCCCAATCAAAAATAGAATTGCTGTAGGAAAATATTTGTAATATATGTTGGCCTACAGATTTATGGATGAATAATGAGCTGAAAATGCAAAAATATTCACTATACAAACTTTGTTTCCTATATACAATACGTTGTTTTTGACACAAGTTTCAATAGGTAAAATCAGAGGTACCATTAATAACCTTTATTGGTTTTGTAATCGGATCAGACAGTGGTATTCTGAAAATCTTTTTTTCCTGCCCTCACATTTTTTATTTCTAGCAGCAAGAAAAAGAACACATTATTAATAGTT
This sequence comes from Pleurodeles waltl, assembly GCF_031143425.1. Classification (NCBI taxonomy): domain Eukaryota; kingdom Metazoa; phylum Chordata; class Amphibia; order Caudata; family Salamandridae; genus Pleurodeles; species Pleurodeles waltl. Next base: position 112,383,157 of record NC_090442.1, read on the forward strand.
TTCAAGTCAATACGTTTGTCAAGTTTACTAATGTATTCCTGAAGTTTATCTGTTTATCAATTTATTTGCTGAAGAATTGTCCTAATCATGTAGATTATCCAGAAGAAGGAGACTCCAACAAGTTCCAGTTGCAAATATAAATATTATTACAGGAAGAAATAAGGAAACCTCTGCACAGATCAAGCTAGGATGAAGCTCCCCAGCAACTGCTATACAATCCATAAATAAACATTCTATTCAGAACCTTCATTAAGGGAACCCCTTAAAAAGGACAGATCACATAGAAGTACAGAACATACTACAGGTCACCCTCTCAACAAAACAAACACACCATAACATAATACATAGAACAGACAACAACCACCAAAACAACCAAATACAGCAACACATTTCAATATACAAAAATGCAAAGAAATACCAAATCCAGGGGAAAACATAAAAAAAGAAAAGATTTAAAAGCATAAGCACAAATTATAGGAAATATCAATGCATGAACAACAAAATATAAATTTGGCAAACACCACCCACATTTTTTAACAACAACGTCACTGAAACTCCAGATTCTCCCACCTCCCAACTGAACTGAATCATTATAAACCTTAACAACTTTCTGAGGATAACTATATTTGCCTTTTCCCTTTCTTCCTCTTGGTAACCTCACACGCGCCATGTCACCAACCTTGACAATCACATTTTTACATTTCTTTGATAATACTCTTTGCCCTTGAATTGTTCTCTCAACTCATTTGGGGATGATACAATGCACACCTTTTCTGCACAATGCCTCTCCTAATAAAAAATTCTGACATGGCAGTTGACATCAATTGAACTGCATTAACTGTCAGAAAACCTTAAGGATTACTTTACCTAAAAAAAACTCCAATAAGACTGTAATCACAGAAACAATAGAAATGCCATGAACATATTTCCCCTCAGACCATCTATAATACATATCCTCTAATTAATTTCTCTATTTGAAAGTCTATTCCAGGCCACCTGTGAGATGATCTCAAATGCTCTTTGGCTTTGCTGATATCTTCATGTCCTTTATCACCACGGACATCAATGGTTCATGCACACCCTCTGTAACCACTAACCATGAGCTGCTGAATAACAAACCACGTTTAACAGAGAGCTCATGAAAAATATTTTTACTCTTCTCACTTTCCTTGATACACTTAGCATCATACACTCCAGACAATACCATCTCAACAACTTGCAAATCAGAGTCCTTGTCCAACTCAGCTAGCCATTTTGCAAGGGAGACACACGCTGACATAACCATTCAAAGCTTGTACTCCTAATTCTTCCAATACACATCAGAGAAATCCCGATCATCCACAAACTTGCACTACATTCTGGACGAACAGTCCATATCATTATTAGAAACTCCCACAATATATTGAACTTCAAAATGAAAATTTTATAGTGCAATTATCCATTTGGAAATATGAGACAAAATGTTATCTAAACCCTTTTTAGCAAACACCTCTCTCAAAGATCTATAATATAAATGAATAACACTTTTAGTAACCCATAACAATTGCTTACATTTATTGATTGCCCAGGACCCAGCCAATGCTTCTTCCTCAATAGCGGAATACCTACTTTTCACTTCCTTCAGACACCTTGATGCAAATGTGATAACCGCTTTGTGTCCATTCTGCACTTACCTGAAAGTAGCCCCAAAGATCTTCATGGCTGGCATCTGTAGTTATTTAAAAAGGAAATCCTGGTATGAAAGAACCTTATGGCTGAGCTTTGACCAACCAATCCTTTATAATTAAATATTCATTGTTACACTCTTCATTCCAAGCAATAACTTTTCCCTTCCTCAAAAGTTTCCTGGTGGCATAGGTTTATTTGGCAAAATCTGGGAGAAATTTGGAGTAAAACTTCACCATGCCTAAAAACATTTACACCTCTTCCTTCTTAGTAGGGGCCTTCAAGAGAAGGATGTTTTTAACCAACTTCTCTTTAGGGCGAACTTAACCTTAAGCGATCACATGCCCCAAATATGTTAATTCCTTACAAGTAAATTTATACTTGCCCACTCTTAGAGTAATGCCTTTGTCTCTGAAAACCTCTATAGTTTAACCAATTGCATTCATGTGATTATTCTACATAAATAAAACATCATGGAAAAAAAATCACATTGGGTAGATGCCCTAATAAATTCATCATTAATCTGAAAAACTGCAGCTGTCAAGCACAACTCCAACAATATATGGTTAAATCTGAAACACCCAAAAGCAGTAATGAATACGGAAAGTCTTTTGAATCTTCTGTTGTTCTAACCTAGTGGTAAGCAGAAGTAAGATCCAAACTAGTGATATACTTTGCCCCTGCAAGCAAACTAATCATATTTGGGAGATGAAATATGTATACCATTACCCACTCATTGAGTTGTCTGAAATCTATAACCAGTCCTATGTCTCCATTGGGTTTAGAGGCCCACACCACTGGAGCAAGCCAGTTTGTATCGTCTATGTGTTGAACAAATACACAGACATTCTAATTCTATTTTGACCTGGCTCTGTAGAACAAAGGTACATTTCTAACTTTACAGCTAACAGGAAAATAGGCACATCATGATATGTTTCTCTGGGAACAATAGTGCCTTTTCAGCAATGTTGAGCAGGGTTTTTTCTCAGGGTCCAACAAATCTCATCACCAAAAGTGTATCAATCATGTAGATAATCCAGAAAAAGAAGACTCCACCTAATGTTAATGGCAGAGATGAATTTTATTTCAGGAAGAAATAAGGAAATGTCTGCACAGATCAGGCTATGATGAAGCTACTATAGCAACTGCTGTAGAATACATGAACAGGTATGCTATGCAGAACCTTGATCTAAGGGATCAGACCACACAGAATGACAGAACATACCATACAATAAGTAAATTGATCTTTGATTAGCTACTACTTTTCAACAAATACCTTTAACTTTAAATTGGAAAAATTCTTCAAACATTACTTTTAAGGGTAGGTGGAATGGGATTGACTGTAATCACAGATTGTGTATACTGCACGTAACACTTATGTCATTAGCTTTCAAAAGTGAAGTAGTATTGTCACATATCCTTGTGTTTCTTTAATTTATGATCTAAGGGTTTGATTTACAAAAATCCAGTTTACCAATATCTAATTTGCGATTCTTTCAGACTCACAAATAAGGAAATGATAAATCTGATTTACATAGTTTTACTTAATGCAAATTATATGTTTTTTAAATACAGAATTGATGCATGCAATTTGGTATGAATTGTAATATGGGAATGTCACACCTGGGGGGGATGTGATCCACACCCAGTGCAAGACATGAATTTACTCGGATCAGCAGAGCACAGTCATTGTTTAACTTCCAACCCAGCACTACCAACTTCGAAGATGTTAAAACTCGGAAGAGCAGGGGAGAAAGAGGAAATTAAAATTTAATGATGCTGAGCATATGATGTTGATGGAAGAGCATGACGTTCTTTGGAAAGGTTTCTCTGTATGTTGCAGAAGCTACTAAAAACCAGATATGGTATAGGATACAGGACAGAATTAATGTAGTGGGTCACCAAAAGATTGGTTGAAGAAATTCACAAGAGGTGGTACAACCTCTGTTCTAGAAGCTGGCAAACCAAAAGAATGAGGTGGCAGCTTCTGGTGAAGGCAAGAGTAAAGAACCACCACCCACCCCTATGGAAAATATTATTGAATCCATGATGCAAGCAGAAGCCTTTTCTTGAGTTTCTAGAATTGACACTTTGGTTCCTGCAACAGCTACTCAAGGTTAGTTGTAGTTTTTGTTTTTATAAAAATATGATTATAAAACATATAATTAAAGTAGCATCTGTTTAAACATTAAAAAGAAACAATCAAATACTTGAATTTGGCTATTTTTCATTTTTAATATGAGCAAAAGTAGATGGGTCAAAGTAAGTTTAAACAACATTGTGGGAAAATACATGTCAGCTTTTCTAAGGCTTGAATTCAATGCATTGTGGGTAAGGAAGTCCAGATGGTCTTCATTAAGAGATCCGCAGTGAATAAACATTGACATTTCCGTGTTTATAGGGTTCATTCAAAAACCATGATGAAGTTGAAAGTTATGCCTGGAAAAGATAGTATAATAGCATCATTGTAAGTATATCTGTAGAGATCAATACCATTACTATGAAACACTTAGGGGCATATTTATACTCCGTTTGCGCACAATCAGCGCAAACGTTGCCAAGTATTTAAACTTTGACGCCCGAGCCCGCGAATGACAAAAATTTGCCGTGTGCGTAATTTTTTGGATGCGGCAACCCGCCCTGCGTTAATCATATGCAAGGTAGGCGTTCCCGTCCAGAAAATGGCTTAAACGGCCATGCGTCGTATTTATGCTTTCGGGCAAAAATGATGCACGGCCGGGAGGCGGAGCCAGAAAATGACGCACAGCCCGATTTGCGTCAAAAATTAACGCCTGGGTCAGGGCAGGCGTTAAAATGGGGCAAACACACCTGTATTTAATCAGAACACACAGAATAAACAGCAGAGCAGCAACAGGGAGCCATGGAGGTCATTCTAATCCACCGTGCACGCAGACGCAGAGCCCAGCAGCAGCAACAGCAGCTACAACAACACCAGCAGGGACCCCAAAGGCAGCGCAGAAGGCAGGAGAGGATATTCCGCCCAAGAACAACCCTTCAGGGCCTCAGGGAACACAACATCATACAGAGGTACCGGTTGAACTGGCAGGCCATTCAGCAGCTCCTGCAAAACATTGAACTGCAGTTGGCCCCCACTTTGGTGACACCACACACCGTACCAACAGAAACAAAGCTGCTTGCCGTACTCCACATGCTGGCAAGTGGCTCATTTCAAACAACTGGTGCCCTGGTAGGCGGAATATCACAACCATCATTCTCCGCATTTCTGCCCAAAGTACTGGATGCCATCATTCGCCTGACAACCCGCCACATCTGCTTCCCTAACACACTGCAGAAGCAGCAGGAAACTAAACAGGGGTTCTACGCAATCAGTGGCTTCCCACACGTCCTTGGTGCAATCGACTGCACACATGTACGCCTTGTGCCACCTGCTGCAACTGAACACCTCTACCGCAAAAGGAAGCACACACATTCAATCAACGTGCAGGCCATAGTCGATCACCAAGGAATGTTCACCAACATCGTGGCTAAATATCCTGGGAGTGTACATGACTCATTCATCTTCCGTCACTGCACCATCAACCAACACTTCCAGGATGGACGGTATGGCAATTGACTACTTGTTGGTAAGTACAAAAACCTACTTATATACACACTGCACATCAACCCTCTAGAACACAACACATACACCACAACAGCAACATCTAGACAGGAACACACTGAGGTCCTTACATCACTAGCCATGTTTCTTAAGTCACCATTGAACCTGTCACACATCGGAATGTACTGTACAGCCTAATCTGAAGACATTAATGAGTGTGGTTGCCGAAATGTCACCTTGCAAATTGTAAGTGTCCCAATGACCTTTACATTAATACATTGCATAAGCCTAAAGGTATAGGATGTCCAGGGTACTTTGATATGGAGTGTTAACAACACTTACAATTTAAACTCTACATTGAACTATCAACTCACCCCAAGTGAAGACACAAGGACAACTGTATCACAAGTCACAATGCTAGGGAGGGCACACTGCACTGAAAATCCCAAAACATACTGATGACAAACGGTTAGCAGACAAACACTTGCTCAGCCAAGGAAACAATATAATGCAGATGGTATAGCCTACAAGTATAGGATGTCACATCAGTACACAAAAGAGTCAAAGACAACACAAGACAACTACTGGCATGAAAGGTCTTTCCAATAGTGCCAGCTACATCAACATGATCCCATTCTTTTTCTCTTTCAGCTGTTCATGGGTATGGCATCCAGCCATGGATAATGATCCATTTGGCAACCCGAGTACTGCTGCAGAGCGTGCATACGAGGCCCATAAGAGGACACGCAGAATTGTTGAGCGGACCTTCGGCATCCTCAAGTTAAGGTTCCGCTGCCTTGACATCACTGGTGGTAGCCTACTATATTCCCCCGAGATGGTCTGTAAGATCATACTAACATGTTCCATCCTGCACAACATTTGCATCAAAGGGAACATTCCCCTCCTGGAACCAGACCCATACATGCCTGAAGACGAGGAAGAGGAGGATGCTGCCGTGCAACATGAGGGGGAACAACCAAACATGGCTGCTGGAGTGCATAGGCGCCAACACATTGTGAACAATTTTTTTTAAATATTATCACCATCACCACTTAATGAACTATTGTAAATAAACACTGATAAGAAACACCACATCATGGTCTGGCTATTCATTTCTGCACACCTTTAGCTCTAAATATCAGAAGAAGAGTGTCGCCTCATGGATATAACAATCAGGACACAGACAATTACACTACAAATGTGATGCCTATCATACAACGGTCACATACACTGACTGACATCCTGTACAGTTCACCTTTGAAGGGCAATAGCTGAGGACCACACCTATTACACACATACATGTTGGAAACATGGTTCATCGCAACATATGGCACACAACTAAAACATCATCACTCAACTAGGGGAAAACAGGCCTCATACATCAGGCAATTGACATGCTTTTTGCTTCAGGAACAGGAATGTATGACCAGACTCTTGGCAGCACTATTTCCAACTACATACAATCTTTGCAAAGACTATCTGTCACTAGAGTTACACATAAGCAGAACATACACAGGACAAGTGCCACACATATGACAAGCATCCTGCACATCACATCCCATCTACATGTCAGTCCTTTTCTAAAACCTTACACACCCAAGCACCTGGTCACACCCCATCTGTCTGAAGAGGTCCCTGGAATACTAATATGTGTACCCTGATATTCCCTCATCTACACACACACACACTCACAAGAGTCATCCAGTGTGCCACACCCTTTCCTATGGTCTACCATTGTCATAGTACTATCTCACTGCATGGAAGTCAGCTCAAATAATACACTGGCTTGGAGTTTTTAAGGCCTGGTATCACCTGTAGATTGCTTCCCGTGTGAAAGGTACTGTAGGCCATTTTAAAGCAAATCTCATCCGACAGGACTTGTGAGACACTGATGGAGGCCACACCAGTGATCACCTCCATGCACACCACCCAAATTTACATGCCCCGTCCCTGCTGATGCCTCCTGCAGCATAGATGTTGTCAATTGGGCAATTACACTGTTAAGCATTGCTACTAATGTTGCCGTGTAACACTGTATCAGGGTCCATGTGTCACCTTCAAAACAACACAGGACATACACAGTGTGACATGTCAACTGTCTACTGCTCCCTCTGACCAGTCTTAGTCAGACCACTGATCATGTCAATTGTCAAAGAGCTGGCTCCTGATTGACCCAGCATCCTGTCAGGCTGACTGGCACCTGTCCGTGGGTCACCCTAAAGATACCCGGTGGCCACCTATGGACCACCCTTGCTGTCCAAAACCTCTCTTTCATCAGAGGCTAATTTGTCATTTGCCTCATCAATGTATACTCAAATACATTGTATTGCATCATCTGACTTTTATTTGTATCATATTTGTGACAGTGCCCTTGAATAGCTAAATCATGGCCCATCCGTTGTCTGGACCTCATGAATGCCTAAACTACAAAGTGTGACAGTGTACCTGGGCCATAGCCTTTGATGGTGTATGTGGCCTCCAGCAGAACCAGCAACCTCAGATAATGTCCATGAAAATTCGACACATATGAGGACCCTGACAGTTCACACGCTGAGTAACATTGTTCAAATAATAGAGATGGCTCGTGTGTGGTGAATACCAGCCATTTTATTCTGCACAGAGGCTATGATGTTTCCAGATGCATTTCCATCCACAGAGGCCAACTTGAGTACAATTGTTGCAATGACACATGCCACATGCCGGATCCAAACACCTGAGACATTCTCTCACTCAGCACACCACGGTTGCCCAGTTGAAAGTCTCATTACACGTCTTCAGTGACAGGGTGGGACCATCCACGTGTAGGTTACCATGTCCTCTATGACTTTACTCACAGTTAGCTCCAAAGGATACTCATTAGATACACAATTAGCTGCCACTAACTCATGATCAGACCTGGATGTTACAGTGACAACATACACCTTAAAAGTTGATACAGGATAAACATTGGATCACACACATGTACATGTACCATCCAATCAACAAAATGGTTGCAAGCAGCCTATCACAATAGTGTCCCAATTGTAACCTAGCATGAAGATTGAAACATGCCACTAAACCAGGTAAAGCATAAAGGGCCACATACAACAACCTATTTGCTATCATGACATAAGGAACGTTGATAATTTGCTATTAAATCAATGCTAAATGGTATGTCAGAATTCTCTAAAGAAGTAACAGTGCAAACTTCAAATGGGCAAATGGTATTACAGATTTGCAAAAAGAGAATCATACTCAATTTGCATCTATGAGCCTGCTGCCAATGGTTTAGCATTACTGAATTTGGGAAAAGCTTTGATAAATTTGCAAGTCAGGAACAGCAAACCCCAGGGTGCTCAGGGCCTAAGTCCCCCTCTGCTGCACCCCAATTAAACACTTTTTACGGACATGTGAAGCACACACATGCTTAAGGGGCATGTGTGCCCTACATGTCAATAGTGAAACATATTTTAGCTAAATTAACTCGTAATTAGCACATGGTTACCCCCAAAAAAGGATTAGGCGACAATTGCATTACCTAAATGGCCATTTTGCTATTTGGAATAGCTTGATACATGTGCTCACAAATTAGCTAATGAAGACATCCTGTTAGCTCTTTCATATTTTGAAAGTTGCAATCAGAAATTATGAGTAATATCCATTATGGCCAATCATTACTATTGCACTGTGAATACCTTCTATACATCCTATAAGGCACATTTGCTTTAGTGTTTATCACTTAGCACCATTTGGTAATGGAAAATTCCATTACTCATTTGGACATATGAAATACATATTTGTCATTATGCGTCATATTTTCACGCATAAAGCTTGTGCGTCATATTTTTTGACACACAGGAGTGCAAATAAGGCAGAGTCAAATTAATATTTATTAATTTTAAATAATATTTGGATGCGGCTTAATTTTCACCTCTAGAACTGTAAATTATGCCACAAACAAATATTATTTACCAATTATTAAAAATATTTTGACTCACCATTATTTGCACTCCTGTGCGTCAAAACATATGACGCACAACCTGTATGCGTGAAAATATGACGCATAATGGGAAAAAACGGCGGCCATGTTATCCAGGATGTGATGTAATAGGATATCCTGTTTACAGAATCTGTACAGTGGGTGTAATTTCACTTTCACTTTGCAGTCTCTGATTATTCTAGACTGTGTGGCTGTGTGCAAAGTGTTGTCCTGTGATTTTGTGCTTTTGTGTCCAGAGTGCCATCTTACTTGTTGTTTTGTCATCAATATATTGTTATAGAATACTGTCTGAGTGTGTGTTGTATAAATTTGTCCAGTCCAATGTTGTATTTATTGTCTGTGGGAGTCTGTTGTGGGTACTGTTATATAGGGGATAGTTAGTCTCTTCTATTTGTTAAGTTTTCTTTGTATTTCCTCACTCAAACTTTCCCCATTTTCCCCTTTATTTTTTTTTTTCACGACTTTTTCCCCTTTTTCTGTGCCTAAATGTCTGGTAGGCCACGTCTTTCCAGGATGGGTGAGGAGGAATTGGGGGGTTCATATGGCTGGTTTGCCATTTCCTCCCACTGATGCTGGAGGCTTGGGGTAGGGTGATACAGGGGTATCAAACTGAGGCCCGAAAAAGTCCGGTGGGGGAAGGTGCGCCATCACTTGGTGCGTCTGTATGGGAGCCAACGGAATGAGCATCAACTGAAGCACCGCTGGGCTGACCTGATCTCCAGGGAGCAAGATCTGCTGGACCACCTAGGAATCATAATTGGTAGCCATGTTGGTGAGTACAGATCATGTAAATGTGCACAATTAAAAGCTGGGTAGTGACATGAGATGATTGGTACCAAATCTGCCAGATAAGTAGCTGACTGTGTGTAATGCTGGGGAAACATACAGGGTAATTGATGCACTATGTGAAGGATGACAAATGCTAGCAGTCAGGCAGCTCATGTTTCTCACACTTACAGGTTTCTTGTTGCTGAATGTAATGTAGTGCCGCCTTTGTGTCAGACAAGCGAAACATTAATGACGCAATCAGGACTCTACAGGTCACAATTGCCAGTGAAGTATGGATGTAGTAACATCATACCTACATATGTTGACGCTATAGCTAGACTGACATTGGAAACCCTACATGATGCAGAAAATGAGTGCTGCCTTCACATCAGTTGATGATAGAAATGTGGCCCAGACACATGTCTCATGTGCGTCTGGTGAGTGTGTAAGGAAAGTGTTCACGGAAGTGCTATGCCTGTTCGGGATTAATGTGCTCCTTCATATTTTATTGATACATGCCATATCTGAACATGAACCATATTTGGAAAGGAGTCAGGTGCCCTCAGCTAACATCTTAGACAGGTATTTTTTGTTACTTGTGGCAAAATCCGATTAGGGATGGCAGTCCAAAGGTATGGACTAGGGTGCAAACATCTATGTTTGGTGACAATCACCATTGTTTGGACACACCAATTTATGAAACTGTAACAACATGAGGTATTGCCAAAGTCCATGCCCCTCTGTACCATGTACCTATCTGTCACAAATGTGTCATGACCACATAGGCTGTTTGACAGGTCATGCAGTCCTCAAGTAACCAGCCTTTGGATGTCTCTCTTGGATGCACATGATGAGATGAATACACACCTATATTGTTGCTGCACACTAACGGAGGTGCATGTTTGCCACAACATGACAGTCAGGGCCACTGCATGTGTGTAGAAGTGTGTGTAACTGTAGCAGGAGACCCATCCTATGTAAATGTTGCCCAGGAATTATTCCATGCAGTATGAGCATGTCTGAAAGTGTTTCATTATCCATTTCAGCTTATCACATTGTATTTGTATTTGATATTGTTTGTCATTGCACGGATTCTGAGCATATTCTTCCTTCCATGCTTTACAGGTGGACCTGCACCGTACACAGTGGGAGAGGTGGCTAATTTTGAGGACCCCGACACCTACAGTGAGTGTTGACATGTGTGTTATGTTTTGTGTTTGCTGGTGATGTGTGATGGACTCCTGTGTGTTGAACACATTGCAAGGTGTGATGCGCTGCCCAATCATTAGTCTTGTTCCATTAGTGGGATTTCAGTTATTAGAATATTTTGAGATGACCAATGCTTATCCATTTGTCTGATCTTGGGTTTGTAGGCCATTCCCGTAGGGCCCGCTATGGGAACTGGGATTAGTCATGTGGAATACACTAGTTACAATAAGAGTTGCACTGGGACTCGCCTCGGACTGAGTCTGCATGTCAGACTGACATTCTCCCAGATAGCTTCTGCAAATGGCTTGTCTGAAGACTGCTGCTTCCCTATTAACCGATGTACTGAGTACACTGTAGGTTGGACCTTCTGGGAGCATGTACTTCCACAAGTTGTACTAGAAGTGTGTGGAACTAGAGTGCAACGGCCTAGGTGTGCATGCTATTCATGAGGGTGTTCTTGCTCCTCTGTGTCTGTTGAAAATTATGCCTCACTGGAAGTATGTGATGTTGACCTAGGTCAGTACATTTTGACATATGTGGACCTTGGATAGGACAAGGTTTAGCTGACTCCAATTTGTTGATAGCCCTTACTGGTGGTGTGTGTGTGGAGCCAAAAACATGTTGAGCTTTCTATACACTCCTGGGTGTTCATGTATTTTGGGATTGTTTGTTGTTCTTCCCCCCCCAAACACAGGCATGGGTTTGTGAATAGGGTACCTAGGACTGAAGCAACCAATATGTTACACATACTTGTGATTATATAAAAAATGGTTTTGGAACGTAAAATGGACAAAGTTCTAAGGAAGGTGAACAATCTTAGCCAGGATGTCGGCTACATCAAGAAGCGGGTCAAGTCTATCAGGCGGACCCTCCGGAGGGCCAACCTCTAGGAATAATTTATTCAATGGACATAATTCCCTCCCCTCCCTCCTCTTTCCTTGTTATCATGATTAGTGGGCTTGGGGGATTAGTGTTAGGTTAGTATAGGTTGTTAGTTTAGTTAGTGTTAGGGAGGAGGGTGGGGGGTCCTGATTCTTTCTACTTTTCCTTATTAAGTGTGTGGGTGGGTGGGTGGTAGTCAATGTTGGGGTTCCTGTGTGTTTGAAAAAAAGAAAAATAAAAAAAAATTAAAAAACATCAAAAAAATAACAAAAAAATATATGATTGTTTAGGATAGTATAGTATGTGTGTAGGTTAGTATGTGTTGTCCTGCATGTGTCCTGTCTCATAATGGTGGGTGGGGGGTTGATGTTTAGATCGATTCGTTATATGTGAAGAGTAAGTTTAGCTTTGGTTAGTTAGGGACAGTTGTGGGTAATGAGTAGTCAGGTTAGATTAGGGTAGGTATTAATTTTCCCTTAGTTGCCTCTGGTGTGATTAGTTTTGAATAAATATATAATCAACCCTTTACATTATGTGTTAACTGCTACTTGATCATGTCCTTGCCATCAGTGTAGATGATTGTTGTTCTATGACATTTGTGTCCTCTGCTACAAACAAATACAAACTGAGGTGTAAAATGGCAGCTACCCCAGTGCTACCTTGGTAAGTATCCACCATTTGTTAGAACCACCAATCGGAGTTAACATGGATCACAAAGGATTTTTGTCGATGAGTATGTTTTCTACGTCACAAAGTGTGCTTCCAGACTTGGTATTGTGGGGACATTTTTAGGTCGGACTGCAGTGTGATGTTCAGGGACATCTTTGAAGATGAGGTCTTGTTAACACTCTTGTCTTCTTGTCTTCATAACTGACATAGATGATTTGTGCAAAAACTCAACATGATTACCTATTTGGATGTTTACTCAGAAAGGTTGATTGATGCTGCGTTTTGTAGTGTTTGCTTAGATTAGACTGCACAGTTCAATGTGTTAGTATTGCATGGTGACAACATTTATCAGCCACTATTAGTTGACTTTGACATCTCTTGATGAAGCAGTATTCTGTCCAACACAGCATGATGGTGTGTGGTTTCTCACTTCATCAGTTAATCTCCTCAGGATGGGCAGACTATGATGCAATCCTGGCCACTGCACAGATGTATCTGACTACATGATTTCAGGACAGTTGTATTGACAAGCTACATGATTGTCACACAGGCACATTTGTGTAATCTACTGCACAGTTGATGTGTCAAATTACACAGAGACATATTTGGTGTGCAAGTGCTATTTATTGATAGGTGCTGTAGTGCAATATGTACATTGTCCATGTTTGCTGAGTCCGTTCTAGTGAATTCTTACATGGTGATCCTACAGAAGGGGTGTAGATAATGCTACTGACATGCTGGGCTGATGTTACAGACAGTGCAGAGGGACAGGATTTGCCGATTAGTAGGAGAGAGACATTAACTGGGCATGCTGACAAGTTATACAGTGGTTAGCAGAACAGTCATTGAGTATAGTTGTTGTAAGACTGGCATTTGACAAAACGTAGGACCTTGGTCAAAGTAGGCCATGGTGCAGGAACTAGTGCTTCCGGGTACTCTTCAGTGTGAATGTGATCTGTTCCATGTCTTCTTCTTCTGATGTGTGTGTTGCCTCCTTTGTCCTTGTTGTTGTTGGTTGTGAAGGGGCAACACACACCTCAGTGTTAGAAGACGTGGAGTCAGACATCCCGGTCGCTGCTCCCTGTGAAGGTCTTAAAGGCAGTACTGCAGCAAGGAGGGTCTGCTGGTTTTTGAGAATAGCAGCCACATCACGATGGTAGGCAGCCAGGTCGGCCCTGAGGGAGTCATGATTGCATTCGTGCATGCAGTGGAATGTTTGGGGTGCGAGGTGTTGTGGCAACTCCCTTACTGCAGTGGTGAATTCCTTCACAGTTTCTTATAGTCCTTGCAGTATGGATGTTAGGGCTTGCATAGCTGCTGCCTGATCTGCAGATGACATCATGCACGAACGCACCCCCTCAAGGCTGGCTGCCATAGTTTGCATCCCCACCCGCACCTCCTTGGCCAGCTCCCGCTGTACTCCAACTACAGTTCTCTCAAAGCTGGTGCCAGTGTCGTCAGAGTCCTCAGCTGTATTGGAGCTGGCAGGTCTTACAATTGGGGTGGGGGGTGGTTCCTCTGCACTGGCTGCTTGTTCTGTGCTCCTCCTTGTGACTGAAGGTGGGGTCTGGAGGGTTTCAAGGACCTTTTGGATGGTCTCCTTGGGAATGTTTATGGGCTCGTCATCCATGTCATCAGGGAAATCTGGGACAGGCATATCAGCAGGAGATCCATCTTCCTCTGCAATGAAACAGGTTACAATTAGTGTGTCTGTGTTGTGACAATTTTGACGTGACGTGCCTGCCTTTTGATGAATTCACTTTGTGATCTTGTTTTGTATTGATATCTGCTGTCCTTCAGATGGGCATTGTTTCAGGCCTATGGCCCACCTGTGTGTCATGTATGTTATTGAGTTATCAGACTTGTCAGCCTCATCGCCTCTAGGTGTTGCTTTATGCCAAATAGAGAATAGCCACCTTTTTGTCCTACTCGACCCTCCGTGTATATCCATTCTCATGGTGAGACCTTTCACTGGCTGTGGGTGTTCTGATGGTCCTGGCAGCACACTTGACTCTCAGGACCTGCCCCAATCCCTGAGCGTTCACATTGACTTAATTGTAATTGACATGTAGCATATCCTATGCATGGCAATGTTATGATGTGATATGGATGTTGATATTGTTAATGTGTCCTGCTGATGTTGGGTAATGTGTGTTACATTGGATTGCCCTGATAGTCGTATCAGTGTCCTATTTCGTCCTCTGACTGTGCAGGTGTATTTCATTGACCAGTTACATGTGTCCCCTCCTCAATGCTGTTGTCTGAGCAGTATGACATTTGTGATGTTGCCTTGTTTGCCAGGCACGGGATGGACCCTGACATATGCAGCATTGGTGTGTCCTTGGTGCTGTGTCACTCCTATTGTTGTTTACATTGGCTGATATTTGTGACAACTATGGGCATTGACATTTGAGTGTACTGGGGCCTTTGTCTTGTTTCAGGAGATTGTTGCAGATGTCATCCTCACCCCCTAATTTAGGTATGTATGTTCCATGGGGAGGTTACTGCCATTGGCTACTAGAGCTGCACACAGATCAGAGGTGGTAGTGGCAACTGTTGTTGCAGTTACATTGCAGTTGTCGTTTTGGCTAGAGGATTGATAATAGGGCCCTAGTTACTGTAGGAGATATGTTGGCTGACGAGTGCCGGGATGTAAGTTTGACGTAGTGGCCTTCCCTCCTGTCGAGGCTTTCCCTTTGCTCCATTGTTGGCATGACAGCATGCCCCCATGGGACTGTTGTTGGTATAGTGTAATGTTGTGCCCCAGCTTATGTTTGTGCAGGCCATGGCCCCCTGCAGTACCCCTTTACCCATGCCACTCCATGTATATGATGACTTACATGCAATGTGTAGTAGGTATTTACCCCCTGCTTACAGTCAACATTATTGTATTTTAATTCCCCATGCGACTTACCCTGCATGTGCGTTGTCTCGTGGTAGTCTGCGCTGTCCTGTCCTTGAATCCCTGTGACGATCTCCTCAGGGATGACGGCTGCGACCATCTCCTCCATGTGGTCCAGGGCCTCCTGGTGTGCTGGACTCCCACCTCCACTCTGCAGTGCTGCCTTCCTGTTCCTGGCCATCTTTTCCTTGGTCCTGCGTTTGCAGTCATGCCAGCGTTTCTTACACTCGGTGACTGTCCTGCGTACTTCAGCCACACTGTTAATCTTGTCAACAATTTGTTGCCATATGGCCTCTCTCCTACTGATTGGCAACTTTGAGGTGATGAACAGTTGGTGCTGGTGTTCCGTCACCTCTTTAACCAGGATTTCCTGCTCCTCTGCACTGAAGCAACACTTTCTTTTCTTTCTATAAATGTCCTGGTTCTTGTATGGATCGTCCTGGCTGGTTCCTGGTCTGCTGTCATCTTCCTGGGGTCTGTAGTGGCATCTGGGATCCATTTTGGCTCTCCTCTGGTGCACTTGCAGTGTTCGCGTTTTTTTTTTACGCTATTGCGTCAAAAAACGGCGCATATCCGGGTTGTGGTGTCGTAAATCGACCCACAGTCATTTCCACCGCGCAAACGTAATTTTCCTTTACGACTTGACGCCGCGGTGTGCGTCAAAAATAATGACTTGCACCTGTTAATTGCGCCACCGTGCGTCAAAGTATAAATATGACGCCCGCACGGCGCACCAAAATGGCGTTAGCCGGCGGTACATTTTTTGACGCAAAACTGCAGCGGAGCAGTTTTGCGTTAAAAAGTATAAATATGGCCCTTGTTGGACCTGGCTTTTTGACAGGGACATCCCCAAACTTTTTGCCTCCTTCCTCCTATTTTTTCTGACCTGTTGTTGGCTTTGGACCTCTGAGCACTGTACCACTGCTAACCAGTGCTAAAGTGCATATGCTCTCTGTGTAAATTGTACTATTGATTGGTTTATCCATGATTGACTATTTAATTTACCTGTAAGGCCCTAGTAGAGTGCACTACATGTGCCTAGGGCATGTAGATTAAATGCTACTAGTGGGCCTGCAGCACTGGTTGTGCCACCCACCTCAGTAGCCCCTTAACCTTGTCTCAGGCCTGCCATTGCAAGGCCTGTGTGTGCAGTTTCACTGCCACTTCGACTTGGCATTTAAAAGTACTTGCCAAGCCTAGAACTCCCCTTTTTCTACATATAAGTCATCCCTAATGTGTGCCCTAGGTAACCCCTAGAGCAGGGTGCTGTGTAGGTAAAAGGCAGGACATGTACCTGTGTAGTTATATGTCCTGGTAGTGTAAAACTCCTAAATTCGTTTTCACACTACTGTGAGGCCTGCTCCCTTCATAGGCTAACATTGGGGCTGCCCTCATACACTGTTGAAGTGGCAGCTGCTGATCTGAAAGGAGCAGGGAGGTCATATTTAGTATGGCCAGAATGGTAATATAAAATCCTGCTGACTGGTGAAGTCGGATTTAATATTACTATTCTAGAAATGCCACTTTTAGAAAGTGAGCATTTCTTTGCACTAAAATCTTGTTGTGCCCTTCAATCCACGTCTGGCTAGGTTTAGTTGACAGCTCCTTGTGCATTCACTCAGACACACCCCAAACACAGGGTACTCAGCCTCACTTGCATACATCTGCATTTTGAATGGGTCTTCCTGGGCTGGGAGGGTGGAAGGCCTGCCCTCACACAAAGGACTGCCACACCCCCTACTGGGACTCTGGCAGACAGGATTGAGCTGAAAGGGGGCTTGGTGCATTTCTTAGACACTCTTTGAAGTCACCCCCACTTCAAAGGCACAACTTAGTATAAAAACAGGGCCTCTGCCCTACCTCATCAGACACTTGCTGGAGAAGAAACCTAAACCAGAAACTACATCCTGCCAAGAAGAACTGCCTGGCTGCTCAAAGGACTCACCTGTCTGCTTTCTACAAAGGACTGCTGCCTTGCTGTTGCCCTGCTGCCTTGCTGAACTCTTGTCTGGCTGTGAAAGTGCTCTCCAAGGGCTTGGATAGAGCTTGCCTCCTGTTCTCTGAAGTCTCAGGACCAAAAAGACTTCTCTCTTTTACTTGGACGCTCCGTGCGCCGAAAAGTTCGATGCACAGCTTGTTTCGCGGCGAGAAAAACGCCGCACACCGACGCTGATCGATGCGACGCTCTTGGGACAATCGAAGATCCGACGCATGGCCTCGCAAGGACAACGCCGCCCGACCTCTAGAGGAGAAATCGACGCGACGCCTGCCGTGAGATCGTAATTTCAACGCGCAGCCCCGCAGATCGAAGTCTAGAGGAGAAATCGACGCAACGGCTGCCGTGAGTTCGTAAATTCGACGCGCAGCCCCGCAGATCGACGCACAGCCGGAGAACAAGCAGGAGAATCCACGCACAGACCCGGGACATCTGGTAATCTCCGCGATCCACAGAAAGAGACTGTCCACGCGCCGGAAAACGACGCCCGACTTTCCCGCGTGGAAAATAACGACGCAAGTCCGTATGTGCTGGGGAGAAATCGACGCACACACCCTTTTTCCACGCACCTCTTCTCTTGTGGCCCTCTGAGGAGATTTTTCCACTCCTAACCAGGTACTTGTGCTTGAAAGAGACTTTTGTTACATTCTAAAGACTTAAGACACTTTATATCACTTCCCTGTGATATTTCTACAATTTTCCATTGCAACTTTATTCTTTTTGACCTACAATTATCCTGATAAATATTATATATTTTTCTAAACACTGTGTGGTGTATTTTTGTGGTGCTATATGATGGTATTGTATGATTTATTGCACAAATACTTTACACATTGCCTTCTAAGTTAAGCCTGACTGCTCGTGCCAAGCTACCGGAGGGTGAGCACAGGCTGATTTTGGATTGTGTGTGACTTACCCTGACTAGAGTGAGGGTTCTTGCTTGGACAGAGGGCAACCTGACTGCCAACCAAAAACCCCATTTCTAACATTGGTGATCAGCGGTGAGGATAGGACTTGTGTTTGTGCAGTGACATACAGTAGCTAAGTATTTCACTACCTACCCACAGTTGAAGGTCAACTTGATTTTTAATCTTTTTTGGCTTTTGGTTCTCTGATGTCCTCCTGAATATACTATTGATATTTTGGACTTTGGATTTTGGTTCTTGCTGGTAAAATCTTATCAGAATGGGATTGTGTACCTACTCATTCTTTGTTCGTACTGACCACCTCACTAAGGCTGACCTAAGGAAGCTTTGCAGAAAATGGGGCCTTCCTGTAGCAAGGAGATCTACGAAGGCGGAGATGCTACATCACTACATAGTCTGGGGGGAGGAAAGATGGGCAGAGAGAGAGGCAGCAAGAAACCAAATGACTAAGTACCCCTCAGATGAGGCGGAGGACTACTCACATGAGGAGGAAGACTGCTCACATGAGGAGGAGGACTACTCAGATTTGGACAGTGACCCAGAAATAGATGAATGGCTCCGAAGTCAAAGGCGAGAGGAGCAACAATTAGAGGAGTATCTTGCAGAGGTTGAGGCAAAAAGACTCTTAGCCCTGGAAGAAGAAAAGATTGCAGCTCAAGAGCTGAGCTGTAAAGAGCTGAAACTGGAGGCCGAAAGGGCTGAGTCCAGTTCAGATGGTGGCAGCAAAAGTCTTGCATCCAGTACTGCTGAAGAAGGGCACAAGCCCAGAGATGTGGTGCCCAACTTGAAGAAGGGAGTTGACACACCCCAGGTGGTTCAAGAGCATGAGGTAGTTCCCGTTATGCACAGGGTCCCTGAGAAGGATTGGGGAACTGGCACAGGGAGTCATATTCCTACTGGGGGGAGGGACACTTTACTGACTCTAGCAGAGAGTGACAGAGAAAAGGGTTCCCCCCTGGTGGACGTCCTGGATATAGAGTGTAGAGACATCCCAGAAGAGTATGGGTTGAGTGTCAGGGACAGGCAGATACTGTCTCACCAGTCTCAGGAGGGTGATGTAGAGTGCTTTTCCAAGGCTGAGTTACTGGGTGGTTGGGTGAAGGGTACTGTGGTTAATACATGTGAAGGGCAGAGTGATGTAATTGCTGGAGAGCATATGTCTGGTCCTTATTTTCCAGAGCTACGCCAACACCAGGTGGAGTGTGAGTTCTCTGACCCCAGGGAACTTACAATGGAGGCAGACTTCTGGGTGAGTACCAGAGAGTCTGAAGAGGCATTTGGGGGTGCTCCTGAAGGGAGTGGTCTAGGTGGTTCCCGACCAAGTGAGGTGGGAAAGGATTGTAGTGTCCCAGGTAGGTCTCAGAGCCTAACCTGTACCGTAGGGCCACCTTTTGAGGGAAGCCCCGCAGTGTCAGAAGAACTTGGGGGGATGACTGTAGACAGCATCCCAACAGTTCGGGTGTCTGGCAGTACCACTCCTAGTGAGGGGGTGCAGAAGTCCAGACATAGGGTTGAGAGGGGGTGGCAGACCCCAGTGGAGGATCTTGAGAGTCAGGGGTCAGCTCTGAGAGCAGAGCCCCCCAGGAATGACCCAGGTGAGACCGGTTCTGGTTTGGGGGAAACCCAGACTCTGCCGGATGGGCAGAGGTCGGGAGACCTGCGCCAACCAGACTCTTGTGTGGCCCTTGGGGACGGTGTGTCCCTTGTGGGGGGTGAGAGTGCCCCCCAGGAAGTCCTGGCATGCCAGGCAAAGATTCAACCTCAGGGTGGTGACTCTGGGTTGGATAACCGGGTTCAGACGTTAAACTCTGACCTGGTGGGGGGTAGATGTGCCCCCCAGGAAGTCCTGGAATGCCAGGCAATGGCTCAACCTCAGGGTGGTGACTCTGGGTTGGCTAACCAGGTTAAGAGGTTAAACTCTGACCGGGTGGGAGGTAGGTGTGCCTCCCAAAAAGTCCTGCTGTGCCAGGCAATTGTCCAACCTCAGGGTGTTGACTCTGGGTTGGACGGCCAGGTTCAGAGGTTAAACTCTGACCTGGTGGGGGGTAGGTGTGCCCCCCTGAAAGTCCTGGCGTGCCAGGCAGTTGTCCAACCTCATGGTGTTGACTCTGGGTTGGATGACCAGGTTCAGAGGTTAAACTCTGGCCTGGTGGGGGTAGGTGTGCCCCCCAGAAAGTCCTGGTATACCAGGCAATGGTTCAACCTCAGGGTGGTGACCCTGGGTTGGAGAACCAGGCTCAGAGGTTACACTCTGACCTGGTGGGAGGTAGGTGTGCCTCCCTGAAAGTCCTGGCCTGCCAGGCAATGGTTCAGCCGCAGGGTGGTGACTCTGGGTTGGATATCCAGGTTCAGAGGTTAAACTCTGACCTGGTGGGGGGTAGGTGTGCCCCCCAGGAAGTCCTGGTGTACCAGGCAGTTGTCCAACATCAGGGTGGTGACCCTAGGTTGGAGAACCTGGTTCAGAGGTTAAACTCTGACCTGGTGGAGGGTCAGTGTGCCCTCCAGGAAGTCCTGGCGTGCCAGGCGATTGTTCAACTTCAGGGTGGTGACTCTGAGTTGGATGGCCAAGTTCAGAGGTTAAACTCTGACCTGGTGGAGGGTCAGTGTGCCCTCCAGGAAGTCCTGGCGTGCCAGGCAATTGTTCAACTTCAGGGTGGTGACTCTGAGTTGAATGGTCAGGTGCAGAGGTTAAACTCTGACCTGGTGGGGGGTAGGTGTGCCTCCCAGAATGTCCTGGTTTGCCAGGCAGTGATCCAGTCTGAGGGTACAGACCCTGGGCTGGAAGACCAGGTTCAGGGTGTCCCCCCGGACCTGGAGGGAGGGGCTACTGATAACAGTGCCCCTACCATGTTGTCTTCTGAGGAGGCCACTCCTAGTTGGAGGGTGCTGGACCCCAGAAGGGAGGGCAGGGGGAGGGAAGCCTCACCCCGGGCCCTAGTCCAACCTGAAGGTACAGACCCCAGGTTGGAGGGCCAGTTGCAGGTTAACAGCCCTGCACTGGTGGAGGAATGGTACAGGGTGACTTCTATAAGCACCCTGACCATGTTGGACTCTGGGGGTACCGCTCCAGGAGGGAGGGTACAGAGCCCCAGAGGGGAGGACCAGGTTCAGGCTGTCATCCCTGACCTGGTGGAAGGGAGAGTGGTTAAAGGGTGCCCAGCACCTGGGGCTACCGCCCCCCACTCTCCACGGCCACAGTGGTGGGAGAGCTTTGAGAGGCCTGGGGCCTGGCTCTCATCCCTGGCAACTGTCAGTAACCACTGTGGCTTGCTGTCCGGGTGGACAGAGTTATCCCTGGGGAGGGGACAAGTGTCACACCCCGGGGATAGAATGGGCAACACCACTGTGTTGGTCCTGGTGGTACTATCCTGCTCCTGGGATACATCTGTGAGCAAAGTAAGGTTAGGTGCTGCACAGATGGGATCCGCAGGTAAGGAGAAAGGTTCCCCATGGATGGGCTTAGTGGGCCCTGAGAGTATGGACAGAGGGATCCAATTGGAGTCAGGAAGGCGAAGAACTGGAGCATGCCCCTGCTGTTGTGGGCCTGGGTCCTTGTTCTGTCGCCTCAAACAGGGAAGTACATCAGGATAGTGATTGTTCTCCCCTGGCTTTAGGCTGGTAGGGGGTCATGTTGGACCTGGCTTTTTGACAGGGACATCCCCAAACTTTTTGCCTCCTTCCTCCTATTTTTTCTGACCTGTTGTTGTTGGCTTTGGACCTCTGAGCACTGTACCACTGCTAACCAGTGCTAAAGTGCATATGCTCTCTGTGTAAATTGTACTATTGATTGGTTTATCCATGATTGACTATTTAATTTACCTGTAAGGCCCTAGTAGAGTGCACTACATGTGCCTAGGGCATGTAGATTAAATGCTACTAGTGGGCCTGCAGCACTGGTTGTGCCACCCACCTCAGTAGCCCCTTAACCTTGTCTCAGGCCTGCCATTGCAAGGCCTGTGTGTGCAGTTTCACTGCCACTTCGACTTGGCATTTAAAAGTACTTGCCAAGCCTAGAACTCCCCTTTTTCTACATATAAGTCATCCCTAATGTGTGCCCTAGGTAACCCCTAGAGCAGGGTGCTGTGTAGGTAAAAGGCAGGACATGTACCTGTGTAGTTATATGTCCTGGTAGTGTAAAACTCCTAAATTCGTTTTCACACTACTGTGAGGCCTGCTCCCTTCATAGGCTAACATTGGGGCTGCCCTCATACACTGTTGAAGTGGCAGCTGCTGATCTGGAAGGAGCAGGGAGGTCATATTTAGTATGGCCAGAATGGTGATATAAAATCCTGCTGACTGGTGAAGTCGGATTTAATATTACTATTCTAGAAATGCCACTTTTAGAAAGTGAGCATTTCTTTGCACTAAAATCTTGTTGTGCCCTTCAATCCACGTCTGGCTAGGTTTAGTTGACAGCTCCTTGTGCATTCACTCAGACACACCCCAAACACAGGGTACTCAGCCTCACTTGCATACATCTGCATTTTGAATGGGTCTTCCTGGGCTGGGAGGGTGGAGGGCCTTCCCTCACACAAAGGACTGCCACACCCCCTACTGGGACTCTGGCAGACAGGATTGAGCTGAAAGGGGGCTTGGTGCATTTCTTAGACACTCTTTGAAGTCACCCCCACTTCAAAGGCACAACTTAGTATAAAAACAGGGCCTCTGCCCTACCTCATCAGACACTTGCTGGAGAAGAAACCTGAACCAGAAACTACATCCTGCCAAGAAGAACTGCCTGGCTGCTCAAAGGACTCACCTGTCTGCTTTCTACAAAGGACTGCTGCCTTGCTGTTGCCCTGCTGCCTTGCTGAACTCTTGTCTGGCTGTGAAACTGCTCTCCAAGGGCTTGGATAGAGCTTGCCTCCTGTTCCCTGAAGTCTCAGGACCAAAAAGACTTCTCTCTTTTACTTGGACGCTCCGTGCGCCGAAAATTTCGACGCACAGCTTGTTTCGCGGCGAGAAAAACACCGCACACCGACGCTGATCGACGCAACGCTCTTGGGACGATCGAAGATCCGACGCACGGCCTCGCAAGGACAACGCCGCCCGACCTCTAGAGGAGAAATCGACGCGACGCCTGCCGTGAGATCGTAATTTCAACGCGCAGCCCCGCAGATCGAAGTCTAGAGGAGAAATCGACGCGACGCCTGCCGCGAGTTCGTAAATTCGACGCGCAGCCCCGCAGATCGACGCACAGCCGGAGAACAAGCAGGAGAATCCACGCACAGACCCGGGACATCTGGTAATCCCCGCGATCCACAGAAAGAGACTGTCCACGCGCTGGAAAACGACGCCCGACTTTCCCGCGTGGAAAATAACGACGCAAGTCCGTGTGTGCTGGGGAGAAATCGACGCACACACCCTTTTTCCACGCACCTCTTCTCTTGTGGCCCTCTGAGGAGATTTTTCCACTCCTAACCAGGTACTTGTGCTTGAAAGAGACTTTTGTTACATTCTAAAGACTTAAGACACTTTATATCACTTCCCTGTGATATTTCTACAATTTTCCATTGCAACTTTATTCTTTTTGACCTACAATTATCCTGATAAATATTATATATTTTTCTAAACACTGTGTGGTGTATTTTTGTGGTGCTATATGGTGGTATTGTATGATTTATTGCACAAATACTTTACACATTGCCTTCTAAGTTAAGCCTGACTGCTCGTGCCAAGCTACCGGAGGGTGAGCACAGGCTGATTTTGGATTGTGTGTGACTTACCCTGACTAGAGTGAGGGTTCTTGCTTGGACAGAGGGCAACCTGACTGCCAACCAAAAACCCCATTTCTAACATTGGTGATCAGCGGTGAGGATAGGACTTGTGTTTGTGCAGTGACATACAGTAGCTAAGTATTTCACTACCTACCCACAGTTGAAGGTCAACTTGATTTTTCATCTTTTTTGGCTTTTGGTTCTCTGATGTCCTCCTGAATATACTATTGATATTTTGGACTTTGGATTTTGGTTCTTGCTGGTAAAATCTTATCAGAATGGGATTGTGTACCTACTCATTCTTTGTTCGTACTGACCACCTCACTAAGGCTGACCTAAGGAAGCTTTGCAGAAAATGGGGCCTTCCTGTAGCAAGGAGATCTACGAAGGCGGAGATGCTACATCACTACATAGTCTGGGGGGAGGAAAGATGGGCAGAGAGAGAGGCAGCAAGAAACCAAATGAATAAGTAGCCCTCAGATGAGGCGGAGGACTACTCACATGAGGAGGAAGACTGCTCACATGAGGAGGAGGACTACTCAGATTTGGACAGTGACCCAGAAATAGATGAATGGCTCCGAAGTCAAAGGCGACAGGAGCAACAATTAGAGGAGTATCTTGCAGAGGTTGAGGCAAAAAGACTCTTAGCCCTGGAAGAAGAAAAGATTGCAGCTCAAGAGCTGAGCTGTAAAGAGCTGAAACTGGAGGCCGAAAGGGCTGAGTCCAGTTCAGATGGTGGCAGCAAAAGTCTTGCATCCAGTACTGCTGAAGAAGGGCACAAGCCCAGAGATGTTGTGCCCAACTTGAAGAAGGGAGTTGACACACCCCAGGTGGTTCAAGAGTATGAGGTAGTTCCCGTTATGCACAGGGTCCCTGAGAAGGATTGGGGAACTGGCACAGGGAGTCATATTCCTACTGGGGGAGGGACACTTTACTGACTCTAGCAGAGAGTGACAGAGAAAAGGGTTCCCCCCTGGTGGACGTCCTGGATATAGAGTGTAGAGACATCCCAGAAGAGTATGGGTTGAGTGTCAGGGACAGGCAGATACTGTCTCACCAGTCTCAGGAGGGTGATGTAGAGTGCTTTTCCAAGGCTGAGTTACTGGGTGGTTGGGTGAAGGGTACTGTGGTTAATACATGTGAAGGGCAGAGTGATGTAATTGCTGGAGAGCATATGTCTGGTCCTTATTTTCGAGAGCTACGCCAACACCAGGTGGAGTGTGAGTTCTCTGACCCCAGGGAACTTACAATGGAGGCAGACTTCTGGGTGAGTACCAGAGAGTCTGAAGAGGCATTTGGGGGTGCTCCTGAAGGGAGTGGTCTAGGTGGTTCCCGACCAAGTGAGGTGGGAAAGGATTGTAGTGTCCCAGGTAGGTCTCAGAGCCTAACCTGTACCGTAGGGCCACCTTTTGAGGGAAGCCCCGCAGTGTCAGAAGAACTTGGGGGGATGACTGTAGACAGCATCCCAACAGTTCGGGTGTCTGGCAGTACCACTCCTAGTGAGGGGGTGCAGAAGTCCAGACATAGGGTTGAGAGGGGGTGGCAGACCCCAGTGGAGGATCTTGAGAGTCAGGGGTCAGCTCTGAGAGCAGAGCCCCCCAGGAATGACCCAGGTGAGACCGGTTCTGGTTTGGGGGAAACCCAGACTCTGCCGGATGGGCAGAGGTCGGGAGACCTGCGCCAACCAGACTCTTGTGTGGCCCTTGGGGACGGTGTGTCCCTTGTGGGGGGTGAGAGTGCCCCCCAGGAAGTCCTGGCATGACAGGCAAAGATTCAACCTCAGGGTGGTGACTCTGGGTTGGATAACCGGGTTCAGAGGTTAAACTCTGACCTGGTGGGGGGTAGATGTGCCCCCCAGGAAGTCCTGGAATGCCAGGCAATGGCTCAACCTCAGGGTGGTGACTCTGGGTTGGCTAACCAGGTTAAGAGGTCAAACTCTGACCTGGTGGGTGGTAGGTGTGCCCCCCAGGAAGTCCTTGTATGCCAGGCAATGGTTCAACCTCAGAGTGGTGACTCTGGGTTGGATACCCCGGTTCAGAGGTTAAACTCTGACCGGGTGGGAGGTAGGTGTGCCTCCCAAAAAGTCCTGCTGAGCCAGGCAATTGTCCAACCTCAGAGTGTTGACTCTGGGTTGGATGGCCAGGTTCAGAGGTTTAACTATGACCTGGTGGGGGGTAGGTGTGACCCCCTGAAAGTCCTGGCGTGCCAGGCAGTTGTCCAACCTCAGGGTGTTGACTCTGGGTTGGATGACCAGGTTCAGAGGTTAAACTCTGGCCTGGTGGGGGGTAGGTGTGCCCCCCCAGAAAGTCCTGGTATACCAGGCAATGGTTCAACTTCAGGGTGGTGACCCTGGGTTGGAGAACCAGGCTCAGAGGTTACACTCTGACCTGGTGGGAGGTAGGTGTGCCTCCCTGAAAGTCCTGGCCTGCCAGGCAATGGTTCAGCCTCAGGGTGGTGACTCTGGGTTGGATATCCAGGTTCAGAGGTTAAACTCTGACCTGGTGGGGGGTAGGTGTGCCCCCCAGGAAGTCCTGGTGTACCAGGCAGTTGTCCAACATCAGGGTGGTGACCCTAGGTTGGAGAACCTGGTTCAGAGGTTAAACTCTGACCTGGTGGAGGGTCAGTGTGCCCTCCAGGAAGTCCTGGCGTGCCAGGCGATTGTTCAACTTCAGGGTGGTGACTCTGAGTTGGATGGCAAAGTTCAGAGGTTAAACTCTGACCTGGTGGAGGGTCAGTGTGCCCTCCAGGAAGTCCTGGCGTGCCAGGCAATTGTTCAACTTCAGGGTGGTGACTCTGAGTTGAATGGTCAGGTGCAGAGGTTAAACTCTGACCTGGTGGGGGGTAGGTGTGCCTCCCAGAAAGTCCTGGTTTGCCAGGCAGTGATCCAGTCTGAGGGTACAGACCCTGGGCTGGAAGACCAGGTTCAGGGTGTCCCCCCGGACCTGGAGGGAGGGGCTACTGATAACAGTGCCCCTACCATGTTGTCTTCTGAGAAGGCCACTCCTAGTTGGAGGGTGCTGGACCCCAGAAGGGAGGGCAGGGGGAGGGAAGCCTCACCCCGGGCCCTAGTCCAACCTGAAGGTACAGACCCCAGGTTGGAGGGCCAGTTGCAGGTTAACAGCCCTGCACTGGTGGAGGAATGGTACAGGGTGACTTCTATAAGCACCCTGACCATGTTGGACTCTGGGGGTACCGCTCCAGGAGGGAGGGTACAGAGCCCCAGAGGGGAGGACCAGGTTCAGGCTGTCATCCCTGACCTGGTGGAAGGGAGATTGGTTAAAGGGTGCCCAGCACCTGGGGCTACCGCCCCCCACTCTCCACGGCCACAGTGGTGGGAGAGCTTTGAGAGGCCTGGGGCCTGGCTCTCATCCCTGGCAACTGTCAGTAACCACTGTGGCTTGCTGTCCGGGTGGACAGAGTTATCCCTGGGGAGGGGACAAGTGTCACACCCCGGGGGTAGAATGGGCAACACCACTGTGTTGGTCCTGGTGGTACTATCCTGCTCCTGGGATACATCTGTGAGCAAAGTAAGGTTAGGTGCTGCACAGATGGGATCCGCAGGTAAGGAGAAAGGTTCCCCATGGATGGGCTTAGTGGGCCCTGAGAGTATGGACAGAGGGATCCAATTGGAGTCAGGAAGGCGAAGAACTGGAGCATGCCCCTGCTGTTGTGGGCCTGGGTCCTTGTTCTGTCGCCTCAAACAGGGAAGTACATCAGGATAGTGATTGTTCTCCCCTGGCTTTAGGCTGGTAGGGGGTCATGTTGGACCTGGCTTTTTGACAGGGACATCCCCAAACTTTTTGCCTCCTTCCTCCTATTTTTTCTGACCTGTTGTTGTTGGCTTTGGACCTCTGAGCACTGTACCACTGCTAACCAGTGCTAAAGTGCATATGCTCTCTGTGTAAATTGTACTATTGATTGGTTTATCCATGATTGACTATTTAATTTACCTGTAAGGCCCTAGTAGAGTGCACTACATGTGCCTAGGGCATGTAGATTAAATGCTACTAGTGGGCCTGCAGCACTGGTTGTGCCACCCACCTCAGTAGCCCCTTAACCTTGTCTCAGGCCTGCCATTGCAAGGCCTGTGTGTGCAGTTTCACTGCCACTTCGACTTGGCATTTAAAAGTACTTGCCAAGCCTAGAACTCCCCTTTTTCTACATATAAGTCATCCCTAATGTGTGCCCTAGGTAACCCCTAGAGCAGGGTGCTGTGTAGGTAAAAGGCAGGACATGTACCTGTGTAGTTATATGTCCTGGTAGTGTAAAACTCCTAAATTCGTTTTCACACTACTGTGAGGCCTGCTCCCTTCATAGGCTAACATTGGGGCTGCTCTCATACACTGTTGAAGTGGCAGCTGCTGATCTGAAAGGAGCAGGGAGGTCATATTTAGTATGGCCAGAATGGTAATATAAAATCCTGCTGACTGGTGAAGTCGGATTTAATATTACTATTCTAGAAATGCCACTTTTAGAAAGTGAGCATTTCTTTGCACTAAAATCTTGTTGTGCCCTTCAATCCACGTCTGGCTAGGTTTAGTTGACAGCTCCTTGTGCATTCACTCAGACACACCCCAAACACAGGGTACTCAGCCTCACTTGCATACATCTGCATTTTGAATGGGTCTTCCTGGGCTGGGAGGGTGGAGGGCCTGCCCTCACACAAAGGACTGCCACACCCCCTACTGGGACTCTGGCAGACAGGATTGAGCTGAAAGGGGGCTTGGTGCATTTCTTAGACACTCTTTGAAGTCACCCCCACTTCAAAGGCACAACTTAGTATAAAAACAGGGCCTCTGCCCTACCTCATCAGACACTTGCTGGAGAAGAAACCTGAACCAGAAACTACATCCTGCCAAGAAGAACTGCCTGGCTGCTCAAAGGACTCACCTGTCTGCTTTCTACAAAGGACTGCTGCCTTGCTGTTGCCCTGCTGTCTTGCTGAACTCTTGTCTGGCTGTGAAAGTGCTCTCCAAGGGCTTGGATAGAGCTTGCCTCCTGTTCCCTGAAGTCTCAGGACCAAAAAGACTTCTCTCTTTTACTTGGACGCTCCGTGTGCCGAAAATTTCGACGCACAGCTTGTTTCGCGGCGAGAAAAACGCCGCACACCAACGCTGATCGACGCAACGCTCTTGGGACGATCGAAGATCCGACGCACGGCCTCGCAAGGACAACGCCGCCCGAC
Source organism: Pleurodeles waltl (assembly GCF_031143425.1). Taxonomy (NCBI): domain Eukaryota; kingdom Metazoa; phylum Chordata; class Amphibia; order Caudata; family Salamandridae; genus Pleurodeles; species Pleurodeles waltl. The sequence continues at coordinate 112,412,635 of NC_090442.1, forward strand.
CTCTAGGAGAGAAATCGACGCGACGCCTGCCGTGAGATCGTAATTTCAACGCGCAGCCCTGCAGATCGAAGTCTAGAGGAGAAATCGACGCGACGCCTGCCGTGAGTTCGTAAATTCGACGCGCAGCCCCGCAGATCGACGCACAGCCGGAGAACAAGCAGGAGAATCCACGCACAGACCCGGGACATCTGGTAATCCCCGCGATCCACAGAAAGAGACTGTCCACATGCCGGAAAACGACTCCCGACTTTCCCGCGTGGAAAATAACGACGCAAGTCCGTGTGTGCTGGGGAGAAATCGACGCACACACCCTTTTTCCACGCACCTCTTCTCTTGTGGCCCTCTGAGGAGATTTTTCCACTCCTAACCAGGTACTTGTGCTTGAAAGAGACTTTTGTTACATTCTAAAGACTTAAGACACTTTATATCGCTTCCCTGTGATATTTCTACAATTTTCCATTGCAACTTTATTCTTTTTGACCTACAATTATCCTGATAAATATTATATATTTTTCTAAACACGGTGTGGTGTATTTTTGTGGTGCTATATGGTGGTATTGTATGATTTATTGCACAAATACTTTACACATTGCCTTCTAAGTTAAGCCTGACTGCTCGTGCCAAGCTACCGGAGGGTGAGCACAGGCTGATTTTGGATTGTGTGTGACTTACCCTGACTAGAGTGAGGGTTCTTGCTTGGACAGAGGGCAACCTGACTGCCAACCAAAAACCCCATTTCTAACAGCCCTTATTTCTATTAAATTTATACTTGCTACAGATCAAACTGCTAACAGTACCCATCCTGAAACAGAAAATAATGGTCCAACACTATGCACACTGAAGGACAACAGGTAGAACCAGCAGTTGAGATACCCACTGACATAGGAAGTGGAACAAGCAGTCAGATGAACACCACAACTTTAGTACAGCATATTACAACTCTTGACAATTTATTTGACATTGTAGAGCAAAGCATGCCATCAATACCTTAGGGCACACTGTAAGGTGTTGGAAACAAGACATCCATAAGAGATCATCTACTCCTTTCATGTAATGGAGCAATCTATGCTCAAACTACATGCAAATTAAGTAGAAGGGTGAGATTAAGGAGAGATGTTAGAAAAGGCAGAGATATTATGAGAGCAATCGTTGGGGACTTAATAGTGGCAGTAAAAGATCTAGCTTCACGCAGGTGTCAAAAGAGTAACATCAATGATCATCTACAAACATCAGGATGTTCTATGGAAAGGGTGGCACCAGTGACATCAACATTGTATAGAAGAACAGCTAATACACAGGTTAACAAACCACAGTGGTGATGTTGCAAACAGTCTTGAACAAATAACCATCGCCCTTGTAGAAATGCAAACTGCTAATGCCAGATATAGGTAACCTGTTCAGTTACGAAAAATGAGGAGGATTGAAGTATGAGCAGTATGTCTGTGCCTGAGCCTGCTACATCTTTGAACACTGGAAGGGCAAGGATGGCACAGGTTTCTCATGAAAAGCCAAGTAGTAGCCGTCAATGATATAAATAGTCACGTAAACGTTAGCAAGACTTATATTGAACAGCTAACTAATAGCTTTATTCTACGTTGAAAAAGATAAATATTTTTGTTGGCAAAGAAAAGACTGCAAATTTTCTCAACCTTCTGCATAACTGTGAATAAACAGAATATTTGTTTGTTTAGTATGCATCACATTTTGTGTTATGTTTGTATTTACAAGTGTAACAAAATGTTTTATTTACTATAAAAATGGATATTAGTTAGATCAACTCAACATGCTCTTCCATCTGCTGTTCTTGCAGCATCCGGCCTTATAGGTGACAACTAAAGGGGATTTTTTAAATTCTCCTTTTCAGAATCATTACTTGCTGACTTCATGGGTAGACTTCTATGCACAGCTAAACAGTGTAGCGTTGCACTTGTGGCAATAATCTTACAGCACATTTTAGGGGTAATACCCCAGGGCACTCCCACTTTCATGCAGACATGAAATCTGCCTTTAAGTTGGCTGAAGATTCAGGGCCTTAGGGAATATGCACTGGCAATCAAAAATGAACACATCTGATTTAGTGTTTATAATTTTATCAGTGTATAAAATTAAGCTGAGATGTTAATAAAAATTTCCGAATCACCAGCTGTCTTCAAACTCTCCTCTGGTACTCTTACAGTCCACAGTGTCTAATTATGCTGTGCAACTAGGTCAGGAACCTAATTTGTTGCAATACAGACTTGTATGTTTAATGAATGTATGCTTTTATGGTTACGATATACATACTCTGCCTCATAGGGTGAGAAAATTAAAATGTGAGTATGTCTACATAACAGAGCACCTGACGAAAATGCGCTGCTGCATAAAACTGAATTTTGGTACTTTCTAGCATTACAGGGGTGCCGGGGAAAGAAATGCTGGTATGAATCTGAGCAGTGTCTCAAGAAAATTACAGAAAACCCCACATAAACTACTTTGAGAAATGCCACCTACAACTGCCAAAGTAGTTGGTGGCTAACAGAAGCTAGCAGATGTAAACTACACAACACCTGAATATATATTGCTACACACCACGGGCAGGCATATTTAATGAGGGTCCAATCCATTAATCAAACAAAAAAAAACTACTTGGTAAACCTCTATCTTGCATCCGCATCCTTATCAAACAATTCACCTTCTTCCTGAATAACCTTTCTCCCGTCTAACCCCTTTTTGTTGAGCTGCCAGATTTCACATCCTCCTAAACACAGCATAGAGTGTAGCAAAGGATTCTGGGCACCCTCCCATACTCTGCACCTGGGTACCACCTCCTTCACGTCCACATCGCTGTCTGAAAATCACTTTGAGCCAGTTTGTAATTTATAACGCAAAAATAAGACCTCAGTATTTAGTTTCTGCGGTTTGTAATTTTAGGAAACACTACTTTCGAGAGTATTTGTACATCGGAAACAGCACACGTAGCAGTTACTAACCAGTTTGTGGCTGGTTACCGACTTGCAAACCGTTGGTTAGAGAGTCTGTGAATAAACAACTGCTTTTGAACGATGTTTTTAAACCTCCTTAAAATTATTTTATTCTCTGTCACAAAATAATTAATTTTTCGCTTTGCATTGTGCAATGATTCTGCTTATGCCTGCACTTGTTTGTTGATGATTACCGGTATATTTACGTCTGTTCATAAGGAACTTTTGCTACTATGAAACCATCCCTTTCCCTTTCTATCGCTTTCAAATCTTTATCCCACCTGAAAGTGCTAGCCAACGTTATTCATTTTGCAAGAGAGAAGCATGGCCAAAAGCTGAGACAAGCCTCCTCACTTGACATCATTTCCTTAAAATTCCAGGAGTAAAAGGGACTACCAGTGACAGCACAGGGGTGACCAGTTGATCCATCCTGAGGAGCCAGACTCCTATTAGGTGGTGTCTTGGGGCCAGATGAAGGGATTGGGGTGAAAAGTGAGCTGCTGCTGTTTCCAGTACAGTTGAGGCCAAGCTTTACCAAAGGCCAGGTCAGGGCTAGCAGGTAGCTCACTGTATTTGGCATTTCTGAACTCATCAGAGACATAGGGGGTCGTTACAACCCTGGCGGTGCAATCCTGGGTATTTTGACCGCGGCAACGGTTTCCTGCCACATTTGCCCCTTGCAGCACTGCCCAGGGGATTACGAGTCCCCGACCGCCAGCCTTTTCCTGGCGGTTTGAACTGCCAGGAAAAGGCTGGTGGTATGGGGAGTCACAGGGCCCCTGGGGGCCCCATGCAACTTTTCACTGTCACTTTCTGTCATAATGAGGGCCATAGTCCACATATGGCTATACACTGCTGACGTCACTCCTGTCTTAGAAGATTTACTACTCCGACTCAGTTGACACACGACCCAAGGTCTGAGTTTTAAAAAAGTCATTGGCACTGATCCAGTCACTGACACGCACTGATAGAGCAGAATTATTGTATTTCTGCTGTCTATTTTTCCCTTCACTCTAACCAGAGCAATTCTCCATGTCTTAGATATTCTGCCAGATTGAGCGCACAGCTGAAAAGAGCAGTGATCCCTGCTGCATGGGAAATGCATCTGTTGATAATCAAATATTGTGCATATACTTCAATCGGTGAGAGAGTTATTGTTACATTTCAGCTGAACATGGTGTCCTCAGTCAAGAGAAAATGCATTATTGCTGTCATTGCAGGGCTGTGCCGTGTAAAGAAGTCACCGCTGGTTTGCAACAAATGCTTTACATCCTCGTCATTTCTACCGTGAGCTAGTCATGCATTCACTGTGCCTTGCCATTACTCAGTCCTGCTGAGCTCACCGAGATTATCGGACACACTTGTGCTGCGGTATACAATGTGAAATCACAAATACAGAAGATTTGTTTTATTCCCATGTTGCCCCATCCTATATTCCCATGCACGTTTTTTCTGATCCAGAAACTAACCTTTACACAACATTATTAAAGAACACACCATCATTTATCCTCATGTGTCTTCTTTTCAACAGGATATCAACAGAAATTTCCCAAGAGTGGACGTATTCTGCACAACACAATGGCAGACACAAGTGTGCAATCCTTCAACCAGACAATGGGAGTATCCGCAAACCAGACTACGTTTGACTTCTCCCTGCGCCTAGCCTTGTCACTGCCCTCCCAGATTGTCTGCCTCCTAGGATTAGCTGGCAATGGAGTTGTGTTTTGGTTCCTTTGTTTCGGAATGAAAAGGAACCCTGTCACTGTCTATGTTCTTAACTTAGCTGTTGTTGACTTTTCTGTCCTCCTCTGCATCTCTGCTGAGCTTCTTCTTGTACTTTTCAAAGCGTCTAAAATAGCCATTCCATTATCCCTCCTTCAAACCTTGAGGTTCTTCTTCACCATTGGATACAACAACAGCCTCTACCTTCTGACCGCCATCAGTGTGGAGCGATGCCTGTCAGTTGTGTTCCCACTTTGGTACAAATGCCATCGCCCTAAGCATCAGTCTTCAGTTGTTTGCGGTTTGCTGTGGGTGATCGCAATAGTAGTTACAATACTTGAGTTCTTCTCATGCACTGCGGAAGAGGCTCAACGGTTGGCCCCGCACTGCATGGCTGTGATGGTGTTTTTGTCATGTTTGGCATTTGGGGTTGTTTACATGCTCATGGTTGTGTCAAGTGTTGTGCTGGTTGTCCAAGTACGAAGGTGTTCACAGAAGCGACAACCCATGAGGCTGTATCGAGCCATCCTGTTCAATGTTCTGGTTTTTCTGGTCACCAGCTGTCCTACAAGACTGATAGGAGTTTTACGCTTCTTCCAGATCATTGAACTCAACAGGTTTGCCAGTTTCCTCATCTATTATGGGCACCATTTCTCAACCACCATCAACAGCAGTGCCAACCCGTACATCTATTTCCTTGTGGGATGGACGCAGACAATAAAATCCAGGGGAGCTTTAAAAGGAGCACTTCATAGGGTATTTAAGGCAGACCCTGAGATGTCAAGCCAAAGTGGGACCTTTACCTCAATTGTATCTAGACCTGGGGAACTGAGTACTGGTGAAATAGGGCAACACTCAAATAACAATGCTGTCCTTGGATAACAAGGTGCATAAAACCAAACAGCAAGGAATGACATGAGAAATATAGGTCACTGTAATACAATATTCACATGTAACTCAGCAAAAAGCCTAAGGAGAGCTGTGGTGGGAGGGAAGAGGTGTCGAAGCCATGTGAAAATGGGAATTTATGTTCATGGTTGCAGATCTCATGAATTTGGACTAAATGTCGCATTATTCACAGTGGGATTACTGCGCATATCCTGGTGGATCTACTGATCAAAAATAGTATAATGCATGCAATCAACAAAAGTGCAAATGGAGTGCTTGATTGCTAGTAACACACCATAGCTTTAATTTCTGATTCCTTCACCTGAATTGACAGTATCGAGGGTTTTTGTTAATGGAATATGAAAATGTGTAATCAATTGTAAAGAAGAACCTCTTAAATCAGATACTAGAATCTCTGTTTTATAATTTCTGTGTGCTGGCAGGAATGCATACTTGATAATTAGATTTGAAGTGACCAATAGTAAAGAGATAATATTGGAAAGGACAGATGTGCACTATTCAAATAACAACATAACAGCATAGCATTTTTCTACAGAGAATCTATCTATCTATCTATCTATCTATCTATCTATCTATCTATCTATCTATCTATCTACATATATATAAATGTGTAAATTTATATATTCACTTAAAAACTTGCACAGTTTTTTCATCAAAAATTTTAATGCAAATATTACAGTGATATTATCGATGATTTTATCAATTATGTCATACGTGCCATAATTTGTGGGTAATTAGTAGTGCATGGCGAGGGTGTGAGTTATAGTTACCTGAGGGCACGAGTTATAGTTACTTCGGATAACTCTAACTAGTGAGTTTCTATTGTTTTGTAAGTTTAAATGTAAGCCTAACTATAAATTCCCTGTAACCTTTGGTTTTTAAGTGAATTTCTATGTTTTTTAAACATTTTATTTCCTAATTATAACGTCCTTGTAACCTTTGGTTCTTTCAGTGAATTTCTATGTTTTTTTAAATATAGTCATTTTCATTACTATACATTAATCCACCCACCACCTCGCACGCCGAGCCACAGGGTCTGACCGTACAACCCCCTGTAAGCACCCAACCTTGCACCCTGCACAGCCTTTGCCTGTGAGTAGAAGGGGTTGCCCACAAGGCCTGACCTGCAGCCATATCATGCCGCCAACCCCCCTTACCCCCTAACCCCCTAACCACCGGACCCCATTCTGCGCATGGCCCTTTGGCCATGTACGGTGGGAGTTGACCACAGACTGTCTCTCTGTGTGTGAGAATAGGTGTAAGAGGGTGTGTCACGGGATCAGAGTAGCTTTGAGAGTCTCTGTCTGGGTGTGAGAGTGTGTGCATTAGTGTCTTAGTGGGTGCGTAAGTGTCTGCACAGGACTGTGAGTGGCTGCATGAGGGTGTCACTGGGTCTGTGAGTTGGTGTGTGAGAGTCTGAGTGGGTGCGTGAGTGTCTTAGTGGGTCTGTGAGTGGGTGTGTGATGGTCTGAGTGGGGCTGTGAGTGGGTGCACAAGGGTTTGAGTGGGTTTGTGAGTGGTGCGTGAGTGTCTGAGTGGGTCTGTGAGTGGCTGCGTAGGGGTCTACGTGGGTGTGTAAGTAGGAGAAAGAGATTGCAAGAGAGAGAGACAAAGAGAGTGAGAGGGAGAGAGATAGAGAGTTTTTCAGGCTTTGATGTATGATATACTGAGAATGAGATATTTCTGCACAATTTGAAAAGAAGAATGTATTTATCATTTAAAAATAGTAAGATCACCTTTCAGTATGAGCCTTAAACATATGCAGGTGAAAAAAATTCAAAGGAGAGAAATGACTCTGGAAACACCTGGAGACAAACCCTGAACTGTCTGTGTGAAGGTCTGTTACATTCCCTGTTAGGCTATGTTTTTCTTCTATGAATATTGTCTTTGCCCTTTATGGACTATATGGGACTGCAGGGTGAACCTCAATGGCTTCCCCATGGTCCCACCCCAATTATTTATTTTTAAAAAAAATTTTGGTGACCCTTTACGGACTATCTGGGACCACAGGGGGAGCCTCAAGGCCTCCACCGCGGCCCCACCCCATTTGTTTGGGGTATTTTGTGTTGCCCTTTAGGAGCTATCTGGGAACGTGGGGGGGGGGGAGCCTCAAGACCTCCCCCTCGATCCCTGCTCATTAATTTCTTTTTATCATGTTTGGCTCTTTATGGGCAATCTGGGACCGCAGGGGGAGCCTCAAGGCCTCCCCGTGGTCCAATTGCTCCAATAACCAAAGATCTGCTTTAAATAGCAGCTCTGTGGTTGCTGGAGCAAATAATTCCTCTCTCTTCCCTACAGGCATATCTGCATGCAGGGAACAGAGATGAAAACTCCTCTTTGTGTCACCGGGACCTGTCTGACAGGTCCCGCTGTAAAAAAGCAGAGTGTTTGCTGTGGATTAGCTGTCAAAGCTGCAGCCAAGCCACTCAAACGGCTATGTTCATGGGGTGGGTACCCTGGGACATAACAGGAGTATCCCTGGGGCGTTACGGTCCCCAGGGCCATCTGTGGTTCCTCGAAGGGGGCCTCATGGCCCACCTCAAAAGTGGCATAACCCCAGGAAGGTGGTGGTCCCAGAGACTTAGGGGTCCAAAACGGAACCCCTATCATTATTTACTATTTGCCCTGAGGAGGTGGTGGCCCCCGGGCCGGGTGTAAGTGGGTGTCTGCAGCCCCCCTAACTGCATCTATTGAATGCTGTGGGAGGGGATGGCCCCCGGGGCTGTGGGGAAAGCCATCAGGCTTCCCCCACCTGAAAAAAGCATTTTGCTCCGTGAAGGTGGTGGTCCCCACCAAGGTGGTGGTTCCTGGGGCTTATTAGAGCCCAAGGAGGGGGGCCCGTGTGCCTAGCTCCTTTATTAAGCCCCAAATGCCCCTGGGACCTGGCCCTCCCGGGGGCAAAAAGAAATGTTAAGTGCGTAAGACTGCGTTTATTTAAAAAATAACTTGGAAAAATCAGCAGATCCAACCGCTGATTTTTTCAATGTTTTAAAAAAAACAAAACTTTTTAGCTCTGGAGTAGGATCCACGGTGGATGTGCATCTCTACATTTCTATATTTTGTGGCCTTAAATTTCTCAAAAGCTACTGAACTAATTCATGCCAAACCACAAAAAGTGTGATCTGTGGAACAGGATCTGCCTTCGTGCAAATTTTGGTGTAATTCCATTCAGTGGTTCCGGCTGTAGGCATATCTAAAGGGCCTACTGAAAAATAAATGAGGAAAACTTGTTTTGGGACCCCACCTTTTTCTTGGCCCCACTTGACAGATCATCCCAAATCTTTCAAGACAGCAGCTGAACTGACCAAAGTGTATGTTTTGAAAATTTTGGAAACATTAATTATGTGGCGCCAAAGTTTTTGGCAAAGCAAAAAACGCTCCGTTTATGGTCCTAAATAAATTACCTATATATTTTATTACCTAAATTAAATATACATGCATCTTATATTTATGTATATATGTTGCCACAGCAATATCCCCAAAGATATTCATACATACCCCAATAGGCTGGCATAAACATATACAAACCAGCAGAAAACGTACATCCACAGACACATACTAATAGGCACCCATTCAAACAGTAACATGTTAATGATCATCCGTAGGCACAAGCAGTAATACATCTCAATCACCACAGATAATAGTGAACATCAATAGTTTCAAGCAGTAGAGATTCAAAGGCTTCATGCAGTGATGGTCATGGTCTCTGTGAGACCTGCCAGCCTTGGTCTGGTCTTACCCTTAACGTTTTGACTTCTTCCATTCTGTTGACTGAAATTCATTTTCTGTTGGCTTAACCAGTGCTAAGATGCTTGTGCTCACTCTTTAAAACGTGGTGCAATTGGCTTACAACTAATTGGTACACAATTGACTTATAGGTCCCTAGTAAAATGATACTAAGTGTAAATTAAATGCTAGTAGTGGCCCTGCGGCACGTATTCTGCATATTCTGCAACCCATGTAAGCAGCCCTTTAAAACATGCCCAAGGGCTGCCATTGCAGCTTGTCTGCAGTTTTAAACTGTCAATACGACTTGGCAAAATAAAACTTTCGCCACACCTAAACCTTTCTTTTTAATACAAAGAAAATGTATTTTTACAGTACTATAACTGTCATCAGATCTGTCTTTGTACAGCGCTCTGATTCCATGATGGTCATGTTCACGCTTTATAAAACACAATAAATAAATAAAAATAAATAGGGCAGGATGGGCCTAGTGCAGCAACAAGAACGGATCAAACCAGGGACAATAGGAACCCTTGTATGGAGACTCCTATTGACCACGGTTGGATCCATTCCTGTCACTGGCGCTAGGCCCAGCCACACAAATGGGGCAGCGTTTTTATCAGCGCAAGGGGGTTATGCTGGGTTAGACGATTGTTGTAGATTTCTCTAGGTTCTGAAAGACTCCATTACATCTCCATCACAGAAATGCAGGGAATTCCATCACAGAAATGGAGGGATATCAATTAATTTATTACCATAAAGAAAATACTTTGAATTGCTGTAACCTGAAGACTGAAGTTAAACATACAAGGATGGTCAACAAATAAAAAAGCATAAATATTTGAAATGAAAAACTTTCGCAAAGTAAACTAGCCAACCCTGCCAATGAGACGCACATCTTCTGTGCAAAAGTGTAAAAGTCGATAGACAAAGAGAACTGGTTGAAAGTCCCTCTATGTTTATTTTATGTTTTATCTTTTTATATGAGGCTAGTGAAACAGCTATAGCTGCCTCCAAGTCAGATCTGAAAATAACACCATTATTACAGTTCTAGGAGTAATTGTGCTCATGAAAGTGCATGTTTAAGGAGGAAACTTGAGCAAATTGGTTGTATTGAACCAAGTCTAAAGCCAGATACCCATATAGAAGGACTAAACAGATATTAATTTCCATTAGGTGGCACAGTGCAACTATGACACAATGCGGGCATTTCAAACCATAAGAGGCTGGCTTTATGTTTAAGCATCTGCTGATAATCCTTGCAATCCATATTGACAGATACATGTATACACACCTTAGGTCCTCATTACAAGTTGGTGGGGACATTGTAGCGGAGATACCAAAAGGCCAGAATAAAGTTTATCAACCAGTATTTCAACTGCAAAGTGCAGCCATTATGAGTCTTCCTTATGCAAAATGGAATAACTGCATGCATCTGGATTCAGCTGGCCTTAGCAGTCTGGTTAGCTAAAGACATCTTGGGGACTTTTAGAAAGTTGACCTTGGAATGCATTCTGCTTGTTGTTTGCCATTGGCTTTGTGGTTTGTAACTCACACTTTCTATCTTTTCATTAACTGGTTTTAATTGCTTTATGCTCTCAAGGTTCAGTTTGTCCCTCTTGTTGCCTAAACCATGTTTATGGTATCCTTCCACAAACTTTCTTTCTGTTTAGAGGACTTTATATCTTGTTCTTAGCTCATCCTATTTGCTGTGCATTCAAAGACCGGGGTGAAATGTCAGGCACTGTCTTCCACGGGTGCTTGTTTACTTGTCTTTCTCTGACTTCAAAGTGAGAAGATTTATGTGATAATCTTTCTAGATACTGGGGGTAGGAAAGAGTTTTTTCCTTGCACACAATAACATTTAAATGAACTGTGTAAGTATTTCAGAATATATCAGAATCATGAACGCACAAATGAAGCACATTTTTTGTTATTTCTTGTGTTCAAAGCAAATACTTCAATATGATCAAAGCGAATCATTAAACTAGGTGATCAATTTCCACAATTTGTTGCCTGTGCAAAGTATAGTTTTATCAGTAAAACTGTATGTTTGAGCAAATTAAATGGTCATTTCAAGTAAAAATGTTTTGTTTGTAATGGCAGTATGCTTTCCCACCATGAATAATCCACTCTAAACCACTCCACTGTACCGGACTCCACTCTATGCCACTTCACGCTACATTTACTCTACCCTGTACCTCTCTACTGTATGAGAATGCACTCTTCCCCTCTCTACTCTACATCACTACACTCATCACCACTATAATCTACACCACTCCAGTCTAGGCCACACCAATCTACTCTGCACAACTCCACCCAAAGCCACTTCACTCTGTCACTCTGCAACACTGCACTCTACGCCACTGCACTCAATGTCAATACACTCTATGCCAATGCTCTTTACTCTGTAAAACTCACCTTTATGCCTTTGCATTCTACGCCAATCTACTGTATGCCACTTTAATCTACTCTGCACCACTCCAATCTATGCCACTGCAGTATACAACACTTTACTCTACACCATTACACTCTATGCCATGCTACACAACTGCACTCTACCCTGCACTACTCCGCTCTACAACTTCAGTCTACTCTGAAGCAATCTACTCTATGCCACTGCACTCTATGTCACTCTACTCCACTCTGCACCACTGAATTGTATGCCACTGAACTCTACACAACTCTACTCTTAACCACTGCACTCTAAGCCAATGCACTCTGTACAGTTGCACTATATGCCCCTCTACACCACTCTACACTACTGCACTCTGACACTCTACTCTGCACACTGCACTCTCCACCACTGAATTCTCCGCCACTCTACCTTGCACTACTCCACTCTACGCCACTCCACTCTATGCCACTGCACTCTGTGGCACTATAGTCTACTCTGCATCACTCTATGCTGCTCCACTCTATGCCACTGAACTCTATGCCACTCAACTCTACTCTGCGCCATTACCCTCTGCATCACTCACTTCTACGCCACTCCACTCTGCACCAATCTATGTCATTGTCTATGATGCTATGTCACTGCAATCTATGTCACTCTACTTTACTCTGCGTCACTCTACTCTGCACCTCTTCAATCTGTACCAGTTTACTTTGCCTCACCCCACTCTACTATGTGCCACTCCTACCTACGCTGCTGCATTATATGAAGCTACATTGTACATCACTCAATTCTCTGCCACAACACTCAATGCCACTGCATTCTACACCACTATACTCTTCCACATTCCATGCCAATGCACTCTACACCAGTCCACTCTAGTTTATGCCACTCTCGTGTATGCCATTCTACACAACTCCACACTATGCCACTCTGTTAGACCTGGCATCCCCCAACTTATTGCTTGCCTCCCTCCACTTTTCTGACACTGTTTTTGCTGGTTTTAGGACTCTATGCACTTTGCCACTGCTAACCAGTGCTAAAATGTATATGCTCTCTCCCTTAAACATGGTAACATTGGTTCCTCTCCAATTGGCATATTTGATGTACTTATACATCCCTAGTAAAGTGTACTACATATGCCTAGGGCTTGTAAAGTAAGTGCATCTAGTGGGCCTGCAACATGGATTGTGCCACCCACCCAAGTAGCCCCTTAACCATGTCTCAGGCCTGTCATTGCAAGGCCTGTGCGTGCAATTTCACTGTCACTTCGACCTGGCATTTAAAAGTACTTGCCAGGGCTTAAACTCCCCTTTTTCTACATAGAAGTCACCCCTACGGTGGGACCCTGGTAAGCGATAGGGCAGGGTGCAAGACAGTAAAAGGCAGAACATTTACCTATGTATTTTATATGTCCTGGTAGTGAAAAACCACTAAATATGTTTTCCACTACTGTGAGGCATGCTTCTTTCATAGACTAGCATTAGGATTGTCCTCTTCTACTTTTTGAGTGGTATATTCTAATCTGAAAGGTGTAACCAGGTCATATTTAATATGCCCAGAATGGTAATAGAAAATGTTGCTTATTGGTGAGGTTAGATTTTATATTACTATTTTACAAATGCCACTTTTAGAAGTTGGGCTTTTCACTGCACTTAAAAACCACCTGTGCCTTGAAGCCTGTCTCCAATCAACACCTGGGCTGGTTGGCAGCTCCCTTGTGCATTTCACCCAGACAACCACAAACACAGGACACTCAGTCACATCTGCACTCATCTGCATATTGAATGGGTCTTCCAGGGCTGGAACGGTGGAGTGCCTGACACTTACTTTACAAAGGCCAGTGATCTGCCCTCACACAATGGCCTGCCACATCCCCAAATGTAACCCTGACAGATAGGATTGCAATGAAAGGGGAACTTGTGCACTTCAAAAGCACTCTTTGAAGTCTCCCTCACTTTAAAGGCATTTTGGGGTATATAAACTGGGTCTCTGACCCCACCAACTCAGACACTTCTGGATCTACAGTTGCATCTTGTCAAGAGGAACAGCCTGTCTGCCCAAAGGACTAATTTGGACTGCTGCTGCCCTTCTGTTGCCCTGCTGGCTCTGACTTTGCTGAGAAGGATCCTGCTTTCCCTAAAAGGGTTCACCAAAGGCTTGGATTAAGCTTGCCTCCTGTTTTCTGAAGTCTCAGGGCCAAAAAGACTTCACCTCTTGAGGAAACTCCTTGTGTGCCAATAATCGGCACACCGCCTGCTGGATTCGATGCAAAGCCTGCTTTGTGATCAAGAAATACCTGCACAGCCAACCGGAAGGACGCAGCCTGACTTCCAGAGTGGAAATTCAACGCAGCACCTGCCTTGCAATGGAAAATTTGACGCATTGCCTACCAGATCAACGCAGCACCAGTGCCTTCTCCCAACATCGTCCCGCATTCCAGTGAGGATCCAGACTGCGCAGTGAAAATGACACAAGACCCTTGTAGCAAGGAAAGAAACAATGCATTTCTGGGATGCTCTGGAAAATCCAACGCACACCCTATTTTTCCACGCATCTCCACCTCTGCGGTTTCTGCTCGTTGTTATTTTTGACGCATACCAGGTACTGTGTGTAACAAAGAGACAGCTGTTTATTTTCAAGGATTAAGACTCTTTTACAGTTTGCAAAAGTGAAATTTCAACTTTTGCTTATTGGATCTTTGTCGTTTTGACCTTATATTATGCAGATAAATAATATCTATTTTTGTAAACCTGTGTGGTGTATTTTTGTGGTGTTTTCACTGCATGATTTAGTGCACAAATACTTTACCCATTGACTTCTAAGTTAAGCCTGACTGCTCAGTGACAAGCTACCAAAGGGTGGGCCCAGGATAATTGGGTTTGTTTGTGACTTACCCTGACTAGGATTGTGGTCCCTATTTGAGCAAGGGTGTATACCTCTGCCAACTAGAGACCACATTTCTAACACACTCCAATACACAACACTTTCTGCCACTTCACTTTGCAACTCTCTACTTCACACCTTGCCACTCTATTATACTCCACATCACTCGTCTCTATGCCACAAACCTTTAGCCATGCTGAACAGCAGGCACGCTGGTGAATAACACAGATGAAACATATTGGCAAAGTCAATAGCTCTTGAATAGGAGAGACCTGTAGGCTTTGCCAATACTTGTTCCGAGCTGCTTTCACCATTGCATGCGCACTTTTCTGACTGCTCTAAAGCAGGTGGAAAATGTCAACAAGATTTACAGTGAATGGTTGTGGGTGCAAAATGGGGCAGCAGGGGTGAAAGGCAAGGTAGTGCCTATCCAAGAGGAAAATTATCTGCTCCTCAAGATTGCTGCAGGCAGCGTTCAGCACTGCTCAATGTTGCTTGCCACAGCCCAAGCCCTTGCTGCCTCACTAAGAGACTCTGGGGCATATCTAAGAACCTAAGAGAATCTAGGAGATTTCCTTGCGCCATGTTTTTTGACACTTTATTGCCTGCTCAGAGCAGGTGTTAAAAGGAGGCTTCCATTGCTTACAATGGACCTCTGTGTGCTTTGCAGGATTAGCATCAGAATTTTTTACGCTAATCCTGCAAAGTGCCAGACTAGCGTCTCAAATTCTGATGCTAGTCCCCAACTAACACCATGGTGTGCCGGATTTTAAATACGGCGCACACATTGTGGTGTTAGTTGGGCACTAAGGGGCACAAGAAAAGTGGTGCTGCACTGTGTGCAGCGCCACTTTTCTTAAATATGCCCCTCAGTGAATACAGGTCCGGAAATATCTTGGCCAGAGATTTCAGATCCGATAATTCCATGTCGAAAAACATTTGTATTTGCAAATTGCGTTAAACTTCAGGTGAAATAGCACAAATCAAAATGAGAGCCTTCATAGTTTTAACTGACTACTTGCTCCATCGATAATCTAATAAGCAGTCAGGGAGTTTCTGACAGTACACATTTAGCGATAATGACTTTACTGCAATGTTATAACTGGGGGCATGGCTTAACTGTGATGCCATGAGGATGCATTTCTGTTCGGCTCAATGCAACGCAGCCAATAATCCTATTACCATCCATTGGTAAATCCCCCATCTGGCTGCTGCAAGAAAGAACTGTAACAACAGCAGGAGTGGCGTCCAACCTTGTAGAGACTACACAGACATTGCAGAGACTGCCAGTGCATTGGGTTGAGGGCACGCTGAGCCACTGGAGTAGGCCGCATAAGTTACTTCAGTGGGTGGAATAACAGAGCTACTCTGGAAAAACTAGGGAGCATATTTAAGAGCCCCTAGCGCCACCTTAGCGCTGTCATAGCGTCATTTTTTTCTGCTAAGGCGGTGCTAAAGTGGCATTTTCCTTGCGCCATCCTTACAAAGTGGCGCAAAGTACGCATTGCAGCACTTTGTAAACCCTTGTACCACATTCTGCCTGCACCAGAAATAATATATGCAAGTAGGCGTTCCCTTGTTAGGGGGCGAAAAAATGGCGCAAGGAAATCCAAAAAATTTTCTTCCACCATTTTTTCCAGCACTTTTAACGCCAGCTCAAAGCAAGCTTGAAAAGGGGGCATACCATTATTTATACTGGGTCCCTATGTACTCTGCAGGAGTAGTGCCAACATTTTGGCGCTACTCCTGCAGAGGACATCAATAGTGTGAAAAAGAAATTATGCCATTGCCCCCTACCATGCCCCATGGTACGCCATATTATTAATACGGCGCACACATGGTGGCAGTAGGGGGCGCTAAGGTGGTCAAGGGAAGTGGCACTGCACTGGGTGCAGCGCTACTTTCCTTAAATCTGGCCCTCGATGTTTTACAAAGGAAGGGCAACTCAATAAACCCTGTGTTTGATTCACGGCTGGCTACTAGTGTGCGATTTTCTACACCATGCTAGCGTTGATGCCTAGACAAAATACAACTTAGGACTTTGCCATTGTTTGGCATATGTAACTCAATAAATCGGGTCCATTTTTCTCACTCCAATGGGGAATGAAGGATATTATGGGACCTCAGATTTCACAAATGTAATTAGTTCTGAGACTGGTCTCATCTACTTAACCTTTTACGTGCGTCAGAGAGCCGGGAGCTGTCCAACACCACAGTGCTCCCAGCCATCCAAGTACATGACACTGGAAATCCATCTTGTGCGGGCAGCAGAGGGATTTCCTGCACAAAGAAACAGCCTCAGGAACAGGGGGAAAGCTTCCGCAGCTCCTAAGGCTGTTTCATAGTTTTCAGTGAAATGACGATCAGCGCACATGGAACAGTGACGTTCTTTCACTGAAAACGAAAGTCAAATGAGCTGATCTGCTAATTTCACTTTCACAGCCTTGCTGCTCAGGGTGCTATCTCAGCTCCTTCCTAATGGATCCCTGCTTTAGGATCCTTGCAGGAGGGTGGTACTCAAGTAGGGAGCCACACACTAGACACCGGGGGGGAGCTGTCCCCTGTTCAAGGACTTTTGCTCCACCCTTGTTTTTTTGCCATAAATAATCTTTTGGTTAATGTTTTTATCAATTGTTTTTGCCCACTACCCCTCCGCCAAAAAACTATTGACAGTCTTTCTGCCCCTGGGGGCGGAGAGCCCACTAGGCACCAGGGATTTTTAAAATCATCTATGGGTGGGGGCTGCCCAGAGTGGGCATTGCAATGCTCCCAACCTTTCCAAAAAAAAAAAACAATTGTCACAGTCTTTCTGCCCCAGTAGCCCCAGATCTGCCTCCACTGGTGGGACAAACAGCCCACTAGGCATCAGGGATTTTTTAAACTCATTTAGGGGTAGGGGCTGTCCAGAATGGGCATTGAATGCCCCCACCCCTCCCCAAAATAAATAGGCATAGTCTTTCCGCCCCGAGGGGCAGATAGGGATTATTACCCTGGATCTGCCTCCCAGGGCCGACAGAAAGCACACTACACACCGGGAAAGCATTCTTTTAAAAATAGAGAGGTAGGGGCTGAGGTAGGGGCTGATTAAGCCCCCACCGCAATTGAAAGGGGAAACAGTATTTCTGCTATACCTGTGGAATAAAGCATCTCATCCTCATGGCAAGTAAGGATATTTGGCTCTTTTGGGTGTTAATTTTACATATGGGCCAGGAGATCTTGGCTAATTCCCACTATCGTCCCACTTACAATGGTGAACAGCTGCATTTATGGGTTTGGGTAGGCTGCCACCTTGAAAAACCTACCAGACCCAGACACTTCTGAAAAGTAGACATCTGGGGGAGTCCAGGGTGATGTACTTCATGTGCACCCTACACTATTTTCCTACTGTAGGAGGCTGACCTGGTTTGTATTGGGTACCTTGGGTACTTACACCTTATACCAGGTCCAGTTATCCCTTATTAGTGAAATCTAGTAGTGTTCTAGCAGCTTAGGCTGATAGAGGTAGCTATAGCAGAGCAGCTTAGGCTGAACTAGGAGGCATGCAAAGCTCATGAAATACCACTTATAGTCACACAGTACTTATACACAAGTAAAGACAATACTCAGTGTTACCAAAAATAAAGGTGACACAGTACCAAAAATATCAATACTCCTTCTGAAGGTAAGTATTATACACAATATATACACTAGACACCAAAATTAGACAAGTAAATAGTCATAGAACAATGCAAACAAAAGGAAATGCTATAGAATGCAATTGGAGAAAATAGGTCTAGGGGCAACACAAACCATATACTAAGACAGTGGAATGCAAATCACGCCTAGACAAGTGTAGTCTGTGCAGAATCACTGGGAGGGTAAGAATACAGTATAGGTAAGTAAATTACCCCACCTCAGAGCCCAGAAAAGCAGGAGTCAGTGTGTAGTGTGTCCTAAGTTTCCTTAGGACACACTACACCTCGTGATTGGGATTATGCAGTAACCAACCAAGTCTGCAAACGACTGCTGGATTCCTGGACCTGAAGACCTGAAAAAGAAGGGGACCAAGTCCAGAAGTCGAAAGAAGTTCCAGGAAGGACAGGAGCCCCTGCCAACCCAGAAGAGGGTGCAAAAGAAGAGTCCCCAGTTAGTCGAAGACTGCAGAAATGCACCCTAGGAAGATGCCAGTGTGTTCCTGCATAATGCAAAGGATGTCCCATGACGTGAAGGTCGTTGCAGACATGATTTAGGGGGTCATTCCAACCTTGGCGGTCGGTGTTAAAGCGGCAGCTAAACCGCCAACAGTCTGGTGGTAAAAAAAATGGAATTCCGACCCTGGCGGAAACCGCCAACAGAGACCGCTACTTCAACACACCGCCCGCCACGGCGGGACAAACAAACAGCGCGGCGGTCACCGCCAATAGACAGGCGAGAGTCAATGTAGCGCCCACCCCATCACAACCTACCAATCCGCCACCTTTTCCGGGGCGGTAGCCCCGCCGATAAAAACACGGCGGAAACAGCCATTTCGAACGGAAAACGCTCACCTCCATACACCCCACGAGGAATCTGGACAGCATGGAACCCGAACTCCACATCCTCCCAGCGATTGTCTTCCTGCTCCTCTACCAGGAGCACGAACGCCGGCGCAGAAGACAACGGTGAGTACTGCACCTACGACACAGGGGAGGGGAAAAATTACGGGGACACACATACGCGACACACCCACCCCCACCCTCACCCACTACAACACACACATCAATGCATAGCAACAACTCAGAGTTACACCCCCCAAACCCCCCGGAAGAATGCAAAGACAAAAGGAAATGATTCTAAACATTGGAATATATTGTATCACTGGCTTAAAAATATATCACACATCTAAAACCTTTATATACATAAATTTTAAAGTCCGATCATTGTAGCAGGCATTGTCCGTGGACCACTGGGCCCAAATCACATGGGCAAAGCCCACACAGGATACCTGACTCCAACGGAGAGAACACTGCAGGGGCATCAGATAGCAAAACTACAGGCACCTCAGGGGGAAGGGAAGGGGGGGCACTTCAGCCAGATGAGTCCACGACGCCAGACCCACGAGGGACCTCCATGGCCACTGTTCCATCCTGGGGAGTGCAAAGCCACAGTCTCTCAAGTCTCTACAGTGGGTGGTTTGCCCACTGTTCCATCCTGGGGAGTGCAAAGCCACAGTATCTCAAGTCTCTACAGTGGGTGGTTTGCCCACTGTTCCATCCGGGGGAGTGCAAAGCCACAGTCTCTCAAGTCTCTACATTGGGTGGTTTGCCCACTGTTCCATCCTGGGGAGTGCAAAGCCACAGTCTCTCAAGTCTCTACAGTGGGTGGTTTGCCCACTGTTCCATCCTGGGGAGTGCAAAGCCACAGTCTCTCAAGTCTCTACATTGGGTGGTTTGCCCACTGTTCCATCCTGGGAGTGCAAAGCCACAGTCTCTCAAGTCTCTACAGTGGGTGGTTTGCCCACTGTTCCATCCTGGGGAGTGCAAAGCCACAGTCTCTCAAGTCTCTACAGTGGGTGGTTTGCCCACTGTTCCATCCTGGGGAGTGCAAAGCCACAGTCTCTCAAGTCTCTACAGTGGGTGGTTTGCCCACTGTTCCATCCTGGGGAGTGCAAAGCCACAGTCTCTCAAGTGGATAACAGTCTCCATTGGTTCTGGAGGGGGACTGGTGCCCAGAGTGCCTCGTGCAGCCCTGCCCGACACAGATGCGGGCCTGCCCCTTCCGCCAATGGGCCAGTGGTGCTTGAGACGGCCTTGCCCTGTTCAGCGGTGCTTGAGACGGTGGTGCCCTGTTCAGCGGTGCTTGAGACGGCGGTGCCCTGTTCAGCGGTGCTTGAGATGAAGGGCCCAGTTCAGCGGTGCTTGAGACGGCGGTGCCCTGTTCAGCGGTGCTTGAGATGAAGGGCCCAGTTCAGCGGTGCTTGAGACGGCGGTGCCCTGTTCAGCGGTGCTTGAGATGAAGGGCCCAGTTCAGCGGTGCTTGAGACGGCGGTGCCCTGTTCAGCGGTGCTTGAGACGGCGGTGCCCTGTTCAGCGGTGCTTGAGACGGCGGTGCCCTGTTCAGCGGTGCTTGAGATGAAGGGCCCAGTTCAGCGGTGCTTGAGACGGCGGTGCCCTGTTCAGCGGTGCTTGAGACAGCGGTGCCCTGTTCAGCGGTGCTTGAGATGAAGGGCCCAGTTCAGCGGTGCTTGAGACGGCGGTGCCCTGTTCAGCGGTGCTTGAGACGGCGGTGCCCTGTTCAGCGGTGCTTGAGATGAAGGGCCCAGTTCAGCGGTGCTTGAGACAGCGGTGCCCTGTTCAGCGGTGCTTGAGATGAAGGGCCCAGTTCACCAGTGCATCGGATGAGTGTCCAGCTCAGCGGATCCGGCCATGGCATGGAGGTCATTCGCCACCTGACCTGTGGCTGGCGGTGCCTTCCTGCCCATCTGTCGTGTGGCTGGCGGGGCCCTCCTGGGCTGCAGTACCAGGCCTGTGGGTGTCCTCCTGCCCACCTGGGATGGGGCTTGCGGGGCCCTCCTGGGCTGCAGTACCGGGCCTGTGGGTGTCCTCCTGCCCACCTGGGATGGGGCTGGCGGGGCCCTCCTGGCCAGCAGGGCTGCTGGCGGACTTGTCGGGTGTGCTGCCCTTCCCAGCCTTCCCTGTTCGCCTGTGGCCCTTCCCCACCTTTGGCGGTGTGCCAGGTGGCACCACACTTCCTGCAGGAGCCATGGTAGGGATTTTGGTCCCTGGTGTCTTCGGCCTCTCGCGCCGGCCACTGACAATCTTCGGATGTTTTACCGGGGGTGGGGTGGCCATGCCTTGGCTCCTTACTGAACTGGTTGCCCTTGAGGGTGGGGGACTCCACAGTCCATGGCACACTGTCTTTACAGGTCCCGCTTTTGTGGTGGCTGAGGTGCTGACTGGAGTCCTATGAAATGGACGGGGTGGGGGAGTTGTTGGAAAGAGGTCAAGTTTGGAAAGGAAGAGCATTTTAGGAACAGAGGGACGGGTAGGTGTAGTGGGTATGGGAGTGGAGGAAGAGGTTGTGGTTGTAGGAGTTTTCAGTCTGGTGTCTTTGGGTGCAGGTGCTTGGGCTGGAGGCTGTCGTGAGGTGGATGGCTGCCTGCGTTTCTGTAGCTTGGAAGAGGGGGTCACAGACACAGTGGGAGAGGACACAGGGGACGTGTAAATGGTAGTGGGGGTGGTGACTGCACATGTGCGGGGGGTTCTGGTGGGTGTGCTGGTGATGGCCGTAGTGGCTGAAGATGTTGTGCATGCAGGTGTGAGTTGAGACGTGACATGGAGGGAGGAGGGAGACGAGGAGGAGGGGGACACAGTGGAGGCAGTGGGTGTTGGTATGTCTGTATGTGGATGTTGCTTGTGTGAATGCTTGTGTGATGTGTGGTGCTTATGTCTGGATGAGCTTCCTTTGGGTGTTGAGGTGTGTGCAGGCTGGTCTGATGGTGTGTCTGGGATAGGCAGAGGTACAGGTGATAGTGTATGGGTGGAGGAAGTTGGAGGGGGGAGGCTAGAGACAGGGACAATTGCTGCCATCAGTGCTGAGGCCAGAGTGTTGAACGATCGCTGATGGGCAGCCTGACCAGAATGAATGCCCTCCAGGTATGCATTACTCTGGTGCACCTCCCTTTCTACACCCTGGATGGCATTCAAAAGGGTTGACTGTCCAACAATGAGCGTCCTCAGGAGGTCAATGACCTCCTCACTGAGGGCAGCAGGGGTGACAGGGGCAGGGCCTGAGGTGCCTGGGGCGAAGGAGATGCCCACCTTCCTGGGTGAGCGGGCACTGGCCAAACGCTGAGGGGCTGCTGGGAGGGCGGTGCTGGTGCGCTGGGTGGCGGCTGTACCTGTTGGTGCGGGGGCACGGATGTTGCCGCCACCACAAGGGAGCTCCCTTCAGAGGACGAGACCGTGTCACTAATGTCTGCACGAGTCCCCGCTGTGGAGCTCCCCTCACCCTCCGTCCCACTGGTGTATTCGGAATCCGTTGCATGGCCCTCCAGGGCCATGTGGGATGCAGCTCCCTCGTGCTCCGATGCCACTTCTCCTCCACCTGATGATGCTAATGCACACATGAACAGGAAGACCACAAAAAGGGGGGGGGGGGAGAAATAAAGAAATGTTGAGTGCATGCATTGGCGACACCGTTGGCGGAGAGGACAGACACAGAAGCCACCTGCACTACGCCGCGCACATGGGGTCCACTACTCAATCCGTGGGACATGGCCTATAAGCCTATGGACGACAACTGCACACATAGATGACACAGGGCCATGGATAACTGTACTTGGCACCCTACAGAGGTGGGGGACGGGGCACAGGGCCATGCCTTACGGAGGGGCCTAGCCTACAGAAATCGCCCTGGCCTAGGGATACCCACAGCCCTCCTCCGCCACCCAGACACCTCCACTGCACGCAAAGTCAGCAGAATGAGGTTGTACTCACCCGCTTGTGTCTGCTGTGATGTCCTCACGCGCCCATCCAAATTGGGGTAGGCCACCGCCAGGATCCGGGACATCAGGGGGGTCAAAGTACGACTGGCACCCCTCCCACGTTGGGATGCCATCCCCAGCTAAGCCTCCGCCGTCTTCCTGCTCCAGCGTCGGATGTCCTCCCATCTCTTCCGGCAGTGGGTGCCCCGTCTGTGGTGGACCCCCAGGGCCCGGACGTCCTTGGCGATGGCACGCCAAATGTCTATCTTCTGGCGGGCGCTGACCTATGTGAAATGTACAGGGGGAGAAAAAGAGTCATCACCTTCTGCACCCTCAATGTGAGTGCCCCCCCATCCCTACCCTTGCCACGTGGCACATCCTGTCATCCGTCGTCTGATGCATGCCTCATTCGCTCCCCTCCCCACCATCTTTCATCCACCCGACTCAACACAGGCATTGGCCACAAAGCATGGTCCCAGTGTACTTACCTGTTGGTCTGGAGGACCGTAGAGTAGCGCATACTGGGGGAGGACCCTATCCACGAGTTTCTCCAATTCCTGAGCAGTGAAAGCAGGGGCCCTTTCCCCAGTCGCATGAGCCATTGTCTCTTCCAGACCGAGGTCACAGTAGCACTTGCAGTGTAGGTCCTCTCCTGTCGAAGATCAGGTATCGAGTGATTAAGCAGATAGAAAATGGCGGTCACGCCCGCGGCGGTGCGTACCGCAGCGGTGCGTACCGCAACCGCCGGCGCACATCATCATTGGCTCCTGAAACCCATAGGGTTCAATGTTAACCAATGCTGCTTTGCGCCGCGGTCTTCGACCGCCTACCGCCACGGTGTGCCACGCCAGCGCATTGACCTCACATCCCATTGTCACACTTCACAGGTCAGGCAGCCGCCATTTCAAGGGCCCACATGGCTTACTTTTAACTGCGTCACACATACCTAGACCTTGCATCAACACTCCTACAAACCATTCAATGCATTTGGAATTGTGTTTTGTGCAAACTGTGGTTACGTACCTGTGGGCTGATTGACTCTGTGCTCGCTGTTGTCCTTCATAGGCACCGTCCGCTGGGACATGCGAGGAGATGGAGGAATCTTCCCGTGTACAGACCGCTGGTAGACCTGTCGACAATGGAGGAACGACATGTCATACTGACATACAGGCTTGACCCAGCCACTATTCAGGAACTGTGTGCCCAGCTGGAGCCAGATCTGATGTCACCCATCCGCCAACCCATAGGGATCCCACCTCTAGTGCAGGTGCAGTCACTACTCCATTTCTTTGCAAGTGGGTCATTTCAAACAACAGTGGCCATATCATCAGGGATGTCCCAGCCTATGTTTTCAAAGGTGTTGTCCAGAGTGTTGTCTGCCCTTCTGAAATACATGCGGAGCTACATTGTTTTCCCTGAGGTGGAGGATTTGCCTACAGTGAAAGGTGATTTCTATGCCCTTGGACATATCCCCAACATCATAGGTGCCATTGATGGGACCCATGTGGCTTTAGTACCCCCCCAGCAGGAGTGAACAAGTGTACAGAAACAGAAAGAGTTATCGTTCGATGAATGTACAGATGGTGTGTTTTGCAGACCAGTACATCTCCCATGTTAATGCCAAGTTCCCTGGATCAGTGCATGACGCCTACATCATGCGGAATAGCAGCATCCCTTACGTGATGGGTCAACTCCAGAGGCACCGTGTGTGGCTAATTGGTGACTTTGGTTACCCCAACCTGTCATGGCTACTGACCCCAGTGAGGAATCCCCGGACAAGGGCAGAGGAACGGTACAATGAGGCCCATGGGCGAAGTAGGAGGGTGATCGAGCGGACCTTCGGCCTTCTGAAGGCCAGGTTCCGCTGCCTCCATATGACAGGTGGATCCCTATTGTACTCACCAAAGAAGGTGTGCCAGATCATCGTGGCCTGCTGTATGCTTCACAACCTGGCTTTGCGACGCCAGGTGCCTTTTCTGCAGGAGGATGGTCCAGATGGTGGTGTTGTAGAAGCTGTGGAGCCTGTGGAGAGTGAAGAAGAGGAAGCCGAAGAGGACGACATAGACAACAGGAACACAGTAATACAGCAGTATTTTCAATGACACACAGGTAAGAGTCCAACCCGTCATATTATATATACTTAACCCCTACTACCTCTCTACTGTCTGACCTTTTCCCTCTGTGTATGGTAACTGAGTTGTGACTTTCCCTTCCCATTTCAGAGATGTGGGCCATACTGCGTGACATCTGCTTTGTTTCCCCATGGACTACAGCTGTGTGACAGTGGTATGTTGGCATCACAATGTAAATATGCATTTTGGGACGGTAATGTCTAATACATTAGTACAAAATCACAGCCAGACTCCTGATTGTTTTGTCGAATAACTGTTTATTTCAGTGTCCTATATTGGTGGGTGGTTGCAAGTCGGTGAGGGGTGATGGTGGAGGATTGTCCATGGCAGAGTCCAGAGTATTAGTATCACAGGTGCAATGTCCAAAAGCCTGTGGAAAGTGGAGCATGGGCAGTATAAGAATGGACAGGGTGTCAATGTGGGACAGTGGGATGACAATCAGGGAGGTATCCTTTCCTGGCGGGGTCTTGGCATCTTACTCTGTCTTCTTCCTGGATCTCAGGGCCCGCTTATGGGGTGGTTCTCCTTCTGCAGGGGGTGGGGTGCTGGTGGCCTGTTGGTCCTGTGGCGGGGCCTCCTGTCCACTAGCGCTGGCCGAGGTGGTAGGCAGTTCTTGGTCCATGCTAGTGTCAGGGGCCCTTTGTCCTGCCACAGTGTCCCGCAATGTGGTGACTACCTGATTCAGAGCCCCTACAATGGTGGCCAGGGCGGAACTGATGTTTCGTAGTTCCTCCCTGAACCCCAAATACTGTTCCTCCTGCAGAAGCTGGATCTCCTGAAACCTGGCCAGGACCGTTGCCATCGTCTCCTGGGAGTGGTGGTAGGCTCCCATGATGGAGGAGAGGGCCTCATGGAGAGTGGGTTCCCTGGGCCGGTCCCCCACCTGTCGCACAGCAGCCCTCCCAGTTCCCCTGTTTCCCTGTGCCTCTGTCCCCTGGACCGTGTGCCCACTACCACTGCCCCAAGGTCCCTGTTGTTGTTGGGGTGGGGGGTTAACCTGGGTGCCCTGTAGTGGTGGACACACCGCTGATTGACGTGTCCTGGGGACTGAGGAATGGGCCCGCTGGGTGGGTGCTGTGCTGGTGTTGCCAGAGGGGGACGGTCTGCTATGGGCTGTGGCTTTCTGAGGTGAACCGACTGTCCTGAGGTCACCGATGGGCCGGGCTGGTCATCTAGATCCAGGTCGACAGAGGTGCTGTCCTCACTGTGGGCCTCTTCTGGGGGTGGAGTGGACATTTGTGGACCCTCCTGTGCGGTGACGTGGCGTTCGGGTCCTGCAGGGGTATAAAAGTATGGTTATTGCGGTTGTGTGTGCCATAGCGTGTAATGGGTGGGTGCCCTTGTACCCCAGTGCTGGCATTCCCGTGTGGGGGCTTTTGTGACGGTCATTTGGTGGGGGATGGGTATGTGCAGTGGGCATGCTTTGGTGATGGGTGTCCATGCTTTGTGGTTGCATGCAGGGCTTGGTGTTGGGATGGGTGGGCTGTGATGGTGAGACATTTGCAAGGAGCAGGATGTGATGGGGGTGAGGGTGGGGATATGAGTTGGCCTGCTGGTGGGGTGGGGGGGATGAAGTAGTGAAGATGAGACTTAGCAGAGTCCATTCCTCCAGATACTCCTGCGAGGCCCTCAGGATGCAGGATCGCCAAGACTTGCTCCTCCCATGTTGTAAATTCTTGGGGAGGAGGTGGGTGTCCGCCGCCAGTCCGCTGCACCGCGATGTTGTGCCTGGATACCATTGAACGCACCTTCCCCCGTAGGTCGTTCCACCGCTTCCTGATGTCGTCCCTATTTCTTGGGTGCTGTCCCACAGCGTTGACCCTATCGACTATTCTGCTCCATAGCTCCATCTTCCTGGCAATGGTGGTGTGCTGCACCTGTGTCCCGAAGAGCTGTGGCTCTACCCGTACAATTTCCTCCACCATGACCCTGAGTTCATCCTCGGAGAACCTGGGGTGTCTTTGCGGTGCCATGGGGTGGTGTGGGTGATGTGTGGGGTGGATTGTGTAGTGATGTGTATTGGTGTGTTGTGTGTAGTGCGTGGAAATATTGCTGGGTGAAAGTAAAATGCGCGTCTGGGTGCTCAGTTCTCTTTTTCTCAGTGCGTGATCCCGATTCTGTAGAAGTGGGGGTTTGTGGGTGATGTGGGTGTGTGTTTTATATTGTGTTGGGTGTGTGGGAGTGGTGTTTGTATGTGTATCAGGTGTGTGTATTTTGAATTGTCCAATGTGGATGTGTTTTGTAAATGTGTGTGTATTTTGAGCAAGGCGGTGTGTACCGCCAATGGATTACCGCGGTTGAAAGACCGCCGCGTGGATTCGTGGGTCGTGATAGTGTGGGCGTATTTCTGTTGGCGTGATGGTGGAGGTTTGGTCATCGCCAGTTTCTCGCTGGCCTTTGGTGTGGCGGACTTTTGTGGATGTCTGCATTTTGGCGGTTTGCCTGTTGTGGGTCAGAATGACCGTGGCGGTTCACCGCGGCTGCAGCGGCATGTTGGCGGTCTTCTGACAGCGGTAAGCGGCTTTTACCGCCAAGGTTGGAATGACCCCCTTAGTGTTGGAAGTCACCAACAAGCCTTGGCTACAGCAAAAGTGCATTTTGCATCTAAATGGTGCTGGATGGTCCCAGGAGCGACCTGGGGGCATCAACTCTGTGTGAGTTGGAAGATGGGGCTCTAAGCACTTTAGAGAGCCCTCAGGATACCAGCCAGCACCCCTGGAGGTCCCAGGACAAGGGGACAAAGGAAGTGCAAAACGCAGTTGATGCAGCACAACAAAGGCAGGTCCCATGCCGCCGGAGAACAACTCAGCGATTTGAGCATCACAGGATGGAGTGCTGGGGACCTGGGCCAGGCTCTGCACGAAGGCATTTTGCAAATAGTACACAGAGGCCTAAGGAGGTGAAGAAGACACAGTACACAGTAGTACCATCGTTCTCTGGGAAGGCAAGGTCTTACCTCCTCCAAATTGCGTCAGCAGGACCTCAGGACAGTCTTTGTCGATGATGTCCACCCTCTGTGTCCTTAGGAGCATGCATGTTGCTGTGAGAGGAGTCCAAGTGTACCGGTTGTCGTCTTGGAAAGTGCCTGCTGGAGCAGGGGAGTGACTCCGTCACTCCACAGGAGATTTCTTTGGTCCTTCTGATACAGGATAAAGACAGGGAGTCCCCAGAGCATGCACACCATGGAAACTGTTGCAGTTGCTGAGTTGGAGTTGAGGTTGCAGAAGAAAAGTATTCCTTGTGGATACTTTTTTGCAGTTACATCGGTTCCTGGAGCAGGCTGCGGTTGATCTTAGGTCAGAGGATGATGAAGTTGTTGCAGAGGATTCCTGAAGGAAACTTGCCAGCTGAATCTGAAAAGAACCTACAGGAGAGACCCTAAATAGCTCTGAGAGGGGGATTGGCTACCTGATCAGGTATGGACCTATCAGGAGGGGTCTCTGACGTCACCTGCTGCCACTGGCCACATAGAGGCCTCCAGAGTGCCCCACACCTTGCAAAGTAAGATGGTTGAAGTCTGGGACACACTGGAGGAGCTCTGGGCACCTCCCATAGGGTGGTAATGGAAAGGGGAGTGGTCACTCCCCATTCCTTTGTCCAGTTTCGCACCGAAGCAGGGGACAATGGGTCCCTGAACCGGTGTAGACTGGCTTATGCAAGGAGGGCACCATAAGTGCCCTTCAAAGCATTTCCAGAGGCTGGGGAAGGCTACCCCTCCCCAGCCTGTAACACCTATTCCCAAACGGAGAGGGTGTAACACCCTGCTCTCAGAGGAAATGCTTTGTTCTGCTTCCTGGGACTGGGCTGCCCAGAACCCAGGAGGGCAGAACCCTGTCTGTGAGGTGGCAGCAGCTGTAGCTGCAGTGCAAGCCTCAGAGAGCAGGTTTGGCAGTACTGGGGGTCCATGGTGGAGCCCCCAGAATGCATGGAATTGGCTCCCCAATACCATATTTGGAATGGGGGGGACAATTCCATGATCTTAGACATGTTACATGGCCATATTCGGAGTTACCATTGTGAAGCTACATGTAGGTATTGACCTATATGTAGTGCACGCGTGTAATGGTGTCCCCGCACTCACATAGTCTGGGGAAATGGCCCTGAACTATGTGGGGGTACCTTTGCTAGTGCAAAGGTGACCTCAAACTTAGTAACTTTGCATCTAACCTTCAGCAAGTGAAGGTTAGACATATAGATGACTCATAAGTTACTTAAGTGCAGTGACAATGGCTGTGAAATAATGTGTGCATTATTTCACACAGGCTGCAATGGCAGGCCTGTGCGCAAGGGTTTGTCTGAGCTCCCTATGAGTGGCAAAAGAAATCCTGCAGCCCATATGGATCTCCTAGAACCCCAATGCCCTGGGTACCTAGGTACCATATACTAGGGACTTATAAGGGGGTCCAGTGTGCCAATTGAAATTGGTAAAAGAAGTCACTAGCCTACAGTGACAAATTTAAAATAAGAGAGAGCATAAGCACTGAGGTTCTGATTATCAGAGCCTCAGTGACACAGTTAAGCACTACACAGACACACACATTAGGCGATAAACTATGAGTACTGGGGTCCAGACCAGCAGGATCCCAGTGAGACAAGCAAACACATACTGACATACAGGTAAAAATGGGGGTAACATGCTAATGAAGATGGTACTTTACTACACCTACCCACAATGCCCTGCAAACCTCCAACTTGCTGAAGTCAAGCATTTTCCCTGCAGCTAAATAAACAACGTCATTCTCCCTGCTGTTGGCTTGTTGTTGGTATTACGGTCTATCTGGTGATGAGGACAGGAGCGCCCCCATGCCTGACTTTTCCTACACCAGTGAGTCCATCAGGTCCCTTCTGCTTCCCTGGTCCTGCAGTCAATGTCAGGCCTCCCTTGGTTCCTTGTTCCTACCTTAGCCTTTCATTGTGGGTCCACCATCAATGTTCCTGCCACCACATGCACTGCAGTCCCCACCTCTGAGGCTTGCCTTCTCCATCATCTGCTAGTTCATTCAGCGACCCCTCGACAGGACTTCAATCCTGGCAACGCCTGCTGCTACTACATGTCCAAGCCATGGGGCAGATCCAGGGCAAGAATATCCCATTCAATACTAGAATAAAGCATTGTTCCACTATCTTCAAGCACTCATGTTGCTCTTACTCACTAGCTGGACTAAATTGTATATTCAGCGGACATTTGTTGTCCACAAGGACCAGTTATAATAGACCAAGCTTTTACAACTGCATCCTAGCCTACCTCACCATTTTTGTTTCCTCCACAATCTCCTTATAGTCTACGTCTTCAAAGGTCACTACTTGATTGAAGAGAAAGTGTGCCAGTGCCTCGCCTTATCTCGCCCTACTTACTTAACATGGCTGGGGTAATGAGTGCTTTGCCTATGTCAGCTACCTTCTAGGAACTACCTGATGCACCCAGAGAACAGTAGAGTCAGTGGCATAGGAGCTTCAAGATTCATTGATGGAACACAGTATAGTGCCCAATACAAACAAGCTCTGCTAAACAAAGGTTTGGATGCTGAGGGCAGAAGGCTATTTGACCATTCCGCACCTGTTGAAAAAATAGAAAGAGGTGAATGCTAGGACCTGTATGTAGACAACAAGAAAAGAATGGAGAAATATTTTGATACTAGTATCAGCATCATAATGTAGCACCACAGCTTTTATTATAGATACCAAGCTTGAGGTGAAACATTTGAAGCATATGTTGCAACCAGAGAAACCAGAGGAATGTGCCAATGAAGTCAATGTTGTGGGAGCTATCGCACAACATAGACATGTCAGTGCTAAACTAAGAAGTCAGTAGTGTCAGACCAGATGAGCCCAACAATGGTGAATGTTATTGTTGTGGTTCTGACAGCAAAATGGCTTAAAAACTGTCCTGCACTCAGAAGGGAATACCACAAATGTGGGAAAAAAAGACCACTTTGCCAAGGTAAGTTGTGCCGACAGCCATCCAAAAAGATCTTTGCAATTAAGAATGTTGACAATGATGAAACAGAAGTTAAGAAGCACTTAGGAAACTCACTAGCCACTTTCTTGTAAATATGGCCCAAGGTGTGACTACTTGGGTCACATACCTAGCTAAGCCCGATTTCCACCATTGTCCTGTTGTCGATCCAATTTAGTGATGTCTCTGGGCACATTATTTTACCAACTAGATCTACTGCTTGCGCCCGTTAGCATTGTGACATCTTATTCTGCTTCATTTTATTATTTTAGAATCAGTCACATTTGTAGTGGTGCTTTATTTTTTCTATCTTGCTGTCCTTTTGCCTAAGAAAGCATGACATTTCTTAGCCCAGCATTCACTCTATGCTGTCCTCAAGGCTACAGCGAGATAAGATTATCGGCACAAGTGGTACACTGCTTCTCTAACATTCACAGAAGCACATATTTTATCTGGGGACATTTTCTCAGAACATCAGCTGTTTTATTATAAAAACATTTCTCTGCCATGCACGTTAGAGGGAGGTTTCAGCCAGATGACCATGACCACATGCTGTCTGACTTCATTACAGCTGCTTGCTGAGATCACCAGTTCCCTAACCCACATGGGAATGGTGTCTCTAAAGATAACAGGCTTCTTCACTACTGTCATACTCAGGTATGGGGGATGATCTCTTCCCAGGGGGGAATCCTGAAGAGCGGATTAGGACATATCCTGCTGTGCTGTAACATAGCTTAAGTAGGAATTGCACATATTGTGCATAGTGAGAGTATGGTGGGACTCTTCCTGTGATTCACTATTTTGCGTCTAGTATCTTTCATCATTATTGCATTTCTTGCCATTTTATCTAAGACACAGCTGAGTCAATACATCTCATTGAACCATTTTTCTGCCTCTGTTTGTCTTTGCATGTGTGAAACTAAACTAACTGAGATAAAAGGTTGAGATCTGATTCACCACGATTTCACTGAGAAGTCACAATGTCATAAGCCCAGTTACCACATATCGTTCCTGCTTTTGGGCAGAGATGATGTGCTGCTAGCTGGCAGGAAACGGATTAGGCTGACAGTTGTTACATTGTGTAGGATTGGACTCAGTTACCCACAATGCAGGTGATGCTGCCGCCTAAAGCCAGCAGCCTCATTGGTACAAAGAGAACCAACGCAACTGTGCAATCCACACAACCAACTAACCAGGACAAACTACTATGCTTCTTAGGATTGTGCGAGTTCTATACCAAATTCATCAGGAACTACTCAGAAAAGTTGGAACCCATGCAAAAACTAACCAAAAAAGACATGGACTCTGTATGGAACAAAGAATGCACAAATGATTTGTGTGAAGAATCTCCAAGGGCTTAAAACTGAGCTTGCATCCTGTTGTTAAAGTCTCAGGGACAGCAAAGACTTCTCTCTGCCAGCACTTGGGCTTTCTGCTGAGAATCCTGCCTGCCAAGTGGTGCCCTAACCTGTCTCTGGGCCATTAAAAGGTGCAGCTGGTGGAAAATGACAGAAATCCACGTAAAGACACATGACCCGCTTCGTGGATGAAAAACAACTCACTGCGGGCCTCGTAGCTAAAATCGACCCTCCACCTGCATTGCGGCTGGGAGATCGACGCAACGTGGCTGGGGAAGCCACATGCAACACCTGAAACGGCTGCTGTTAAGGACGCAAGATCCATGCAGTGTGGTTTCTTGTCACTGTACGACTGGATATCAATGCAACATCGCTGGGTGCAGAAAATCAACATAAAGCCTGCCCAGACCCGAGGTGCCTGTCTGGATCAACGCATCGCTCTCTTGCGGAGACTAAAAGCGACGCACTCGAACCCAACCATGCATGTTCTCACCTGAGTGAGAAATCGATGCATCGCTGGCCTTTTCTGACGCACACTCACCCGTGTGGTGCTATTTTGATGCAACCCAGGTACTTCTACACGCTAAATGTGTTCTCACTGTTTTCTAAAGGATTTTGGACTCTTATTCTTTAAAAATTCCTAATTTGTCTTGTGTATTTTTGTCATTTTGGTCTTGTTTTGGTTAGATAAATATACCTATTTTTCTAAACCTGTGTTGGGTCATTTTGTAGTGGTTTCACGAAGTTACTGAGTGTGTTGGTACAAAAACATTGCTATACACTATATCAATTAATGAAACAATAGACATTTCAGTGAAAAAAACAGCTTTTTATCTGGGTATTTTAGCGAAAAACTTAATAAATCGTAATCAGTTTCTATGGCATGATGTAATTAGAGCAGGCCTGTGCAGAAGATATAGTCAATGCAGTCCTCACATTTCTTGAAACTTACAAACTTGAGATTGGTAATTTGATTGGAATAGGTATGGATGGGGCAAACGTCAGGTGTGGTAAGCACCATGCAGCAATCACTTTGTTGCATTCATAGCAACGTTCATTTCAACTTGTACAGTGCATCTGCCATTCCCTTTACATTATTGATATTAAAGTAATAAGCAGCCTTCTGTGCAATGTAGAGAACACAGCTGCCAGCTAGGAAGCAGGTCGCTAGAGTGCTTGTCAGCGTGGGACACCCTGACCAACAGCCACTTGTTATGGAGAACTCTTACATAGGAAGCCGGTCCCTATGACCTTTCTTACTGACTTGCTTGAGTTGCGCACCTCAACTGTGTGTAGGGCAGCTGTCCAGTTGGTTGGTCACAACCCACTCTGGAGCTTCAAAAATCCTGTAGAGCCACTGCAATAGTTTTCCCCTGGGGAAGGAAGGCAGCACAGGCAGGGGCACTGCTGCATCAATGCCGGTGACAGTGTTGGGAGCCGGGAAGCATTTTGCTGGTTGAGCCCAACCTGGAGTGCTTGGCAGTGAGTTGGGCAGGAGGAGCGTTTTTTGGACAGCCTGGGTTAAGGAGTTGCAAGGCTGAACCAACAGCAAGCTTGACTAAGCAGGGGGGGGACAAAAGGGATGCAAAATATCTAAAGACACTGAGAGTAAAAATCTATATTTTCTCAGAGCTGAGAGTAAAAATAGATATCTTCTCAGAGCTGACCCCAAGGATAAGTGTAATCTTTTCCCTGGTCATCCTGTCAAGCATTTTCTTGGGCGCTTTCGGTTCGACCAATTAATCTGCACTCTGCTACTGAGAGCACAACACCTCCAGAAACTCTGCAGTTTCTTGCACCTGTGCATCATGTATCCTTAAAAGATGCTCAATGCAATTGCGTGAGTGTTCTCAGGGCTATGAAGACAGTAAAACATCTTAAGTTAAAAATCACTCCCTATTTCAGATCCTTTTTTAGGGTGTTACCTTAGATCACAACCTGAGGTGGGGTAGTGAGAGACCTGGGACTGAGCTTGCCTGAGGATGTTGGTGCACAAAAGACTGACAATCAAGGGTTCCCCTGCAGTGTGGGGAGGATGGCAGGTGCAAAGGGTCTGGGGAGCCCTGAGACAAACAGGTTTCAACCTTTAGTGGGGCTGCAGGGAGAGGAGTTACTGGCAGATCCTGTACTGAAGAAACAGTCCCACAAGCTTGTGGATGCCCCTCTAATTGAGGGGGCTCAGTCTCTCACCACCCTCACATCGCCTGGTCTCAGGTAACAGATGAAGACCTTCTCACTTGAATCTATGATTCTTACTTTGTCTGCCAAAATTAAGAATGGGTTTGCTATCTCGGAGTGAATCGGAGAGAAATTCAAGATTCATGCGAAACACTTGAGTAAAAGTTTGATCTTTTGGCCACAAGGACTCTGGAGAATGCAGTTTCAGAGTTCAAGGATTCAGTGGAAAAAAACAGGGTGGAGATACAGGCATTGAGGCACAGTGATCGGGAATGCTTGGAAAAATTTGATTTATTGGAGAACAACCTAAGGAGTAATAATATTCTAAGAATCCTGAATGTCCCCGAAGGAGTAGATGGGATGGACCTAATTGCATATGTGGTCAACCTCATAAAATTAGGAACCAAAATTTAGGATAGTGTGGAAAACATTGCCAAAGATATCCAGAGAATACATAGGACTATTTCAGGAGGACTCCTGGTAGGAGTAAACCTCAGAGGATTTTGCTGAATTTTCATACATATTCTCTGAAAAAGAGGATTCTGGCCATACATACTCTCTGAAAGAGAGGATTATGGCAAAAGCCCTGAAAAAAAAAGCTGAGTGAAAATGGCTTCACTTATGAGATTAGATCATTTATCTTGCGGGCAGCTCTCAATAGGCAGTGGGAATTGGAAAAAAGTTGGGGCTACAGCCCAGTTGAGATTCCAAGCTTCTCTCTGAGTTATACACAATAACAAAATGCACAACCTAAGGAGTCCCAGAGAAGCAGATGAATTGTTGGAATTGTTAGAAGCCATTAAAATGAGTAATTCCTCATAAAATCTTGTTAGCTGTTGTTAGGGCTGGTTTCTTTGTAGTGTCCCAGGCTCCACTATATATCTACTTTGTACTGGCATCAGAATAGATTGCTTCAGGCTCTCCTTTATTCTTTTTTGTTTCTTTGCTTTTGCT
Source organism: Pleurodeles waltl (assembly GCF_031143425.1). Lineage (NCBI taxonomy): Eukaryota > Metazoa > Chordata > Amphibia > Caudata > Salamandridae > Pleurodeles > Pleurodeles waltl. Next base: position 112,448,254 of record NC_090442.1, read on the forward strand.
ATGAGGTCATCCTAGAGTGCTCTAAAATGTACTTCATAAGTCCATGTGGAAGTATGGGTGGGTTCTCCAAGAGGAAGGGAGTTGGCATGGGGTAGGGTTCGGGGAAGGGATGGGGGGCAGGGGTGCACATGGTGGGGAGCATGGGGGGAAAACCAAAAATAATCCTCAAAAGCCTCAGTTAGGGCTCATTAAGGTGTGCCAAATCTCTCAGCTTTCTGAAGGACCAAGGGGATAATTGCACTATAGACCATTTGCAGATTCTTACATGGAATATCAATGGGATGTGTACAACAGAAAGGAGGGAAAGGATTCTGCAATTCTTAAGTGACTTGCAAGCCTACATCGTAATTTTGCAGGAAAGCCATGTGACCACGGCGGAGTGTTTACAGTTTTTTAAATCACAAAAATGGGCACAACAACTGGTTTGCAAAGATCAGAACACCAACACAAGAGGGGTGACCTTCTGGTTAATACAGCAAAAGTATCTATCTCAGGAACTGTCATCGATAAATCAGGGAGGTGGATTATCACTAACTTACATTTCTATGATAGGAACAATACCTTTTTTGGGTATCACAGGCTGAAGAGTGATATTGAGCCTCTCAATTTGCTGAATTTTGTTTCTCCCAGTATAATGGCCAGATATTTTAATCTCCTTTTAGACTACACTCTTGAAAGACTGGCTAAATCCAGGGCAATATGATTTCCCAAATTCCAAGCCTTTTTAAAACATATGATGGGTCAATTAGCACTTTGTGTTGTTTGGCGAGAAAGAGCAGGGGTTAAGCGGGCTCATTCGTTTCACAATAAGAAATATGGCCAGTTTTTCAGGATCCAGTATTTTTTTGCAGCCTTGGTGCTAAGAGACCAGATCGTACAATCAACCTATTAACGAGCCCACTTGTATGAACACTCACCTGTACTACTGAAATTCAAGCCTGTAGTCGTAATCGAGTCATGAAGGTGTACTCTAGACCATACAATACTATTTGATATGGATTTGGTTAACTTCCATCATGTGGGGATGGAGCAATTCCTCAAACTGAATGCTGGCACCACTCCTGGTGTGTATGGGATGCACTTAAGGCCTTTCTAAGGAGGAAGATCACTAGGTTGTCAAGTCTTAGGTGAAAGAAGTACAGTGATGAGATCATGAAGATGGAGCCTGAAATGAAGAAAGTGGAAGAGCTATTGGTAATTATAGCTAAATCTAAGGAGGTCTCAGCCTTAGAAACCAGGCTTCGGTGATATGAGAGCAATTGGCTGCATTATTGGAGCCTAGAGTGTAGAAGAGATGGAAAGTGAACAAGGTGGCACATTTTGAACATGGTGAAAATGCAGGTAAGCTCCTGGCTTGGAAGATTAAAGCAGACTAAGCAAGTAACACCATTTAGGGGATAAAGAGTGATGTGACAGGGTCCACTTTGACTAGTAGTGTGGGTATTGAGAACACCATCCCGTTTTTTTTTTAAGAGCTGTATGCTGAAGACTTGCAGATCACAGAGGAGATGGTTAACCACTGGCTGGGCTCTCAAGCCGTGTCTGCTTTGTCAGTGCATGATCAGTCCACTTTGAATAAGAGTATTACCCAGGTAGTGGTTAAAGGTGCCATTAGCGCTGGTAAGGTGGGTAGAGCTACTGGCCCAGATGGTCTTCCTACAGAGCTTTATAAAGCCTTAGGTTAGTCGATGCTCCCTTTTATGAACATGTTGTTTGTGGAGTTTTTGAGCAGCGGTCTCACTTACCTCCATCTTGAAATGAAGCAATTGTTATGTTGATCTTGAAACCCAGGAAAAAAATCTGCTTTTTGTGAATTCTACAGACATATCTCTCCCCTAAACAGCCATTATAAAATTCTTGCAAAGGTTTCAGGGGAGAGGTCGAGTGGAGTTGTTGGAGGGTTGTTGCACTAGGACCAGAAAGGCTTTGTAAAGGGGAGATACCTTCATGAATTAACTTATGGCCTTACTAATTCCATAAACTGGGACACATCCCTGAATATACCCCTAGAAGTTTTGACGCTAGATGTCACAAACGCCTTTGACTGGGTAAATTGGACACCATTTTACAACACTATGCGCTGGGAGAAAAATTTGTACAGCAGTGTGTCTGATTTACAAAGCTGTATCAGCAAAAGTATAAGTGAATGGCAGCTTAACTTCTCCTTTTAGGATATCTAGAGACATAAGGCCAGGGTGTCCTCTTTCTTCCTTGCGTTTTAAACTCTACACTGAGCATTTTTGACCTGTGAAACCAGAAAAGATTCCACCATAATTCTCTTTTCTTGCTAAGGCTGGGAAAAGTCACTCTAGGTCAATGACCTCATGTTATACATCTCAAACTTGCTGGCTGCCTTGCCAGCCATTGGCAAGTTGACTTCTGAGTATGTAAAGGTATCTGGTTACCCCGTTAATGCAGGTAAGCGGATATTATGGCCCTCATTCTGACCTTGGCGGGCGGCGGAGGCCGCCCGCCAAAGTCCCGCCGTCAGGTTACCGTTCCGCGGTCGAAAGACCGCGGCGGTAATTCTGACTTTCCCGCTGGGCTGGCGGGCGGTCGCCTTCAGGCCGCCCGCCAGCCCAGCGGGAAAGAGGCTTCCACGATGAAGCCGGCTCGGAATCGAGCCGGCGGAGTGGAAGCTGTGCGACGGGTGCAGTTGCACCCGTCGCGTATTTCACTGTCTGCGCAGCAGACAGTGAAATACATTTAGGGGCCCTCTTACGGGGGCCCCTGCAATGCCCATGCCAGTGGCATGGGCACTGCAGGGGCCCCCAGGGGCCCCGCGACCCCCCCTACCGCCATCCGGATCCCGGCGGTCGGACCGCCGGGATCTGGATGGCGGTAGGGGGGGTCGGAATCCCCTCGGCGGCGCAGCAAGCTGCGCCGTCTTGGAGGATTCAATGGGGCGGCGGTACACTGGCGGGAGCCCGCCAGTGTTGCCGGTCCGACCGCGGCTTTACCGCCGCGGTCGGAATCCCCATTGGAGCACCGCCGGCCTGTCGGCGGTGCTCCCGCGGTCCTCCGCCCTGGCGGTCTTTGACCGCCAGGGTCAGAATGACCGCCTATGTTTTGGAATCAGGCTAGCAGTTCTGACTTTGTCAAAAGAGTTATGAAATATTTTGGTGTAAATATTACACAAGATATAGAGATGATTACTGATGCAAACCTTGCCAAAGCTCTAGCAGAATCTATTAAACTAATGAAGAGTTGGTTGCACCTTCCATTGTTGACATATGGTCGAAACAATTCAGTGAAGGTGGTCATGCTCTCTAAAGTCACATTCCTTTTTAATACAATTCCATTGTATGTTAAGAAGGAGTGGTTAGAGAAAGTACAACGGGCCATTAATTCTTTTATCTGGGCTTATAAGGGTGGCAGGCCATCATGGAAGAAGCTCCGCAGAAGGAGGGGCAAGGGGGAGGATTTGACGCTTCTGGATATGCATATCTATGCTTGGGCTTCCCAACTGAAGAATGTCAGAATGCTCTTTAACTCCTGATTGCTCGGAGATAGGTTTGTAGTTCAAAGCCATGCTAAAATGACTTGGAGGTGCTACCAAGCACTTTTTGTGCAAATTTGAGAACACTAAGGGAGTTATTACGACCCCGGCGGTCAGCCTTAATGTGGCGGTAAGTACCATCAACAGGCTGGCTGTACTTACTGCCATATTATGACATTGGTGGTTTGGCTGCAGCCAACCCGCCAATGTCCCACTCCGACCGCCACGGTGGTAACAGCCGCCAGGCTGCAGATCTCCATCTCCAGCCCAGCGCCCGCCATTGTTCTGCCTGCTGGATTATGACCCCCCGTACCGCCATGGTTTTCGTAACGCCACGAAAACCATGGAGGTATGCCATACCAGTGACATGGAATTCCTTCCCTGTCACTGATAACGGTCTACCCCCCTTCCTTTCCAGTACCCCCCCAACCCTCTTACCGCTCCAGACCTCCCCCTCCCCCAACATTCACGCCCCCTCTTCACACTCACACGCACGCATACACACACCCATTCCCACATGCCTACACGCAAGCATACATCTATTCACACACACATACGCACACACTTTCAAACATACACGCATTCACATAACACAACATACACACACTCAAACCTCTATACATGCGCACACACATTCAACATGCAACACACCCCCACATCCACGGACACACAAACATTCACACACACAGAACACCTCCACCCCCTTCCCCTATTGGAGACCCGACTTATCTGGCTCTAGGGGGTCCTCCGGCAGGACACTGCCAGGCCATATTATTGGTCATAATATGGCTGGCGATGGTCTACTGGTGTGGCGCTGCTGGTGGCAGCAGCACCACCTTACTGCCATCCGCCGGCATGGCCACAGCCAGATTTCCGCTATTATTGTGGTTGAAATCCAGATGTCGTCATAATATGGCAGGCGCTGTTGCCGCAGCGGTAGGCGGTTTTTCCTGCCAAGGTTAAAATGAGGGCCTAAGTACCTTAAATACATGTGGCGGAAAGTACTTTAGGCAATGACCTGTGTGTGGTCTCTTATTAGAAACTCCTTACAGCTGGAATACTATAGCAATTTTGCCTCTGTTTGGGATTCTCCAGGCACCCCAAAATGTCTCATAGATATATTGGCTTTACCAATTACGTCAGCTGGTATAATAACATGGGGAAATTTACACCTGATGGATAGCTTTTCTCTTGGAATTAGCTTTCAGCTGTGATTGATGGTAAACTTTTCAGGTTCAAGTTCTTGTAACTAAAAAGTTGGTCCCAGAAATTGGGTCTTGATATTGGAACTTTCAGTTGTGTGGAGGAAAAGCTATCCAAAACACTGCAGGGAAATAAAGAAGTATCAGCATGGGTCTGGGAGCTGTTGGAAAATCTAGATGGGGACTGCACTCTCTCTGGAGGAACTCTAGGGAGTATACTCGCTTAAGGCACAGGTCCATGATCTATGGCAAGATGCACACACTATATAATATTGTGAAGCCTGCTTTTTTAAGAAGGAACCATCTTTCTTCCCTTCACAGGGTTTACTGGATGCCACATAGAATAATGAAGATGGGGAAGAGGGAGCCCTGCCAAATGCACCAAATCTGGGCTGGAGAAGGCGACTGAAGAATTTTGGGAGAATGTGTGTAAATTTATCAAAATAATATTTGAGGTAAAGCTGAAGGTAAGACTTCGGGTAGCAGAGGAGTTGATAAGGCTCAGAAGCGATGAGACCAAACTGCTCTTATGCATGTTACCTGAAAGGTAGAAAAAACACCTCCATAGTCTTCTACTGTTCACCTTTGGAAGAGTGTCACATTGGAATTAGGGGGTTGCTTTGGCACATGAGACGAATAAGGACAAAAAAAGAAAAAAAATGTAGAATGCATGGGAAGAGAAACTTATAACTGATTTTCACACTCACCAAAGCATCAGTCTGAATATATAGACTTATTACACTCTAGATGGAGGCATGCTTCTAAAATTATTTTCACCCTAAAAAACAGGATAACTAGTAATGCTGGAATGTGTTGAGCATTTATTAGAAGAAAACCTTGCTTTCAAATTACACATTTGCACAACATCCTATGTGAAACACTGCTATGCAGCAAGGATGATCTACAGAATATATTGAAGTGAGTCAAATTTACTTTAACTTTCTTTCTCAAAGCCTGCGCTTCAAAAAATGCAGGTGGTTAATAAAGTATCTTAAATCTGGTGATGCCATCCAAGTATTCTGTGACTTTTACACTCTATGCCCATCTACACTCAAAAGCATTTTTAATTCAACTTGTTTCACCTATAATCATGAACAGAAGTTGCAGGGCCTGGGTGTACAAGGCTCTGCAGTGTATCTTTCACAGGAAAATGTGGCTCTCCCTTGAAATCATTTTCAGTCAAAAGCTTTTGCAAAAAACTTTCTGTGTTCAAAGCAGCATTGTAGAGAGGTATTTGGACTTCATAAAAGTATTGTTTTTTACTATCAGCCCTACCTCCCAGATTCATTCAGTATGCTAAACAAACTGGAACTTTGCATCCCAGGAAAACTACTCACCAGTTCCAAACCTCCTGTCACTGACTAGGAAAATACATTTTTTACTCACCCAATGAAAGTATGTGAATTGCTGTATAGAGCTGTGTTTTCACATTTGCTGAGACGTCAAACCTTTAATCCTTCTCAATGGAAGTTTACAAATACACTGATGTGGCTAGGAAGCATTGCTTTCAGGAGATGACAATGGGTGCTATATAACTGTTGTCTCTCCCCGTATTCAGGGCACATTTTGAAAGGGTATTTTCCCAAATTACACTACCGAAACATTATAGCTGAAACATAATGAACCTGAAATTAACGTAAAATATTTTTTATATAACCTTTTGACAGAAGCACATTGGAAATGAGTCGTATTTTTTTGTGCCTCCGGAACTTATTGCAAAGTTTGACAACAGTATGTATGATTAAACATCCAACTGTCTGCCTTCCAGAAGATGCATATCACTGCTGTAAATGCTAGGCTCAGAAGACCACCTTCCCAGATATGAACTTGCTTCGGTCAACTCCAGAAGGTGTTATCCCACTGTTGCCAGTGGTGGACGAAAATAACACTTTCTCAGACATGAACCTGACTCTATCACCCCAGAAGCTTCATGCCACTCCTGGTGGTGCCAATGCCAGTACCACAAAAATATCGTAATCCTAAACTTCTTATTGTTTGATTACTCAAAGTGTATTGAAGTGCACACCGACTGTGCATCTGTGCTAAATTATCCAGCCACAAGCATAACACACTTGTTGTCAGCTACCTTGGCAATTACAGTAGGTCTATGTAGAAGATACAGCTAATGCACCCCTTACATTCTTGATACTTGCAAACATGAGCTTGGTAATTTAATTGTAGTAGGTATGGATGGAGAGTGGCATGTGTGGAAAGCACCTCTCAGCATGAGAAATAGCCTTTATTGCAGCTTCCAAAGTGCCTCTGCCACTCCAATAACTTCGTTGAAAAAATGCAGAAGGAGCTTTCAAACAATTGTGGAATTCCTGGTACACCATGTCACTGATAATAATTGCCCTATGTGAAACACAGTGGCTAGTAGTGGTGGATTGTGTAGACTTTTTATCATAGCAATATAGATCTAGATCTAGATCTATTTAAGGGTGTTCCAAGAAATGATTCAAGGTGAGAGATGAGATATTAGCTTAAGGATCTCCACAGTTATATCAGTAACCAATTTAGTGATCATCAGTTTTACTCCCATATCTCAAAGAAAAGCCGCTACAAGACTTAGGAATATATGCACACTCTTTATTGACCGAGGAATAGGAAGACATGGAAGTGAAAAAACTGCTCTGTTTTTGCACAACTTTGCAATTCAGGACTCTACAGCAAGACAGCCCAGGCACTGGTTGGTGAAGTCTTTGATGGCCCCAAGACTTCTTAACAAGAGGCAAGCTCTTTTCAAGCACCTGGAGAACCTTGGAAAGCAGGATGTAGAAAACCAAAGTCCAGTTCATTCATTCCCAGGACAGAAGCAGCAAGCCAGCACAACAAATCAACAGGCAGAATGGCAGTCCCTCCTACAGAATCCACATCTTCTTCCTGGCAGTATGTCCTCAGTCCAGAAGTGTTCTTACTATGTGGTGTCAGGGTTCTTGAAGGTATACCCATTTCTGTCTTTGGAGTGGGCAAACTTCAAAGAGAAGTCTTTGTAGTGCAGAAGACCCTGCCTTTTCTTGCCCTGGCCTCAGACACACTCCAGTGGGTAGGTGGCTGCTTTGTGGGAGGACCGGCACAGCCCTATTTAGGTGCAAGTGTCCTCTCCACTCGCCATTCAAGCTCAGGAAGACACATGAGGCTGGTGATGGGTCATCACTATGTGCAGGGCACTCTTCAGCTCCCTTTGTGTGACAGGTTAGACTAGATGCACAAACAACCAAACTGCCATCCTGACCCAGACGTGTTCAGCAGACAGACAGAGGCACAGCATGGTTAAGCAAGAAAATACACATTTTTGAAAAGTGCCATTTTCAAACGTGCAATTAACAAAAACTTCACCATAAGATGTATTTTTAAATTGTCGGTTCACAGACCCCAAGCCCCACATTTCTATCTGCTACCAATGGGAAATCACACGTAAAAACTATTTCAAGGCACTTCCCATGTTACCCTATGGGAGAGATAGGCCTTACAATAGTGAAAAACAAATTAGCAGTATTTTACCACCAGGGCATTTAAAACACACCAGTACATGTCCTACCTTTTAAATACACCTGACCCTGCCCATGGGGCTGCCTTGGGTCTACCTTTGGGGTGACGTACAGCTAATAAGATGGAAGTTTTGGTAATGGCCAGTGGGTATACTTGCCACTTTCACCTGGTAGTTTAAAACTGTACACACAGACACTGCAATGGCAGACCTGAGATATGTTTGCAGGGCTACTCATGTGGGTGGCACAATCAGTGCTGCAGGCCCACTAGTAGCATTTGATTTACAGGCCCTGTAAATCAAATATGACAGTCATGGATAAACCAAACACCAATACAATTTAGACACTTGCACTCTAGCACTGGTCAGCAGTGGTAGATAGTCTAGAGTCCTAAAACAAGCAAAAACGAAATTAAGCACAGGGTCAAAAACAGGAGGTCAGAAGGGACCTTCAGCAAGAAGTCTGAAGAAGTCTGACAAACATGTGAACAAAGACCAGGAAATAGATGAATAAGTCATTTGTAGTTTAACTTTACCAGCCATATTTTTTTACAGGTGCATGCCTTAATCTGTGGCACAAGCATATGCTGCTGGCAGAATGAACCAGGTTGTGGTGCACACTGATGAAGCTGGAAACCTTTATTTAGAAATTAACACCTGTTACTATTAAAATGTTGACTCCAGAGTGTCCAACACTCATGTTGAAATGAGTCTGCTTAAAAACCAACAACAACAACAAATAATTAAACTACTTGCAAATATTTTTTGTATAACAGATTAAATGAGTCATTCACAGTTCTAATTTTGCAGCCGTGTCTTAATCCAGGTTGAGAATGTGAATCTTGGACTTGTGTTCTTTTAAAAGGTGGAAAATAACTTTCTTGCTACTGGAGAGTCCTGATTTCTCAAAGGTTTCTGAACTTCATTGTGGTTTTGGTACCTGAATACCAGGTGCACTTGTCAGGCGCAAAACAAACACTCAGACATCATCTTGCCACTGTTAACAGTGAACTCCGGAAGGATACATGCCACAGTTGCCAGTATAATGCCCTCAAGAACATTTTATCACACCTAAAGTTGCCATAATCACCTCTAAAAAGACATGTGCCACTACTGCCAGAGCCAGGCTTAGAGGGGCACTATCCCAGACTTGAACTTCCACCTGTCAGCCACTGAAGGGATCATGCCACACACCAAAGTAACTGACATAAGCTGACCCACAAGGATCCAATCTTGTCAGTGAAAACTGGAACTACAGACTTGAATGAATACACTGGTAAAACCAAGAGGCTTAACAAATGGTACTAGTGACAGGGTGGGTGGGCAGGAATCACTGGACACTGAATCTAAGAATTGTGTCTTATTTGATTTCAGCTTCAGAGAGGAACCAGACAGTGAATTCATTCATTTCTGTAGTCTTTCAGTGTTATTAATGTAAAACAGTGAATTATTAACTTGGAGGTGAGTGAGCTTACTGAGTTAATAGGACACTATGGGCCAGACTTACTAGAAAGTGGTTCAACACGGTTCTGTGCCAAAATGTGCAGTGCCTCACTGCGTCACCTTATAAATGCAGAGATGTGCCATATTTACTAAAATATAGCTCACCCCTGTGTTTCTCCTGCACTGGTGCTCAATATAGCTGCCAACACAAGCATCCTTGCACCATAGTGCAAGGGTATCTACGTTGAAGGGAATGATTGTGTATGTGCAGGAAGGTGTCCCTTCCTGCACATAAACAATCCGCAATGGCGAGTTGGCACTTCTATGTGTGCTGCAGAATGCAGCACACATAGAAGTAGCAAATTGTCATTTTTGTATGATTGTGTATGTACAGGAAGGGACACCTTTCTGCACATACACAATCATTTAAGGCCTTTTGCTCTTTCTATGCATGCTGTACAACGCTGCACACATGGAAAAAGCAAAAACTGGAGGAATAAAAGTATTCCTGCTCGCTGTGCCATGCTAACGCCACCCCTGCTGTGGCATTAGTTTTTGGCGCTGCTATAGATTTGCAACTTCTTGTAAATCTGGGGCAGCATCAAAAGTAATTAGTGTTGCAGTGGAACTCCCACAGCAACACCCATTGCACATCCCTCTGATGCAGAAAACTGCATAGGATGGCCCCATATTTACAAAGTGGCCTTAAGCCACAAAAAGTGGCTTAGTGCCACCTTGTAAATGTGGCGCTCTGCACATCGCCACAGGAGCATAACAAAAAGTGACACTTTGGTGGCAGAGGGACCTTGTAAATCTTGCCCTATATTTTTAGGTTATAACGCAGTTCACAGTTTACCCTATGTGCAATCGCTGATTGCTACAGCACAGACAAAAGGACTCTCTCCAAATGAGATTAAAGTTTACAAACCAATTTACAAAAAATCTAAACTTTAATAAGCAAAATTACTCAGAAACGGAGCAAATAAGTTTAAGGGGCCAATAGATGTGCTTTTTTATTTTTTTATTTTTTTATTTTTTAGAAAAGGCCAGAAACTACAACGTGCCTATCTCAATGATCTTGTTGGAACAGGGCCTACATCCGATTTCAGTATAACTACAATGGAGGGGTGTCAGGTAAGCCTAGCTGGGTGCACTGGTCAAAATATTTACCTCCTGACTTATGAGGTCATTTAGATCTGGGTAGGGATGTCACTGAGAGCAACACGTTTTTTTGAGGACCCTTAGCACACTTTCCTGCTTTTCATAAACAAACTTCCAGAGCAAGGATTTGTGCTTAAACCCAAAACAGGATATTCCTGACACACAAGACAGTTTCTGACAGTGGATAAACATAAATTCTATAGTTTCCTTTTGGGACTGTGAGGTTTTCGTCAGTTCTGAATATAAAAACTATGTATCTGGGGGGGGCAGAGCCAAAAGGGCGGCGGACTAGGAGCAACATTGCGGAGCTCTGCCATCGGAATCAGGCAGAAAGCGGCTGGAGCAACGCAGGTGCCCCGCTGTTCCAGCAGGAGGCCACCGGAGACACTCAGGGCTCGGATTAGCCCACTTGGAGTCCCGATAACAGGCAGAAAGGTGAACGAAGGACTTCAACAGAGCCGGCGAGCTGCAGACAAGATGGAGGCTGTGTGAGCCGTCCATAGAAACATCAGACCAGACGCGATGAATGGAGGGCAGTGCCGGGCCGCAGTGCACCAAGATCTGGACCAGCAAGACAGGGGAGCCTGCAAACCCCTCTCCCACTGGTGCAATGTGAGCGCGGTGACATGAGTCCTCGAGCGCCGATGCACAGCGGTGACATGGGGATAAGAGAACGTTGCCGCTGGTGGACATGAGACATGAGAGGTGCAGTGGCACCCCCCCCCCCAGATTGGAGTTGAGAGCCTGCGAGGATGCCCGGAGGAGCATGCTTGAAACACGCCATTGCGCGGAGGGGCACAACAAAGGCGCGACCGGCCTCCCCTCTTGGGGTGGAGAAAAGTTGGTGACCCAGGAGGCTCCCCTTGGTTCCCTTAGGATAAGGCATGGCCCTCGGAGAGTGTGATGGACTGGCCGATGGTGGAGGTGAGACAGCCTGTGGCCGGTGAGTTGAGAGTGGTGTGCAGGGAGCGAGGAGTACCTGGAAGTGTGTGTATATTACAGAGACGACCAACCTGTGGACGAAGGGGCAGGTGGCTGCCACTTTGTAGGAAGTTTGGAGGAACGGCAGGGCTGGTGGCCCTCTCCACTAGGAACTGACAGTAGAGCTTAAAGAAGAGGAATACAATGGACATGTGGCGGCGGGGATAGGAGGTGACCCCTGCTGATAGCAGAAAGCTGGTAGCCAAGAGACAGGGCCCAGAAGTTGGTGGGGACAGCTCCTTGTCCCTGCGGAGCTGCTTGGGGTGGTCTATGAGAGAGCGCACTGACTCAATCGCAGAAGGTGCACCCCTCACTTGAGAGCGATGGTGACAGAAAGATATGGCAAGAAAGAAGGTAACCTGAAAGACCTTCTTGCTAAAACCACAGCCAAAAAACAGGAACCCACCCACGGTGTAGGGACGGAGTCCGGGGGGAGGAAGCAGTGGTGAAATGGGGGTGGAAGATACCAACCGTGTAACGAAAGCTTTTATGGAGCAACTATTTGGGGTTCTCTGTGAAGCTCTTGCCACCCTCAGACAGGAGCTTGCCATCACCTTCAAGGAGTGAAAAAGAGAAGTCGCGGAGTTGGGTCAACGGTTTGACACCGTAGAGCACACCTGTGACACCCAGGAGGAAGAATTAGACCACCACAGACAGGAGATTATCGCCCTCCAAGAAAGCAAGCAGGACTTGAAATATAGACTTCAGGATTTAGAGAACAGGTTTCGGTGATCCAACATCTGCATTAGGGGAGTGCCAGCACAGGCCCCTGGAGGACTTTGTGATCCGCCTGTTCTGGCAGGTTGCACTGAGGCTTATAGATCAAGAAATAATACTGAACCACACTCACAGGAATGGGCACCCGTCTCAGTCCCTAGGTCAACAACAGGATATACTCACAGGCCTTCATTACTACAAACAGAGGGAGCAAATTTTAACAGTGGTACGTGACTTGAACGCTATCGACTCTGAGGGCCACTAAGTTATTTGTGCCAGGATCTTTCCTCGCTGTGTGACCTGTCATGGCTATACTTCAAGCGAGAGGGGAATTTGTTATAAATGGGGCCATCCCTTCCATCTCGAGTTTGGCAGAATGAGACGCACACTATACGCACGCTGGAGGAGGTGGAATCTCTCACAGACATGACTTGGGGCAGAGTGAACCTCCCGGGTGGCACCTGGGAATCGTAGTCATGTAACTCGACAACGGAAGAGGAAACCCTAAAAACCCTCTGAAAAGGAAAGCAGGAGGGAGAGGGCAGACCTGCTCCGCAGCCTGCGGCACCATGACGGCATACCTGAGAGAGGACCAGAACCCTAAAGCCCTCAGAGACAGGCGTAACTGGGGAGGGTAATTAACGATGGAGAACATGCCCTACCCGCCCCATAGACGAGCTTCCTGAATGCGAATTACCTGATGGCGGGGTGCAGCATGTGGCAGCTGAAATAGGAGAATGGACAGGAGCAGTGGCGGACCTCCCAACATGGAGGATGGCAGCTGAAAGGAGAAGGACTTGGTACATTCAGATGTACCCCAGAGGGTCTCTATGTGGTTCCCGGGCAGGGAACTGGTTGTGTTTACACTTCTTTAATGGTTTTATTCTTTGTCAGGTTGCATACCTTGTTTCCTGGTGCCACATCTGGCACTGTTAGTACCCGGATTATTCAGATGCAGTCGGGACTTCTGAGGGCCCACTCACTTTAACTTCCCTATCATGCATGTCAATTAATGTAATTCGTCTCAATGTCAGGGGCCTTAATTCCCTCGAGAAGAGGCGATCCTTGATATCAATGCTGAGGGACTCCAAATGGGATTTATGTCTGATTCAAGAGTCACACCTTATAAGAGCGGCATGGAAGAAGCTGAGATCACAATGGTTTGACTGACAGTATCACTCCTCAGGTCCTGGGAAACAAGCGCAGGGAGGCGATATTGTTAGCTACGCATTTCCCAGGGAAAGTAATGGGCATCCAGGCTGAGATGAACGGGAGGTTTGTTTCCTCACGCATAGACACACATGGGCATTAAATTACAGTAACCTGTATGTATGGCCCCAATGAGCATCAAGAGGAGTTTCTAAGAGAAGCCATTGGGCAGGTGCTGGTTACTGCAGACATGGACATTCTCATAGGGGGAGACCTCAATATAGTTCCTGATACTCACATGGACAGATCAGCGTAGTGATATAGACAGACAGGGCCTACTCTGTGGGCTTTTAAAAATGGCTAGAAGAGGGTGGACTAACTGACATTTGGCAAGCACACAACCTGACACTTAGAGGCTACACATTTTCCTCAGCTGCATATCAGACTTTCACGAGACTTGACCTCTTCCTGGCCACCCCAGGCCTCTTACACACAATCACACAACCAGAGATTGGAGTGGTTTGTCAGACCATACTCCGATCTCACTATGACTCAAACTACTGACCTCGAGCAGAAGAATACCGGAATGGTGGCTACATACTACACTCCTCGCAGGCGCCAAGGTGTACACATAAATAATAGATACAATTAAATCCTATTTGAGCACTGACAATACACCGGAGACCTCGGTGGCAGTGGTCTGGGAGGCTTTGAAGGCGGTGGTTGGGGGCCAATTTATAGCTATTGCAGCATGTGCTATTACACTTAGGAAGGAGAAGAATCAGCAGTTAGAGGCCAGGATAAAGAAGCTGGAGGGGCAACATGGGATAATGGGTGCAAATGAAGTGAAACGACAACTTGCGGCGAATTGTAAACAATAGAAAGCCCTAGACATGGATGGTGCGGAACGTGCCCTTGTGTGCACCAAGCAAATGTACTACGTGGGGGGGGGAATAAGGCAGGATGACTCTAGGCACTCCAGCTGCGCGCACTGGTGGCGCAACCCCAGATAAATTCAATTCAGACACAGAAAGGCAATGTCGCTACCGAAGAGGAGTTGATCCTGAAGGAGTTTGAGGACGTTTATGTCTCACTCCATAGAGCGGAATGACTACATGCTGGGGCAATACCGAAATACCTAGACTTGATATCCTGGCCCGACTCTCCAAGCTGATAGCCACTGTTTTGGACAAGGATATTACCCCTAATAAAGTTTTAAAGGCTATCCAGCGCCTCCACATGGGCAAGGCATCGGGGAAGGATGGGCTTGGAGCAGAATTTTATAAACTTTTGGGGGAACTTTTGGCCACGGTATTGGCATGGCTATTTAAAGGCTTTGCCTCTACAGGACTGCTACCCCAGTCGATGCAGACGGGCACGATTACCGTTATCTGGAAGCCTGGCAAGGACCCTACCCTATGTGTGTCATATCGTCCGATTCTGCTGTTGAATGTAGATGCTAAACTCTTTACTGGCATTCTGGCGAATAGGCTAAGCCCCTATATGCAGGGGGTGATAAACCTGGATCAGACTGGGTTTAATCCAAAGAGAACATGTGCTGACAATAGCAGGAGGCTTAGTTATCTTTTAGATAAAATGAAGCGGGTCAATATCCTGTCAATACTACTCTCTATTGAAGCAGAAAAGGTATTTGACCGCATCCACTGGGACTTTCTATTTTCAATCCTTCCCCGTTGTGGCTTGGGACTGAGATTCTGCAAATGGATGTGGAGTACCTATAACCTCCCCCAGACCAGGGTGAGCATGAATGGCGGCTTATTGGAGACTTTTTCTATTGCCAGGGGGACTAGACAGGGTTGCCCACTGTCATCGATGCTGTATGCCTTAACTATGGAACCCTTCGCCGAGCACATACAGCAAAACAGTGGTATCCCGATAGGGGGTAGATCTCATAAAATAGCACTATATGCCGATGATGTCTTGCCCGACCTGACACAACCAAAGAGATTGCTTGTAGCAGTGTTAGATGAACTGTGGGCTTTTGAAGGGATGGCAGGTTTCAAGGCTAATCTGTCTAAATCTTCTATTCTTAACTTGACGGTGCCAGAGACGGAAGAGGAAGCACTGCAAACCCTCTTATCATTTATTTGGGCACATTAAGAAGTGCAATACTTAGGCTTACAAATCCAGCCCATGTGGCCTTGGCTAGGTGGAAGGATTATGGCCTCTCGTGGCTGGGCCGCATCATGGCGGTGAAGATGACGCTCCTACCCAAAGCGCTGTTCATTATGCTGTCCCCGCCACTACAGCCTAAGGTACTTGATACTATACAGAGGATGATATGGGAATTCATCTGGGGAGGGAAAAAGGTGAGAATGGCACAAGAGCAGGCCTACTTGCCAGTCAAATGGGGAGGGGGGGGTTGGGAACCCCTTACCTGGTTGGGTACTATCAAGCTGCTCAGTTGCTGTATCTGGTGGAATGGTCACACTGAGCACTGAGAACCACTGGTACTTTATTGATCAGGCCGTTGCAGGACAACGTATCTGGGAGGTCCCCTGGCTCCCGCGAGCACACCGCCCACTGGGGGTCTATATATCCTCGGTTCTGTGAGCCATAATGGAGCTATGGGTTAAAGTGCAAACGCTTAGGGCCCTGTCCTCGCCCATATCCCCACAAATGCCGATTATCTGCAATGCAGACTTCCCCTGGCACTTACAGGGTCCTTGCTCAAGACTTGACAGGACTCCAATTGTAAATGAATTGGGGATCTATTTGATGCTCAAGGGATTATGGATTTTCCTCAGCTTCGAGAAGCATATGGCCTCCCGCAGGAAGATTATTGGCAATACTTGGTAATCTGACACTGGGTGCTATCCCTGACAATTCGACCCCATGCAAGTAGACCTCCTCCTCCTCTTTGAACGCTGGTTGTTGACACGTTCGACTGATAAGAGGCTTATCTTGGATAATTATGGCTGCCTGACTGTGCCACCAAACTTACCCCAGACATCTGCGAGGCGTAGGTGGGAAGCCGAATGTGGCCGTTCCTTTACAGACAGGGAATGGCGAGACGTACTACACCGAGTGCGCTTAACAGCCCGCAACATGAACACCAAAGAATTATTCTTAAAAATAGCACATTACTGGTATTTTATACCAGCACAAGTTTCCGAATGGCAGAAGGGCACTACAGACCGTTGCTGGTGAGGGTGTGGGTAGATGGGTACACTCACACACGTTTTAATGACATCCCCACAGGTCCCCCACACAACGTCACCGGAGAGGAGGTGCCATCAACAGAGGCCCACAATGATGACAGCAGCTCTGCATGCCTGGATCAGGATGACCAGTGTGGCCCATCAGGGACCTCCAGACAGTCGGTTACCCAGGAACAGTCCCATACCATCACAGAGCCTTTCACCTCAGGAAACACCACCACAGCACCCACCCAGCAGTGAGAAGTGTGGCACAATGGTTAGAGCGGCAGACCCTGATGCAGAGATCTGGCTCGGGACCAGGGTTTAATTCCCACCTTAGTGGGTCTTGGGCTTAATTCCCTTGGACCAGATAATTCTTGCCTCGTGCCTAATCTAATTATTGGGTCCCACTCTGTAACTCTGGGCAATAGCTTGCTTAATCTCCACAATGGCCCTCATAGCGCTTGGATGCCTGGCTTCACCCTGGGGCTGTCCAGGAGTGGGCGCCTCACAGGGAAAAGCCAGGAGGGGTTCCACAGCGGTATGCATACAGCACCTTGAAACCCTAACGGGTGAGTAGTGCGTTATACAAGTTTGAAGTTTACAGTTTTTTTTACCCAGCAGGCCCAAACCTATGTCCCCAGGAGACATCAGTCAGCAGTGTGTCCATCACTACAGGGTCCCCAGGCAACCCCACAAACACAGGACGATCAGGGACTTGGGGTCGGTGGGCACATGGTTCAGGGGACAGAGGCACAGGACAACAGGGAAGCTGGGAGGACTGCTGTGCGACAGGGGGAGGACAGGCCCAGGCAACCGACTCTCCACAAGGCACACACCAACGTCCTGGTAGCAAACCACCATTCCCAAGAGATGATGGGCCAGATACTGGCCAAGATGCAGGAGGCCCAGCGGCTGCAGGAGGGACAGTACCTGGGGATCAGGGAGGACCTGAGGGACATCCACACCACCCTGGTCACCATTGCAGGGTTGCTGGCAGACATGGCCAACACCATGTGGGAGGCAGTGGCGCACCACCGGGCCCCTGACACTAGCCAGCCCTCCACCTCTGCTATTGCTAGTGGACAGGAGGCCCCGCCATAGCAATAACAGGCCATCAGCACCCCTGCCCCTGCAGAAGGAGAACCACCATGCAAACAGTCCTTGCGATCCAGGCAGAAGCCAGAGAACATTGCCAAGACCCCCACCCGGAAATGAGACTCTCCTGAATGTCACCCTTGTGTCCCACTATGTCACCCTGTCCACCCTGAACTGCCATTGCTCCACTTCCTATGCCCCCTTGAACAGTGCACCTGTGATACAAATAGAATGGAACTTTTCCCTGGACTCTGCTCCACCACCACCTTAGCCTATAGCAATACCCCATCCACTTATCAGCACATAAATAAACACCCTTGTAAAACGTATTGAGTCTGTCAACTGATTGAACTATGTATTTGTTGAACAATCAGTAAACATTGCAATTCAACTGTACAGTAATGTATACATAGGTATGACCTGTAGTTTGCTGCAGTCAACACACCTGGAGCCTGAGTGGGGCACATATATCTGTAAATAGACATGCCAAACGGTACAGTAAGTGGTCATAGTAGAGGAAATATCAGCCAGCCAGTGACAATATCCAATACAAAACTGTGACTGGAAGGTGAAGTTACAGTGTCTTACCTGTGTTTCACTGGAAGTACTGTTGTATGACTGATGTTCTATTATCCACATCCTCATCCTCTGCCTCCTCTTCGTCGCTGTCCACAGGCTCCACCGCTGCCACACGCCCATCTCCAGTCTCATCCTCCTGCAGAAAAGGCACCTGGCAACGTAAGGCAAGGTGGTGCAACATGCAACATGCCATGATGATCTGGCACACCTTATTGGGTGAGTAGCACAGGGAACAACCTGTTAGATGGAGGCACCAAAACCTGGCCTTCAGGAGGCCAAATGTTTGCTCTATAATTCTTCTTGTTCGCCCATGTGCCTCATTGTAACATTCCTCTGCCCTTGTCCTGGAATTCCTCACTGGGGTCAGTAGCCATGAGAGGTTGGGGTAACCAGAGTCACCTGCAAATATCGAGGGATACCTGTTAGCCAAACACTAACCTTTAGGGCCAACCCCATACCCATACACCAGTATATACTGGGTGGGAACCATGGGCTCACCTATTAGCCACATGCGGTGCCTCTGGAGTTGAGCCATCACATATGGGATGCTGCTATTCCTCAGGATGAAGGCATCATGCACAGGATACTTTGCATTGACATGGGTGATATACTGGTCCGCCAGGTACATTATCTGTACATTCATCTAGTGAAAGCTCTTTCGATTTCTGAATACCTGTTCATTTTTTCCGGGAGGGGACAAAGGCAATATGTGTACCATCAATTGCCCCAATGATGTTGGGGATATGTCCCATTGCATAGAAGTCAGCTTTCATTGTGGCCAAATCCTCTGCTACGCGTGTGTTTCATCAGGGCCGACAACACTCTTGTTAGCATTATTGAGAACATTGGCTGTGACATTCCTGCTGCCAAGCCCACTGTCATGTGGAAAGAACCAGTTGCCAAAATATGGAGCACAGATAGTACTTGCACAAGAGGGGGGATCCCATTGGAATGACGGATAGCAGAGATCAGGTCTGGCTCCAATTGGGCACACAGCTCTTGGATTGTGGCCCTGTCAAGTCTGTAGGTGAGGATAATGTGCCTCTCCTCCATTGTTGTCAAGTCCACCAGGGGCCTGTACAAGGGTGGATGTCTCCATCTCCTATTCATCTGCAGCGGCTGCAATCTAGGGAGCAAAATGATGAGCATCTTGTCAGTATTCCACATTTCCAAAACGTAAAGTGCATTGCATGTTGTGACTGAAACAGTATGTTGTTGTATAGGCCCATATGGTGCCTATGTGTGCTGTGACGCAGTTAGGTGCCATGGCCTGCCCCCCCTGAAATGGCGTCCACCTGTCCTGGGTGGATAGACAGGTGGAAATGAGGTAATGCTGCTGACGTTGTGCGCCAATGTGGGACGCGGTCGAGTACCACCGTGCAACTCCTCTTTGGTTGTAATTGGGCCCTATGGGCTAGAATGGCCAATGGTGATGTACATTGGCGGTGACGGTACGCACCGCTGCGGACGTGACCACCATTTGCTATCTGCTCACTCACTTGCTACGTGACCTTCAACAGTAGAGGACCTACACTGCAAGTGCTGCTGTGACATGTGTCTTGAACCGACCATGGCTCGTGTCACTGGGGAAAGGGCCCCTGCCTTCACCCCTACGGAGTTGGAGAGACTGGTGGATGGGGTCCTACCCCAGTACCTAATGCTGTATGGGCCTCCAGACCAACAGGTGAGTACAATGTGAGCACGATGCATGGGGCATGAATGCATGAAGTGCTGTATGAGAGTGCCTCGTGTAAGGGGGGGTGGTTGAAGGGTCCTGGGCAGCATGCTGCTTGTATGGTGTGCAATGTCTGTGCGTAAGGGGATAGGAGGGATATGGTGGGCCATGAGTGTAACTGGCCGGATGGTATGACTGATACCTTTTTACTATGTTTCTTTTCCTGCAGGTCAGCGCCCATCAGTAAACGGTATATGGCGTGCCATCACCAAGGATGTGTGGACCCTGGGGTTTTATGGCAGGCAGAGCACCCACTGTCGCAAACGGTTGGAGGACCTGAGACGCTGGGCAAGGAAGACAAATGCAAAGAGAACTGTTGATGGACGGAATGTAGACCAAATCAAACATTCACCCCCACCAAACTGCCAGGCCAGGTCCTCCCTGGACCAGAAACAAGCATCCTGGGACTGGTTTCGGGGTATCACCCCTCTTCAGCCAGGCCAGCTTGAATCTGGTGGCATAGTGAGCACAGGACCCACGTCTGGGCATACCCTTCCCACTTGGGGCAACAAATGCAAAAAGAGCAGTTGATGGACGGAATGTAGACCAAATCAAACATTCATCCCCAGTCACAGATCTGGGTTTAATCCATCAGTTTTTTTGCTCACCATGCCATTCCAGTTTGGCAAGGAAGACCGCAGTGGACCAGCTGAGAATGGCCTCCCAACGATGAAGGGGTGACCGTCGAACCCTGACCCCCTCTGATGTTCCGCATACTGGCAGTGGCCTATCTGGAGCTGGATGGGCGCTTGAGGGCATCACAGGAGCCTCAAGGGGGTGAGTACAATTTCACATTATACTAGTTGTGCGTGGTGGAGTGGTCATCGGGTGGGGGATGTGGGCCTGTTGGTGCCCCTAGGCCAGGCCGGACATTGCAGGGTAGGTTCCATGTTGGGCAGGGCCCTGATGTAAAATACCTCCAACCAAGCTTGTAGGCATCCACTACTGGGCAGGGGTATGTGGGTCTCAGGTGCGCTGCAATTGGCATTAGGTTTTCCTGTCCTTGGCCTGGTGACTAGCATTGTGGCTGGTAGTGCATTGCCTAGTGCGTAGGGAGGTTCCCTGTGTGTGTGTGTGTCGTGTACACCAACAGTGGTGGTGTTGCTGCCTTTGACCAATTGTATCCTCTGTCTCTTACCCCCCTTTGTGTTTTGTCACCCTGTCCTCCTGTGCATTAGCATCATCTGGTGGAAGAGCAGAGGCACCGACGGTGAGGGCAAAAGTGGGATGGAGGGCGAAGGGAGCACCACGGCGGAGACAGGAGGGGACAGTTCTGACAGTGATACCTCCTCCGATAGAAGCTCCCTGGTGGTGGTGGACACCTCTGTGGCCACCCCAACTTCTGGTACAGCCGCCACCTCCATACCAGCACTGCCCTCCCAGCAGCCCCTCCAGGAGGGTGGGCATCTCCTTTGCCCCAGGCACCTCAGGCCCTGCCCCAGTTAGCCCTGCTGCCCTGACTGAGGAGGCTATTGACCTCCTGCGATCCATCTCTGTTGGGCAGTCAACCATAGTGAATGCCATCCAGGGGCTGGCAGGCCATTTGCAACAAACAAATGCATTCCTGGAGGGCATTCACTCTGGCCTGGCGGCCCAATAGAGATCAACCCTGGATCTGGCCTCCCCCTGATGGCAGCCATTGTTCCTGTTTCTAGCCTCCCCCTCCAACTTCCTCTACCCAGTCCCATTCCACTGAACCCCAACTTATCCCAAGCACACATTCAGACTAGCATGCACCCAAGACAACACACAGGAGTAGCTCAGGCAAACACAAGCACCACACATCATCCCACAGGCACTCACACAAATACCATCCAGATGCAGACACACCAACATCCACTGCCTCCACTGTGTCCCCCTCCTCCTCCTAATCCACCTCCCTCCCAGTAGCGTCCCCACTCACACCTCCATGCAATACATCCTCATCCACTGCCTCCATCACCATCATGCCTATCACTACCCACCCCTCACTTGCAGTCACCACCCCCACATCCATGCAACCGTCCCCTGTGTCCTCTCCCATTGTGTGTGTGCCCCCTCCTCCCAGAGTACCCAAATACAAGCACTCAGACACCCAACAGCCATCCACCTCACAACAGCATCCAGCCCATGCATCTGCACCCAAACACAGCAGATAGACACCTTCAACAACCACTCCCTCTTCCTCCACTCCCAAACCTTCACCCTAATCCCACCCCACTGTCCCTAAGAAGCTTTTCCTCTCTGCTGTTGACCTCTTCCCTTCCTCTCCCTCCCTGTCCTTCACGTCGGGCCAGGGTGGTCAGAACCCAAGCTAGCACATCAGCCACCCAGTCCACGGCCACAGTAGTGTCGGCAGCTACTGCAGGTGTGAAAGGCTCCCAGGAACCACTCATCAGCACTGGCAGTGTGCCTGCACCAGCTGGCAAGGGAAGAGGCAAGGATTCACCATCAGCTGGCAAGGGCAAGGAGGCACCACCAGCTGGCAAGGGCATGGAGGCACCACCAGCTGGCAAAGGCAAGGGCAAGGAGGCACCACCCGCCTACAAGGGCAAGGGCAAAGGGCCTGCACCTGCAGGCAAGAAGGACAGGAGGCCTGGTGGTGGGACTGATTCTGAGCCCCCACCACCAACCATGGTGGTTCAGCCGTCCAACCTGCACCGCCACCAGCACCGCTGCCAGCAGCAGCAGCCCCAGTGGGCAGCCGTCCGAGGTTGCAGGGGAAAGGCTGGAGCCTCCCCCCACCACTGCCATCCCCGACACCCGCACCCCCACTGCCACCACTGAGCAGCCGTCGCCACCGACGGGCAGTGTGTAGTCCTGGCTCCATGGACTGTGATGGATCCTGAGCCCTGCAAATCATGTGGGTGTGACACCCAGGTGAGAGACTATGACCTTGCACTCCCCAAGATCTGCACCACAAGACACAAAGCCCCCTCCAGAACCGGTGGAAGAAGGCATCAACTCACCCCCTCCTTGCCAGGATGAAGCACACTGGGCACAAAGCTCCATCCAGAACCAGTGGAAGAAGGCATCCACTCACCCCTCCTTGCCAGGATGAAGCACACTGGGCACAAAGCCCCCTCCAGAACCAGTGGAAGAAGGCATCAACTCACCCCCTCCTTGCCAGGATGAAGCACACACCAGTGGAGAAGCCACCCACTCGAGAGACTGTGGCCTTGCACTCCTCAGGACCAAGCAGTGAGCAAACCACCCACTTGAGAGACTCTGGCTTTGCACTCCCCAGGACCAAGCAGTGGGCAAACCACCCACTTGGGAGAATGTGGCTTTGCACTCCCCAGGACCAAGCAGTGGGCAAACCACCCACTTGAGAGACTGTGGCTTTTCACTGCCCAGGACACCGCACAGGGCATGTGGCCCCCTCCAGGACCAGTGGTGTTGTTCCGGCTGAGGTGCCCCCCGTTACAGTGCTTAATTTGTAAATAACAAGGTGCCGGTGCTCAAAGCTCTCCTCTTAAACATGCGGCTGCTGCAATTAAATGTGGGAACATGTAATAATGAGGCGGCGTAATCCTGAAGCCATCTCAAGCCTCTTTAATCTATTTACAGCCCCTCCCTCCCACACCAACTCACTCTAGCAACTTTCTACTTTCTCCCTTTGTGACGCTTTTTTTCTTTCACCTTCCTCCGTCTTTCCCACATGTGTATTTTGCTCGCAGTAAATGCTTGAGGCAGAAGAATAAGCCACGGCCCTCAAAAATAAGTGTCGGTGCTTAGCACCGGAAACAACAAGCACAAATTGAGCAATGCCCCGTTCCCCGTCCCCCTTAGGTGCCAGTGTATTTTTGAACTGATGCCCCTGTAGTGTTCTCTCCTTGTTTATGCAGGAGTCAAGTGGGGCTTTGGCCTATGTGATGTGGCCCTGTGGTCCATGGACATTGTGGACTGTGCAGTGTCCCTCCATTTGCATATATGTATATACTGTTTTGATTATTGAGGAAGTATTTCTAGTATTTTATCTTATTACACTCACTTTAATCACTTCCTTTTGTCCTTGCATTATTCCTGAGGGGTAGGGGGTGAATATGTAATGTGACTGCATCTGGTTGTGTGTATGGTGTTGGGGGTGGGAGTGTTATGTGTGTGTGTCACTCTCTTTTTCCTCCCCCCTTCCTTGTGTGCTAGGTAGCAGTACTCACCATGGTCGTCTTCTCCGGCGTTGCTATTCATGGTGTAGGAGGAGGTAGACCAGAATGAAGAACACCTGCAGTTCGCCATGGCGGCGTGGTTCTTCCCTGAGTGTCCAGAGGTGATTCGTTTCCCTTCTGTGTTCTGTTTCCGCTGTGCTTTTGATGTCATTGGTACTGCCCCGGAAAAGGTGGCGGATAGGCCTGTCATAATAGAGTGGGCGGTACATTGTCTTCCACCTGGCTGTTGGGGGTTACCGCCGCGGTACTTGTTGCTACCGCCGTGGCGGTCGGTGTGATAAAGTGGCTGTCTGTGTGAGCTTTTTCCGCCATGGTCATAACTCCATTTTTTTTACCGCCGGCTTGTTCGCGGTGTTACCGCCACTTTATCACCGACCGCCAGGGTTGTAATGAGGGCTTTAATCCTAAACACTCTGTATCTGAAGGACTGCCTTAAACAGAGTAAACTTTCTGACATGGATTGACCACCCTCCGTAGGGCAGGCCATACTATGCACATTGACCAACATGTGTGCAATGGATGGGTTGTCAGTAAATGGTTCCAAAGGTGGAGTCAGCTAATGTTAAGCTGCTAGAAACCTGGAATGTCTCCCACCTTTACATGAGGTTGAAAAAACATTATTTTGGCAGAGTGGGAGTCTTGCAGTTCACATCCGGGCTCCTGTTTGAAAGAGGCCCTCAGGTCTTTGATTACAAGGGAAAATACTTCAGGTGGCAAGGTAGGATGATCTAGGCAAGCAGATACATCTATTTGTTATAGAGACAGTGAAGATCCTGAGGTGCCCCCCAGTTTTCCAGATCGATTCAACTGGACTGTTAAGGAGAATCAATATATGTGATTGGTTCCCATTTAGGGCAGGTCGCTCCCCGCTCCGCCTTCCGCGCCACCTCCTTTCCCGCTTCCTTTTTGCCTTTTCTCCCAGCCGCTGCATCCCCTGCGGCCCCTCCCGCCTCCCCCCTCCTTCTCACTGCTCCATTAGTCAGTTTCCCCGCCGCTGCATCCTCTGCGGCCCCTCCCGCCTCCCCCCTCCTTCTCACCACTCCATTAGTCAGTTTCCCCGCCGTTGCGTCCCCTGCGGCCCCAGCCCTCTCATTGGACAGGCCCTCCCGCCTCCCAGCTGCCTCTTCTACCCTCCCATCCTCTTATGGCAGCCGCGGCGTGGGCGTGCAGCGGGCGCACCGCTGTCGTGCCGAAGGCACGAGAAAGGCAAGCCCGTCTGCGCCCATCTGCGCCTGGACCGCGTCCAGCGCCAGAACCCCTGGCCCTCTCAAACACATCTACTCCCCCCTCACCCTCCACTCTCTCAACCCAGGCCCCCGCCCCACATGCACCACATCTAGCCCCACACACACTCATGGCCCCTTCACCTGCCACACCTGCCACTTCTGCTCGTCATCCCTCACACCACACACCAACCATAGCGATCCCACCTTCAACAAACACAACACCCCCAACACAAGACTCACCCACCCTGCCCCCACCAACCAAGCCCGCAGCACACCAGCCCACAACCAGAACACACCCCACAACAACGCCCTCACGCACCACACCAATGCCACCCACCACAACCACCTTAACTGCCTGCTCCTCAACATCCGCTCCCTTCACAAACATGCCATAGAACTCTGGGACCTCATCACATCACACTCACCTGACATCGCCTTCCTCACGGAAACCTGGACCAACCCCTCCACAGAACCCGAGATAGCCATAGCCACCCCCAAAGGATACAAACTCCAACACAAAGACCGCCTCAACAGGCCAGGCGGTGGCATCGCCATCCTAGACTAGGATCACCATCAAAGTCACCACCAGCTCCCAAGACACTATCGACAACACTAAACACATCCAGTTCCTTATCCACATTAACAGCAACTCCACCCTCAGAGGTACACTAATCTAGAGACCACCTGCACCACGCCACGCCTTCTGCGGCACCATCGCCGACAGCATCAGCTCGCAGGCCCTCACCTCCACAGACTACATCATCCTCGGTGATTTCAACTTTCACTTAGAAAACCCACAAGACCACAACACTACCTCCCTCATAGACAACCTCACCAACCTCGGACTCAAACAACTGGTCACCGCACCCACCCTCTCAGCAGGACACATGCTTGACGCTATTTTCACCTCAAGCCAACACATAGCCTACACCCACACCACCGAACTCCTCTGGACTGACCACCGCTGCGTCCACTTCTCCTTCACCAAACCCCCCACACACTACCATCAACACACCACACCCTACCGCATGTGGGACAAGATCCCCACAGAACCACTAAACTCCCAACTGGCCCATAACCCCCCCCACACCAATGACCAAAGGACAAAGCAGCACACAACCTCTCCAAATGGATCACTACCTGCGCAGACACACTAGCCCCCCTCAGAAAACACATCACTACCCGCAACATCAAGAACGCCCCATGGTTCACCTCTGAACTCCAAGACTCCAAGCGCAAATGTCGCCACGCTGAGAAAATATGGAGACTACAACCTTCCACAACCAACTTCTCCACCCTCAAAACCACTATTCGCACCCATCACCAACTCATACGCACCGCCAAAAGAGATCACTACAAGACACGCCTTGACAACAACTCTCAAAACAGCAAAGAACTCTTCACCATCATCAATTAACTTGCCAAACCCAAAGCCAGCAACATAGACCCCACACACACACAGCCCCTATGTGACGCCCTTTCCAAACACTTCCTCCACAAAATCCTGGACATCCACAACCGCTTCATACCACACGCACCCACCACACATACCCCTCACTCACCCAACCCAACCCCCACTCAGGACCCCCCCACCATACTCTCCACATGGACCCCCACCACACACGAAGAAACCGAAAAAACCATGAACTCCATCCACTTCGGTTCCCCCTCCGACCACAGTCCACACCGCATCTACAACAAAGCTAGCCCTACCGTCGCCCCCATACGCTACAACATAATCAACTCCTCTTTCGACTCGGCCACCTACCCAGACCCCTGGAAGCATGCAGAAATCCAAAAACCCAAGCCGACCCAGAGATCCTCTCCAACTACCGCCCCATCTCCCTCCTCCCTTTCCCCGCCAAGGTTGCAGAAAAATTAGTCAACACCCGCCTATCCCACTTTCTCGAAGCAAACAACACTCTTGACCCCTCACAATCTGGGTTCTGCAAGAACCACAGCACGGAAACCGCCCTCATCGTATGCACTGACGACATCAGGACCAAAGTTCACAAAGGCGAGACCGTCACACTCATCCTCCTAGACCTCTCCGCAGCCTTTGACACCGTCTGCCACCACACACTCCGCACATGCCTCCACAACATAGGAATTCACCACAAAGCCTTAGACTGGTTCACCTCCTTCTTCACCGACCGGACCCAGAGAGTCCGCCTTCCGCCCTTCCACTCCAACACTACCAAGATCACCTGCGGAGTCCCCCAAAGGTCCTCCCTCAGCCCCACACTCTTCAACATCTACATGATCCCCCTAGCCAACATCCTCCGAGCATACGGAATCACTATCCTCTCCTATGCAGATGACACCCAACTCATCCTCTCCCTCAACCGCAACCCCACCACCGCCAAAACCAACCTACACACCGCTCTCCTCGACACCGCCAACTGGATGACCACTAACCAACTCAAGGTCAACTCAAACAAAACCGAGATCATCATCTTCGGCCCCAACAAAACCACATGGGAAGATTCCTGGTGGGCCACCGCCCTAGGCCCCGCACCCACCCCCGCAACCCACGCACGCAACCTCAGCATCATCCTCGACCCCTCCCTCTCCATGACACAGCAAATCAATACTCTAACCTCCTCCTGCTTCCACACACTCCGCACTCTAAAAAAATCCTTCAAATGGATTCCCCCAGAAACCAGAGAGACGGTCACCCACGCACTCATCAGCAGCAGACTGGACTACGGTAACGCCCTCTACGCCGGCACCACACTCAAACTCAAACGCAAACTCCAGAGAATCCAGAACACAGCCCCACACCTCGTCCTTGGCCTCCCCCGCCATGAACGAATCTCACCACACCTCAAATCCCTTCACTGGCTCCCCATAGACAAGAGAATCACATTCAAGATCCTCATCCACGCACACAAATCCCTCCACAACACCGGCCCAACCTACCTCAATGAAAGAGTTAACTTCCACACTCCCACATGCAACCTCCGATCAGCCGACCTCGCCCTAGCCACAGTCCCCCGCATCCAACGCACCACCACAGGAGGCAGGTCTTTCTCTTACCTCGCCCCCAAAACCTAGAACTCCCTCCCCACCGACCTTCACAAAACCAAAGACCTACTGGTCTTCAGAAAGAACCTCAAGACATGGTTGTTCGATCAGTGACCCTCCCTGCCCCCCCGTTTCCCCTCCCCCAGCGCCTTGAGACCCTCACGGGTTAGTAGTGCGCTCTACAAATTTATTTTGTTTTTTGATTGATTGATTTGATCAGGAAATCTTTGTGAAGGTTTTTCAGCACTGACTTTGCATCTCACAAAGGTTTGAACTGTGACTCTGACTGTGGCATGGACTGCTGTCACCATATATTCCTGGAGTTGCTCTGTAACATCTCTTTTTGTTTATGAACAGCATATTAAATAAGGCCTTTGGACTCTGCAAGTTTTTTCAGCATTGCGGTGATCGCGTCACTGCAAAAGAAACCTTCTGAGTGATCAGGTGTAGCTGCACCCTAAATTCACATGTGATGCGCTTTGGATTATTACACCAAGCAAACCAAATCTAAGTGAGAGTTAGAGGTTTTAGTTCTCATTAGTTATATAGTTAATAAATAAAAATACAATAAACTATTCCAGAGGAGACATTTAAGGGTAGATTATTTAAAGTGTTTCTGGGTTGAAGAGATGTGAAGAAAGACTAATTTTAGTTACTGTTCTAAATAGCCACTGCACAAAACCCATAACCTTTAGGAAACCAGATGGACTAGCTCGTCAGCTATTGTGATGGTCACCACTGCTTTATCGAATAGCTCCTGCTGCTAAATGATTTTCCACCAATGATATTGCTTATCTGACTTACTCTTAAGTCACTGTCCCCAAAACCTGTGTATCTAATATCACACAATATCTCATACCAACCACCTTCCTTGCTCTGATTCACAAGCTAAGCCTCATCTTACTACTAATAATATTTTTCCTGGAGATTTGGAGGTTCCTTTACCTCCTTCACCCTGGGGCTCTAGAACTCTACTTTCTTCTTCTTTATTCTTTTGGTCCTGGCATGGTCAGTGCATCATCATTTATGCGCTTCCATGGAAAATATCTCAGTGGTTTGCATCCTTCCGAATCAATGGGCTTCAGGTAACTCAGGTGATCCGATCCATATCCATGAACTGTGGAGTCCCTCAAGTATCCATCCCATTGACAAAAACCTTCAACTTCTACACGTAACCCAGGGGAGACTATTAATATCCTATAGCATGTGGGCAACACCAGACAATGCCAAACTACCCAAGTCTCACCTCTCGCAAATTACATCACATGGCTTAAATATTGCCTGGATACCAAAGTAGTACGTAATGTTCATTCCTCCATCATCAACTCTGATGGTCAATAGAGGTTTGGAAATTAAATGAAAATTATATTTAAAAAGCGCACTAATGCCCGAGGCACATGGGTGCTGCCAGATACAGAAGAGAAGTAGCACGATGGACTCAATACTGGGAATAAAGAATAATAGAGGCCTACTGATTAAAAAACCATGTTGTAAGTTCTTTCCTAAAGGGTAGAAGGACTGGCATTTTATTCATTTTAGGAGGGAGAGTATGCCAAAGCTTGGCCGTGTACACAACAAAGCTTCTGCCACACCAATGAGATCTTCTGAATTTGGAAACCACTGCTTTGTTTGCCATGGAAGAGCGTAATGACCTAGATGGAGTGTACCATGAGAAACTGTGTTTGAGGTAATCAGAACCAAAGTCATGTAGTGCTCTGAATGTAATGCACAGTGCTATGAAATTTATGCACTTCCTTATAGGCAACCAATGGAGTTGAGTTAGAGCCTATAAGGCTGACTGATGCCTGGCGATCCTTGGCAGCAGACGGGCTGCAGCATTCTGCAGAAACTGCAATTTAATTAGGAGTGTGTTTTTTGCAAATTAGTAAAGAGGGTGTTGCAGTAGTCCAACTTGGATAATACAAACACAGTGACTATGAAGAAAGCTGATGAAGTAACAGCATACATCTGTTTTTTTCAAAGGATAATTTTGTATCAAAGAGAATCCCTAGGTTCTTCACTTTTGTGACAGGTGTAGGCAAAGTTCCTAATTCCTGTGGCCACCAACTTGAGGACCAAAAGGAGGTATTCT
This sequence comes from Pleurodeles waltl, assembly GCF_031143425.1. NCBI lineage: Eukaryota > Metazoa > Chordata > Amphibia > Caudata > Salamandridae > Pleurodeles > Pleurodeles waltl. Next base: position 112,478,962 of record NC_090442.1, read on the forward strand.
TGCCCAATAGAAGATCTTTGTGTTTTTCCTGAGTTCAGCTTAAGGCAGTTATTGTTTATCCACCTGCCAATATGTGATATATAATTGTAAAATCTAATTGCAGTATCACCGGGGTTACTAGCCACTGAGACCACAATTTGGGTATTGTCAGAATAGGATACTACAGAAAAACCAAGGGATAGATTTATACTCTGTTTTCGCTGAATAAGCGTCATTTTTTTTACGCTAATTTAATATTTATATTTTGACTCTAGACTCTTCTAACGTCAAAATATTGGAGTTAGTGCCATTTTTTGGATGCGTTAAACCACCTTGCATCAATGAGATGCAAGGTAGGCATTCCCGTCCAAAAAAATCACTCAAACCCCCTAGCGCCATATTTATCCCACTGGGCAAAAATAATGCACGGTTAGGAGACGGACCCCAAAAATTAAGTTAACTTCAATTTGCGTCACATTTTAATGCCTGCCGTTATAATGAGGCACACATATCACTATTTAAGGAAAACAGACAGAAGCAACATTACCAACCCACCTGACAACATGGAAGTGATACTGCTCTAGATAGTGAGATGACGCAGACAACAGCAACAACAACTGCAACCACCACCAGTACAAGGGGGCCCACAAAGGCAACGCAGAAGGCAGAAGAGGATATTCTGAAACAGGACAACCCTCATTGGCCTAATGGAACAGAACATCATAAGGACATACAAGCTCAACCGGCAAACTATACTACACCTGCTGCACCACATTGAGCCACATATCACAGCCAGCCTGCAGGCCCTGTCCTGCATATACTGGCAAGTGGCTCATTTCAATCAACGGGTGCCCTGGATGCTGGTGTGTCACGGTCATCATTCTCGGTATTCCTGCCAAAGGTGTTAGATGCAATTACCTCACTGGCACCCCACCACATCTGCTTCCCCAACACCCAGCAAAAGCAGCAAGAGAAAAAACAGGGGTTCTACCCATTTGATAGCTTCCCGCATGTGCTCGGTGCAATTGACTCCACCCATGACCGACTTGTTCCACCTGCAGAAATAGAGCATTTATACTGGAATCGCAAACACACGGATTCCATAAATGTGCAGGCCATCGTGGACCACCGGGGACTATTCACAAACATTTTGGCCAAGTATCCTGGGAGTGTCAATGAGTGTCCATGACGCCTACATATTCAGGCACTGCAGGATCAACGAACACTTCCAGGATGCAATATATGGAAATGGCCTACTTGTGGGCAAGTCAACAAACGTACCAATTTACACACAACACCCCAACCCTGCAGGACACACAACACAGACCCCACTCCAAAAACACATGGCAAGGGTAACACAGATGTGCATCTAACAACACATATGCACCATGCTGCAGCACAGCACAATCAGTACATACCATAAACACATACACCCACATGTATGTAACACACCCACAACTTGACAGGCACACCACGTGAAGGACAGGTGCAGATAGGTACCCTTTGCTAACAGAAGATGCACACAAACCACTACAAGTGCCCACAGGTTGCCTACTACGTACACATCCCACACACAGTGCAACAAACAAAGAATAGCACAGCAATGTCAATGGCATACACCATGCACATGTAATGTAAGTCACATATAGGCACTGATCACTCAAATCATGCTGTGCAAGCCTCTGCCAGAACAAACAACACATGCCAGACAACTGGTGTCAATACCATCTCATCAACACATACCTGACTTACCTGTAGTGTGCATATACAACTGCCTTATGCATTGGGTCACACACATAGGAATACAACATCAATGGCCATCACATACCATGTGCCAGATTTGTGAGAATTGGAACCACACCTTCCGTAGTGCCACCTCATATGCACCACTGACTGACCCACAACACCATTATGTTAGTACTGTAAACTATAAATGGCCCACCATGGGACAGAGTCACTGTTAGACAGCGCAGATCATTGATGCCATAGTGAGACGCTCTAGGAGTATAGAGAACATCACTGACCTTACATGCATTGTGCTAAGGGACACATTTGGTAAGTAGCTAAGTTCCATCCCATACCCTGCACTGTGCATGTGTGGACAGTAGAAATGCTGAATCATGTCTTGGGACATAGGGAAGACACTGCTGATCTTCTTGAAACAATGGGATACAAACCCTTGGATACCTGATGGCTGCCACAAACGTCAGCTGTAACACAGGATCACGAAGGGGCCCATGTAAGAGCCCTCAGTGCCATCGTCATGGCATGCACTGTATGTACAAGTCTGCGGATGACCACTCTTTAGTGACTTGAAGCCACATTGGAATTTGCCTACTCTCCCACATAGCACTTAGCATGGAAGGGGCTTGCAATGTGTGTAGCTGCAGGTCTGTCACCACAAGATACATTACATTATGATGCTGACACAGATGTAGGTGTCACCAAAAACCAGAGGCAGTGCCAACATCAAACACCACCCCATGGGTGATGTTTGCAGGTTGAAATAATGAAAGTGACTGTGATGTGACCTCATATTAATGTGCCACCTATTCATGCTACATACTGCTGCACACACAAAAAGAGCCAGTTGGTCATAACAAATTTATATGTATAGTAAGGTGTCCCTTCCTGCATACATACTTCCATCTCCATAGGAAACCTACCCAAGCACCCTGGTGCAAGGTTGGTGTTCCAGGTCTTGGCAGTGAGGTGGGAGAAGGATCTGCCTCCGGTGGTCGTTCTTCGGATGCGGGGGATGGTGGCGAGATCGAGGTTGGTTGAGCGGAGTTGGCGGGACGAGGTGTAGAAGGTGAGTCGTCTGTTGAGGTAGGCTGGACCGGTGTTGTGGAGCGCCGTGTGTGCGTGGGTGAGGAGCTTGAAGGTTATCCTTTTGTTGACGGGGAGCCAGTGTAGGTCTCTCAGATGGGGATGGCTTTGGCGGGGGCACCGAGGATCAGGCGCACGGAGGTGTTTTGTTTGCGTTGCAGTCGTTTGAGGAGTTTGTCCGCGGCTCCTGCGTAGAGGGCGTTTCCGTTGTCAAGTTTGCTGCTGACGAGGGCCTGGGTGACTGTTCTTCTTGTATCTGTGGGGATCCATCTGTAGATCTTACGGAGCATGTGGAGGGTGTTGAAGCAGGATGAGGTGACGGTGCTGACTTGCTTGGTCATGGAGAGTGTTGAGTCGAGGATGACGCCCAGGTTGCGTGCGTGGTTGGTGGGTGTCGGGGCTGCTCCCAGAGCGGTCAGCCACCAGAAGTCGTCTCAGGCTGAGGGGTTGGTGCCGAGTATGAGGACCTCCGTCTTATCTGAGTTCAACTTCAGTTTGCTGTTCCTCATCCATTCAGCGATGGCCTTCATTCCTTCGTGGAGGTTGGATTTGGCGGTGAAGGGGTCCTTGGTGAGGGAGAGGATCAGTTGGGTGTTGTCGGTGTAGGAGATGATGTTCAGGTTGCGTAGCCGGGTGACGTGGGCGAGCGGTGCCATGTAGACGTTGAATGGTGTAGGGCTGAGGGATGATCCTTGGGGGACGCTGCAGATGATCTTGGAGGCTTTGGATCGCAAAGGGGGGAGGCGGACGCTCTGTGTTCTGCCGGAGAGGAAGGAGGTGGTTCACTCCAGAGCTTTGTCCCGGATCCATGCATTGCGGAGGCATGTGCGTAGGGTGCCGTGGCAGATGGTGTTGAAGGCGATAGAGAGGTCCAGGAGGATGAGGGGCATGGTTTTGCCATTTTTTTCGAGCATGGCTTTGATGTCGTCGGTGGCGGCAATGAGGGCAGTTTCGGTACTGTGATTGCTGCGGAACCGTGACTGGGATGGGTCCAGGATGTTGTTTTCTTCGAGGTAGTGGGTCAGTTGTCTCCATAAGCTCAAAATCTACAGACGGAGACAGTTGTTGTGTCATAATTCCTAGGTAGCAATGGTTCACCCATCATCAACAATGCCTGATTTGTGTATGTTGCTTCAAATAGTATACTCTGTAAGACAACTTCACACATCAAAGACAAAAACACAGTTCACAAGCACAATTCTGAACTATTGCATTGAACAAAATGCCAAACATACGTGGATACCCTGTTGTCAAACATGCATATATATGCATGACATGCAACAATGAGCATGCTGCTGAATCTGTCACACACATTGGTGGAACAGACCAATCACACCCTTGTAACATTGTTGCATGAACTACCTTATGTGGCCATACCCAAAATTACACATTACAGCACAGCCCATGTCATATGTAAGTTGATTTTGGGTGCATCTAAGGAGAATGCAAAAAAATACGCAATAAGGGTTTTGAGTTAAAAATTCTGATGCAAAGGCGTGTATAACATCCGCAAACGCAAAGTAAATGACACATCGGCCCTTTACAGGAATTCCACCCTCGCACTCGTCTCAATGCTTCCTTCAGTGGAATTGACCCATGACCGCCATGTATCGAAATAAACAACACACGTAACTTTATGCCTCTAAAAAATTGACACATATGTGAAATGCGTTAAAAAAATGCACACATAACTGAAAAACATGACACACGGGGAAAGGACGTAATGTAATAGAAAATCCTGTCGACAAGCATGGTACAGTGGGTATTGTTTCACTTTCTCTTTACACTTTGTGCCTTTCTAACTGTGTGGTTGTGTTTTAGAGCTGGTGGTTGTATCTTGGTTGTTGCAAGTAGTTAGTGCTGTCCCTCTTGTTGTGTCCTGTCACATATTATGTCTTTTTTGTCCCAGTTGTTGTGAGTTTGTGTACATTTTGTCACTTTTTGTATTTGTACTGTGGGGTGTCTGTCAGGGGTAGGTAAGCATTTGAGATAGTTGGAATTAGATGGGGGAGTGTAAGTTTACGTTAAATCTATTTTTGTGTTGTTTTTTGGGGTCAGCTTTGACCTTTTGCATGATGTCTGGTAGGAGGAGGCTGATGAGGATGTCGGAGGAGGAGTTGGGGGGATTTGTGTAGATGGTATGTCACTATCTATCCATGATGCTGGAGATGGATGGCAGGGTCATCTAGAGCTACGGGACAGAGGCCAGGCAGCTGCGGTAGGGAAAGGTGCTCCACCACCTGAGGAGAGTTTACTACAGCGGCAGGAATGAGCACCAGCTCAAGCATTGCTGGGCAGATCTGGTGGCCAGGGAGCAGGATCTGCTTGATCATCTTGGGGTAGATATCGGCAGACCTGTTGGTGAGTCGCCCATTGGCATACTATTTACTGTTCACTGATGTTGAATGACAGTAGCAGATGAGTGCTGCTTTGCAATGCTTGTTGACAGGTTTTATGCAACCAGAATGAAGTGTATCAGCGACAGTCAATGGCTGGAGTTCACAACCATGATACCAATGCTAGTCAGATGTCTGGTGAGTCCTGCCCAACCATCATGTATGCATGACACCTATGCCCAGCCCTGATGTCCTGTATGAAATGCAAAAGCACCGTCAGCTGACGATGGGGTAGATTAATGCAAATGAATGCGGCACCGAGCGCAGCGCCAGTTTCCCAACGCCCCTTATCATGCCCCTACTGCACCATGTGTGTGCCGTATTGAAAATTTGGCACACCATGGTGCAGGATAGGAGGCAATAGCGTAATTTTTCATGACGCTATTGATGTACTCTGCAGGAGTAGCACCAATTTGTTGGTGGTACTCCTGCAGAGTATATAGGGGCCCATTCTAAAGAATGGAAGCCCCCTCTTAATGCCTGCTCTTGAGCAGACATTAAAAGTGCAAAAGAAATGGGGCGAGGAAATCTCCTAGATTTCCTTTCCCCATTTTTTGGGCCCCTCTAACGGGGAAACACCCCCTTGACATACATTATGAATGGTACAGCCATAATTTTGCGCTAAGGGTTACATAGTGGCCCAATGCATGCATTGCTCCACTCTGTACATACACCGTGGGGATCTTGGCCTTGTTGGGCCACATAAACGTCAAACATAATGATGTTACTGTGGCACAAGGTAGCGCTAGGGCATTGTAAATATGCCCCCATATTTTCCCAGGATTCTGTCAACAAAGTAGGCCATTGTGAGAAAACAGGGCTGATTGCAGAGGCCCCCTAACTTTTTGCCCCCATTTTTCCCTTTATGCTGGTGTTTTCCTGACTCTGATGGTGCCCTGGGTACTGCTAACCAGTCCCAGGGCCTATGCTCTGTGTAAAATGGATATGCAAATTAGGCTAATTATAATTGGCTAAGTTAACCTACCTATAAGTCCCTAGTATATGGTAGGGCATGTAGGTTTAGGGACCACAGCATAGGTGGTGCACACCTAGGTGCACTGCTGAGGTGCCCAGTATCATTTTAAAAGCAAGCCTGCCTTGCTGGTTGCTTTTAAATTAAAGTTATATGCAAATTCGACTTTGGAATTAAAGGTACTTCCAAAGTCTTAAACTACCTTATTTTTACATATAAGTCACCCCTAAGGTGTGCCCTATGTGCCCCTAGGGCTGGGTGCCATGTAACTATAAGCAGGGACTTTATAAAAATAGATTTATAAGCCCTGGTGAGGTAAAAACAGCCAAATTCGTTTTTCCCTCATTGAAGTAAATGGCCTTCATAGGCTAGAATGGGCAGACTTTATTTTAAATTTTAAAGTCTCCTTAAATGTTACATACCAAGAATTTGGTATCAAATTAATTGTTGTAATAAATCCCACAACTTCCAGTTGTTGGATTTAATATAACTTGTTTAGGTAAAAAGTTTAGACTTTACCTAAAAAGTTGCCAATTTCAGCTCTGCATTGTTTTTGCTGCTGTGCTCTGATTGGCCAGCCTGCAGCAGCTTCTGCCAGGCTGCCTTGATGAGGTGTGAAGTGGCCTGACTTCACACAAAGGAATGTGCTTGGGGGAGAGAATCTCCCCTCAGCAGATGGTGAGGCAGGAAGGGGGAGGGCGGCCAAACTGGTCTTCAAAGGCAGAGAAGGACATTTGGAGCACCCAGCAACACCCCCACATCCTGCAACCCCAGACAATTAGGTGCCCCCTTGATTATATTAGGAGAGGGCAGGAGAGGGGTGTGTTTATGATTTTTAGCCACACCAGTGGGTGGGCTCAGCCAGATGTAACCTCCAAAAATCAGATTCATCCATGTTGGATTTTTAGAGACTGTTGCCTTCTGGGATGGATTTTTGCCACACTTCCCAGGAAGTGGTCATCACAGGGGGACGACCCTGTCCCTGATTGGAGAACCAGGACCCCCCTGCTTTTCACCCAGGAGCAAGGATAAAACTGGCAGACCTGCACCCACACCTCAGATCCCCACCAAATTTCAAGAAGAAAGAACTTAAGGAGAAGAAGGACTGCCCTGCTGGACCCCTGGCCTGCACCTGGAACCTGCACTCAGAAGGACTGCACCAGCTGCACACTTGGGCTTCACCACAAGAAGGACTTTGCCTGGCTTCAACTGGTTCAAGGAGGGACTCCCTGTTTGCTACAGGTGAAAAATTGCTAACCAGAGTCCCCTGCACCAACTCCTGAAGAAAGCGACCAGCTGACCACTGTCCAGTGGCCAAAAAGGAGTTTGCGCCAGGTGCATTCTGGGAGTTGAAGTCCGCACCCCCCAAGGACCATCACAGAACTTCTGGACCCTTGGGGTGAGCTTTGGACCCCAAAAGAACCTTAAAAGAACATCTGGGTGAAGCCCCAGAAGTTTGGAAAAGATTTGAGAATTTTTGGAAAAAAGCTCCAGAGAGGGACCGACCCGCCGCGGAAATTCTAGCCGGCTTGCCTCAACCGCGACCCGGCCTGACTTCGTGGTTCGTCCCGGTAAAGAAAAACATCCAAAAAAGAGACTAAGTCCGAAGGTAAAAAGTTGACCGGGACCTCCCAGCCATCGTATCCGAGAAGGGCTCCATGGACGTCGGATCAAGATCCAGGTTTACCCCGGTCGAAGGATTTTCATCTCGAAAAAACGACTAAGTCCGAAGGTAAAAGTCTCCACCGAGGAAACCCACATCGCGTATCCGGACAAGGGCTCCAGGAGGTCGGATTCAACTGGCAGGTTCGTCCCGGTGAAGAAAAACTTCAAAATAAAGACTAAGTCAGAAGGTAACTTTTTAACCGAGGCCTCCCGCGACTTGTAGCCGAGCAGGGCTCCATCGCGGTCGGCCTGAAACTTTGACTTTGCCCCGGTCCTGGTGCAACCAGATGACCCGATTGGCGCTTTTTGTTTCTAAGCGCTAGAAAAATAATAATACTTTAAAAATTCATATCTCCGGTTCCCCTGAACCAATTTTATTCGTTTTTGTGTCATTTTAAAGATAAAAATATAAACTATTTTTATAAATTGGTTTTGGATTTTTAAACTGTTTCCTGTGTTTTATTTAATTACTGTTTTGTGATATTTGAATGCTTTACACTTTGTCTCCTAAGTTAAGCCTTGACGCTCGTTGCCAAGCTACCAAGGGTTGAGCTGGGATTAATTTACTGAGACCTAACTGTACCTAATTGGAGGTTAGTGGCTTGTTGCTAGGTGTAGGTACCTACCTGCCCTTACCAATAACCCATTTTCCAACATAATTGGAAGCAGCGACGGAATCCTGTACTTGTGTTCAATATCACGTTACAGTTTTGGGTAAAACAAATTAAAAATCCTTTAAATTGTCCTAGTGCAAAAATTGTTTTTAATTTTTAAATTTGGATTAATTTCAATTATTGAATTTTTGTAATTTTTCTAAATTCTTGTTTCCAATTTTGGCAAAAAGTTTTTGTTGACACAAAACTAGGGAACCATGGAGCTTGATCTGGCTAGCCTACCCACACTGACAGTAGTTCAGCTTAGGGGGTTGTGTATTGAAAGAGGGTTGCCTGCAACCACTGATCTCAGGAAGCAAATCCTGATCACATCCCTGACAGCATGGGCTGAGGCCCAAGAGGTAGAGTCAGAAGAAGCTCCAGAGGAGGGAGAAAGAAGGGACGATGCAAGCTCTAACCACTCAGGGGAGGGAAGGCATCTGAGCCCAAGTGAGGATGAGGAAGAACGGTCCTCAGTAGATACAGTCACTAGGGGCAGACCCAAAGCTAGTGGTAGGAAGGGGGTCCTTTCAGGAAGAGAGAACCCATCCATCAGAGAAAGAGAGCTGGAAGCCCAGCTAGCCTACATAGCTTTGGAAGCAGAGAAGCTGGCCCTAGAAAAGGAAAAGTGGGGATACAAAGAGAAAAGAGATGGAAGCAGCGATAAAGAAGCTGAGGTGTCCATGGGTAGGGGAGTTTGCCCTAGATTACCCAAGGGGGTGGTTCCTGCTTATGTAGAGGGGGATGACATAGATAAGTGGCTGGGGGCCTTTGAGAGGGCCCTCCAGATGAGGAGAGTCAAGCCTCAGTACTGGGGTTCCCTTTTGTGGGAGTTGGTCCCCAACTCAGGGAGGGATAGGCTTCTGACCTTAAGGGGGGAGGAGGCAGATTCATACCCTAGTATGAAGAGGTGCTTAGCCAAGAAGTTTGGTCTGACCCCAGAGCAATATAGAATGAAGTTCAGGGACACCCAGAAGGTCAGTACCCAGTCTTGGGTTGACTTTGTGGACATTTCACTAAAGGCACTAGAGGGCTGGATTATTGGTAACAAAGTAGATACTTATGAGGGGTTATACAATCTGATCATGAGAGAGCACATCTTGACCAATTGTACCCAAGAAAGGTTACGCCAGCATCTAGTGGACTCTAAGCAGACCAACCCTAGAGAGCTAGGGGAGGCAGCTGATGAGTGGTTGAGAACCAGGGTGGTTGTCAAGTCCCAGGGGGGAGACTCCAAGAAGGGGGGGACAGGTCCCCTAAAACCTAAGGAGGGAGGTGGTAAGCCCACCACAGAGACTCCCTCTGTACCCCAGAACCCTAAGAAGGAGGAGAGTAAATCCCACTCCCACTCTGACCAGCAGAGACAGTTAGACCCTGGGTTAAAAAAACTCTTGGACAGTAGGGCTTGCTTTGACTGTCAGCAGACAGGTCACTTCAGAGGAGATGCAGCCTGTCCAAAGAAGGTGGTTAGCATTGGGCTGTCCAGTGTAGCCATGGAGGAGGATTCCTCAGATGATGAAGTCCTCTTAGCATTGAGCTGGGAGACAGGACCAGATGGTAAGCTGGTGATCCCTGAGGGTGGAAGTAGGCACTTCCACCCCATTCAGGTGAATGGGATCCCTACCACTGGCCTGAGAGACACCTGTGCCAGTCACACTATAGTGAGTGACCGGTTAGTGACACCAGGCATGTATGTCCCAGGAGAGACAAGGAAAGTCAGGATAGCCACAGGGGAGCTCACCTCCAAACCTGTAGCCATAGTGTCCCTAGAGAGGGAGGGTATCCTTGACTGGTTTAGGGTGGTAGTCAGTGCTGACCTCCCCCTAGATTGTATCCTGGGCAATGACCTCCCAGAGGTGAGTCTGGTCACAGATGGGGTGGTCGCCCAAGGCGCCCCCCCAACCCAAAGTCCTGGGGAGTCAGTCCCTACAGTTAGGAGACAGGGGTCCCCAAGAAAAGGAAAGAAGAAAAGGAAGGGTAGGCCACTCTTAAAGAGAGTTCCAGGGAGCCAAAGGCCTTCTGCCCCAGTAGGGGGGGAGCCCAGAGTTGGCACTGGTGAGGCCTCCCCTGACCCCAAGGAAGTCCTGAGTAGTCAGGCAGCTGTCCAGATGCAAGGTGTTGCCCCTGCACTGACAGAAGGCAGAGTGGAAGGAGGGTGTCTGCCACAGGAGGTGGTAGCCCCCCACTCTAGACAGCAAGAGGGGTGCCAGGACCCCAAAGATGTCCCTAAAGCAGCTCAGCCACCTGTCAGTGGAGAGCTTAGGGTGTGGTTCTGGGTACTGACAGCTGTCAGTAGCCTCTGCTGGGTGCTAGCCTTCCTGGCAACACTGTACTTGGCCTGGGAGGCAGACCCCAGGGCCAATAGCAAAGTAGGCCCCCTGACCCTATTGGTCATGGTGGGGTTGCTCAAGTGTTGGGTGACCTCTTTGGGTAAGCTAGGTGTTGCCATAGCAAAGTTTGGAGTAGGGGAGGTGGGCACCTCACTACCCAAGTTGGCAGAGAGAGAGGAGGAAGACCCCCCTAGAGGGAAGTTTCAGTTTGAGATGGGTCCTTTCGCTATTGGGGTGGGTTCACTACCCAGAGGGAGTGACCCTGACAGGAGGATGTAAGGCAGAGTAGGCCCTGCAAAGGGACAGCCAGTTTTCTTCACTGTCTTCCTCGCCTAACAAGCCAGGAAGACTCTCCCAGGGTTGGGCTGAGTCTCCTGGGCGTGTGGGCTGGGGGGGGGGGGAAGGGGGTTGTGTGAGAAAACAGGGCTGATTGCAGAGGCCCCCTAACTTTTTGCCCCCATTTTTCCCTTTATGCTGGTGTTTTCCTGACTCTGATGGTGCCCTGGGTACTGCTAACCAGTCCCAGGGCCTATGCTCTGTGTAAAATGGATATGCAAATTAGGCTAATTATAATTGGCTAAGTTAACCTACCTATAAGTCCCTAGTATATGGTAGGGCATGTAGGTCTAGGGACCACAGCATAGGTGGTGCACACCTAGGTGCACTGCTGAGGTGCCCAGTGTCATTTTAAAAGCAAGCCTGCCTTGCTGGCTGCTTTTAAATTAAAGTTATATGCAAATTCGACTTTGGAATTAAAGGTACTTCCAAAGTCTTAAACTACCTTATTTTTACATATAAGTCACCCCTAAGGTGTGCCCTATGTGCCCCTAGGGCTGGGTGCCATGTAACTATAAGCAGGGACTTTATAAAAATAGATGTATAAGCCCTGGTGAGGTAAAAACAGCCAAATTCGTTTTTCCCTCATTGAAGTAAATGGCCTTCATAGGCTAGAATGGGCAGACTTTATTTTAAATTTTAAAGTCTCCTTAAATATTACATACCAAGAATTTGGTATCAAATTAATTGTTGTAATAAATCCCACAACTTCCAGTTGTTGGATTTAATATAACTTGTTTAGGTAAAAAGTTTAGACTTTACCTAAAAAGTTGCCAATTTCAGCTCTGCATTGTTTTTGCTGCTGTGCTCTGATTGGCCAGCCTGCAGCAGCTTCTGCCAGGCTGCCTTGATGAGGTGTGAAGTGGCCTGACTTCACACAAAGGAATGTGCTTGGGGGAGAGAATCTCCCCTCAGCAGATGGTGAGGCAGGAAGGGGGAGGGCGGCCAAACTGGTCTTCAAAGGCAGAGAAGGACATTTGGAGCACCCAGCAACACCCCCACATCCTGCAACCCCGGACAATTAGGTGCCCCCTTGATTAGATTAGGAGAGGGCAGGAGAGGGGTGTGTTTATGATTTTTAGCCACACCAGTGGGTGGGCTCAGCCAGATGTAACCTCCAAAAATCAGATTCATCCATGTTGGATTTTTAGAGACTGTTGCCTTCTGGGATGGATTTTTGCCACACTTCCCAGGAAGTGGTCATCACAGGGGGACGACCCTGTCCCTGATTGGAGAACCAAGACCCCCCTGCTTTTCACCCAGGAGCAAGGATAAAACTGGCAGACCTGCACCCACACCTCAGATCCCCACCAAATTTCAAGAAGAAAGAACTTAAGGAGAAGAAGGACTGCCCTGCTGGACCCCTGGCCTGCACCTGGAACCTGCACTCAGAAGGACTGCACCAGCTGCACACTTGGGCTTCACCACAAGAAGGACTTTGCCTGGCTTCAACTGGTTCAAGGAGGGACTCCCTGTTTGCTACAGGTGAAAAATTGCTAACCAGAGTCCCCTGCACCAACTCCTGAAGAAAGCGACCAGCTGACCACTGTCCAGTGGCCAAAAAGGAGTTTGCGCCAGGTGCATTCTGGGAGTTGAAGTCCGCACCCCCCAAGGACCATCACAGAACTTCTGGACCCTTGGGGTGAGCTTTGGACCCCAAAAGAACCTTAAAAGAACATCTGGGTGAAGCCCCAGAAGTTTGGAAAAGATTTGAGAATTTTTGGAAAAAAGCTCCAGAGAGGGACCGACCCGCCGCGGAAATTCTAGCCGGCTTGCCTCAACCGCGACCCGGCCTGACTTCGTGGTTCGTCCCGGTAAAGAAAAACATCCAAAAAAGAGACTAAGTCCGAAGGTAAAAAGTTGACCGGGACCTCCCAGCCATCGTATCCGAGAAGGGCTCCATGGACGTCGGATCAAGATCCAGGTTTACCCCGGTCGAAGGATTTTCATCTCGAAAAAACAACTAAGTCCGAAGGTAAAAGTCTCCACCGAGGAAACCCACATCGCGTATCCGGACAAGGGCTCCAGGAGGTCGGATTCAACTGGCAGGTTCGTCCCGGTGAAGAAAAACTTCAAAATAAAGACTAAGTCAGAAGGTAACTTTTTAACCGAGGCCTCCCGCGACTTGTAACCGAGCAGGGCTCCATCGCGGTCGGCCTGAAACTTTGACTTTGCCCCGGTCCTGGTGCAACCAGATGACCCGATTGGCGCTTTTTGTTTCTAAGCGCTAGAAAAATAATAATACTTTAAAAATTCATATCTCCGGTTCCCCTGAACCAATTTTATTCGTTTTTGTGTCATTTTAAAGATAAAAATATAAACTATTTTTATAAATTGGTTTTGGATTTTTAAACTGTTTCCTGTGTTTTATTTAATTACTGTTTTGTGAGATTTGAATGCTTTACACTTTGTCTCCTAAGTTAAGCCTTGACGCTCGTTGCCAAGCTACCAAGGGTTGAGCTGGGATTAATTTACTGAGACCTAACTGTACCTAATTGGAGGTTAGTGGCTTGTTGCTAGGTGTAGGTACCTACCTGCCCTTACCAATAACCCATTTTCCAACAGCCATTGCATGTATAGCACAACCTTGTTATCATTTCAAGCAAATGACCCCTGCCCCTGCCATTCTGTTAGCAAAGGGGGCTTACAAGCCTTGGGGGCCAATGTATATAGGGCATTTTAAACCATTAGACAACTTTGCCACATCAATCAATGCATTATCATAACAGACTTAACGTTGAGTGCCATGTCTATCACAAAGTGCCTTTGTGTGCCTTGTAGGACAGGCTTGAGTACCTGAGTCATTTGTCTTGCAAAGTGCCATGGTAGTGTAATGTTTTTTAATACAAATCCCTTTATACCATGTTGTTTCATCATCTATAGATGGCCCACATATGGTTGTTGCAGGGTGTAGCACTATATGAGTCTCTCACACAGTGTTAGTTTACAGATGTGTGGTTCTGACTCACCTGAGTGTCCGTGTCATTGTGTGATCATAGTGGTTTGTCTTTTGCCCAGTTTTCCACTTGGACAACTAGCTCACTCCTCTCAAGTATTTCACAATGAAAAGAGTAGTCCGCTCACAGTGACTGTGATATGACACTAACCATGGTTTTCAATTCATATCTTACAGGTGGTCCTGCCCCCTATGCAGTCAGCGAGGTGGTGCGATTTGAGGACCCAGATGTATCCAGTAAGTGTGATAAAATGTGCCCCATGAAGTAATCCTGTGTTTTGTGTGAGTGAGTCCTGTGTGTTGAGTACAATGCCAGATGTGAGAAGCGGTCCATTGATCAGATCTCTAAGTAGTTTGGATGCAGACATGATGGCCCTTTTATATGATCCCCATGCACCACCAATGTGTGATATCTTGCGAGGCACGTAGTGCACAGTGGGCAGTATTGTGTACACAAGGTGATGACAAACCACATGTAGGGCCATATGTGACTAAGAATGGCAAAGTGCAACGCTGTGAGAATATTAGTAGTGGCGCATTTCATAATTCTCACTACACAGGGATGCACCATATTGAACACAATTTGGTGAATGCCTGTATTGTCATGAATATAGAGGGCAGGGCTGGCATTTGTCACTGAGTGTGGTGCTCTGTCTTTTGCACTCCATGTATGTTACACTTATGTGTAATGTAATTATGTGTAATGTAATTGGCTTGCATGCAGGTCAAGGCCAAACGTGTGCTGGCATGGAAATGGGTGTGTAAGGAATAATCATGGCAGATCAGGTATTGATGGGTGTCAACACCTGGACACATGAATGTAGATGTGATAGTCCTATGGAGACCAGATTCCTAGTTGTTAGCCCTCCTAACATATGGTCCACGTTTGACTCCATGTATGACTGGCCATGGCTTAGTGGATGGCCAGGACAATTGAGATGATGGATTGCATGGCCATGTCTCCATGAGTTGACTACAAATTTTGAAGGTAGATGTGATGCTCAACAGTGTGGGTGACAGTCATATTGATCAGGCTTGCATGTGTACTTATCAGCTCTGACCCGTTTTGATTACCAACAGCATCCCATCCTCCAATTAATATGTCCAAGTTCCCGGTGATGTATGGTTGTAAATAGACACAGATGATGAGGACGTTTGGGGCTGATCTATGTAAAGTTTGAACTGCCTTTGCATTTTCTTTATAATGCAGAAGCGATGCACACTTCCATATGTTAGTTTCATTTTTGCTCTATGCGTTGCAGTAGTCTCAAGCAAATGATGCTAAGGAAGCGTTGTCTTTACATTTCACAGGGCCATTGTCTTATCTGAAATATGAGTTGGAGTGCATGTGTAATTAGATGTAGCAGTGTGAGCTAATATTCTGTACAGACTGCACACAATGCTGACACTGATGGTTGCCTGTCTCCATTTCGCAGCTGCCAACATGAGCACTGATGAGCTGTGGACTTACCAAAAGAGGGCACTGAGGTACCATAATATCCTGGCAGTGGAATCTTGGTTCCAAAAAATGGCTTGCGGCTACCGTTGTGAGAGGGCAACGGGGGAATGCGGGCATTCCCAAAAGGGGTCCCCATAGTGTCTAAGAAGGCTACAACGATTCCTAGATTCTCAGTAGTGCAGGAGCATTTCTGGCACCACTCCCACAACCTTGGCTGCAAGAACATCGACTGCAACAGTGCAACAGGCCACACCACCAGCTTCCATGGACACAAACTTTCTTATGGACCTGAGGAGGGAAGTTTCCCTGGTACTGAGCCGTTTGGACAGTTTGGCAAAGTAGGTGTCCGCAAACACCAAGAGGCTCAAATTTATCAAAAAGAAGTTGAAAAGGGCAAAATCATGAGTCCTTCAGAACTGCCAGCTCTAAGTTATGTTCGATCCCTTCTGCTTTTAAGCTGCGTTTTATTGTGGGTTTTAGGGGGCTAGTGTTAGGTTAGCATAGGTATGTAGATTAGTTAGGATAAGGGGGTTTGGCAGGTGGGTTTTTTATTGTTACTTTTATTTTTTATGGCTGGTCATGTTCGGTATTTATGTGTTCACTAAAAAAGAAAAAAAAGAAAAAAGAAAAAAATTGAAAACAAAACATTTAAAATGCCAAAACAATATATTTGTTTAGTTTAGTTAGTATATGTTTAGTAGAAGTATTTGTTGTCCTGCATGTGTCCTGTTACCTTAAGGGGGTGGGGGAGGGTCAATGTTTAGAGTGTGGTGTTAAATGTGTTAGTTAAGTTTAGCATAGGGCAGTTAGCTTTAGTTGTTGGTTAAGTTTAGTTAGATTAGGTTAGTTTAGGATAGGTTAGTTTTTAAAATATATTATTAGTTCTGTTTCATACTTAATTAAAAGGTTTTATTACACTGCTATACAATTTGTGTTATGTGCTAATGTCTCAGAGTCTTCTCATGAGTACACAGTGAAAATTGTGTGTTGTCCAAGGGATACCATCGTGCTTCCTAACCCCTTCTTGACATGTGCATCACCTATTGACAACTGAGCTGTCACATTGGCAGCAACAACACATCTACTTGCCCAGACATTTGCCATCCAGTGTACCCACCACTCAAGGTAACTATGTTAACTTAGTATTGGACAGGTAGGTGTGATAAATCAGCTGTCAGTGTTGGGGTCCTGTGTAAGAATGTTGGGGACTGTGCTACATCTGTCAAACCTACATTAGAACTCAATCCAGCAAAAGTAACCAGTGACAATCACTAATGAGGTTACGTACCTCAGTTTCACACCAATGTGTACTACTGGTACTCCCAGCTGACGCTATTGCCCGAGATCTGTTTCACTGCCATTCCTGTCATATGTATTAAGTGAAGCATAAATGTGTTTTCACATTTTTTACAGACTCAGTGAATTGCTTGTAGGGGATGAGACCAGCATTGACATTTATCATGTTGGAAATCTGTGTGTAGATATTTGCCCCCATATTCCTGCACTCTTGTACTGACGTTCTGTGACTAATGACATGGTTACACACATCACAAATAATAGGCATAGTAGACGTGTCACAATGCACAGAAACATGCTGGTTGTGTAGGTGGTGTTTAATGACATGTGTAACAGTGCAGTTTTTACAATGTCCAGGTCTGTGACCCCATTCGTGGAATCCCTATCAATTGCGACACAACACAAATCCAGGGTTGAGGGACATGTCATGGGACATGTTTGGGTAAAGTGTCTTTCAGTGCAGGGGAACGTAAATTGCGAATTGAGGAGTTAGAGACAATTGCAGTCCATAGCAGAAAGGTCAACAGTATGTTCAAGAAGAGTGCATATCTGCAACAGTCCCAATTCCTGACAGCTGCCATCTGTGGCACTACATATGGCATCACTGAAACTGGAGCTGCTGATTTTTAAGTATAGCTTCAAAATCCCTGTGGTAGGCAGCCATGTCTGCCCTGGGGGCGACCACTTCCCGGTGCATGGAGTCCATTTTGTCCTCAAGCACGCTGCTACCAGTTTGGGAGGGCAGTTGTTGTGGCCTCTCCCTTATGGCAGCAGCTATGTCCCTTAGACACTCATTGATGGCTGCGATAGTTTGCATCCCCACCTGCGCCTCCTTAGCCAGCTCCCCCTGGACTCCTACCACTGTCCTCTCAAAGCTGGTGCCTGGGTCCTCGGAGTCCTCTGCTGTGTCAGTGCAGGCAGGTCGTAATATTGGGGTGCTAAGTGGGGCCTGTTGGATGTCTGATACATCAGTACTCCTCCTCGAGACTGGAGGTGGTGTCTGGCCCTTTGCAAGGACTTCTTGGAGGGTCTCTTGGCTGAAAGTTGCCAGCTGGTCATCCAGGTAATCAGGGTACTCCAGGACAGCCAGATCCGCAGGACAGCCATCATCCTCTGCAATGAGATGGTGTAAAATCAGTCTATCTGTGTTGTGGCAGTTGACAAGTCATGTCACTGACTTGATATTTGAGTTTCATTGTCATATTAGGGCCACTATGAGGTACCCCAGGAATGGTGTTGACTGACTAACTGCTCTCTGAAGTCTTGGTCATGTTAGTGGTGTTGATGTGACTACATGAACGGAATACTGTGATGTCACAACCAGTGCCACAGTGATTATACATGCCATCCATCCCATGTGGTGCATTTTCACATGTAGGTATTTAGGCAAGGTGTTCTAAGTATGTCCAGGTTGTGTATGTATATGTCATGGTGCATGGCACTACCAAGGCATAGGTACCTGTGCAGCTTACACTGGCATGGTGCAACTTGCATAATGTGCATTGTGTCCCTCTGTGCTCCTTTGGCATGCATTGTGTGAGTCCTATGTGCCTCCCCCTTCTTGCACTTGACATTTTAGTATATATTTCCCCAATGCAACTTACCCTGCATTTGTGGTGTTTCCTGGTAGTCTGCGCTGCCCTGTCCCTGTACTCCTGGGACAAAGTTCCTCCGGGATGACTGCTGCAACCTTCTTCTCCATCTCGTCCAAGTCCTCTTGTGGTGCTGGACTCCCACCTCCTGTTTGCAGTGCTTACTTCCTGTTCCGTGCCATTTTTTCCTTTGTCCTTCTCTTGCAGTCATGTCAGTATTTCTTGCACTGTCCCAGTTCTCCTAACCTTTGCCACACTGTTAATCTTATCCACTATCTGCTGCCAGATTGGCTCTCACCTTCCAATTGGCAATTTTGAGGTGACAAAGAGTTGATGTTGATGTTCCGTCACCTCTCTCACCAGTATTTCGTGCTCCTCTGCGCTGAAACGACAGTTCCTCCGTTTCCTCTCCCTCCCCTTTGTCTTGTCTGTGTCATCCTGGCTGGTTCCTGGTTGAATGGGGTCTCCGTGGGGTCTCTCCTGGCTTCCTGGATCAATTTTGGGGCTCCTTTGCTCTGTTTTCTCCGTCAGCGTCTGTTTTTGATGCTATTGCGGGCAAAATATAGTGCAATTTCTGTTTTGCGACATGTTTACATGTCGTAAACCGGATTAGAGTCATTTTTCCTCCATTAACGTCATTTTGGTTTGTGCAAGGTGCAATGGTTAACGTTGTGATAAATGACTCTAAGCTATTTTTAGCACCACCCAGCGTCATTGTATAAATATGATGCCCAGGTGGCATTAAAAAATGGCGCTAATCATTGCTAAACGTTTTGATGAAAAACTGCATTTGCGCAGTTTTGTGTCCAAATGTATACATTTGGCCCCAGAGTTTTAATGGGCCTGGCCAGAGGGAGTGACAGAAAGATTAAAAAGAGTGGGACTTAAGGAGAGAGAAAGGGTGTGAGGCAAATGTGTTCAATGCAACAAATAGTTCTGACTCCGATAGTAAGGATTTCAGGAGAGCTGCTTCCCTGATTCCAATGGAGTGAAGGCATTTAATCAACAAAGTGTGATTGATCATGCCAAAGGCCTCTAAGAGGTCTAAAAGAATCAAGGCTTCATTTCCTCCTTTGTCCAGAGATGATCTTATATCTTCAGATGCAGCAATCAAGGCCAATTCCATGCTCTGCTCACTTCTAAACCCAAATCGAGTCGAGGAGATGGTTGGAATTATTGAAGGAGCCAAGTTCTTGATTAATGGCTTTTCACTGGGAAAGGAAGGCGTGAAATAGCTCTCTAGTTGCTTTGGTCTAAAACATCAAGATTAGGTTTTTTTCAATATTAGCAAGGTTGAATCATTTTTCCTTTCCTTGGGGGAAATAGCCAGTGCTAATCATAAGGTTGAAGAATTTGGTGCGATGCAAGGATGTTATTAGGAATTATTTTTGAGAGACAAGGATCCAGTGGGGAGCCCGATTTAATGGTGTCAAATAGGCCCTGGACTTGCTCAACCGTGCGTTGCAAAAAAGAAAACAGTGCGGTTGGGCTACTTGGAAAGGTAAAACTATCTAGGGGACAAGAGGATGGATCGGATGAATCTGACCTGATCGAAAAGGGATGGTCATCATAAGAGTATGAAGGCTGCTGACTATTAGCAGTGAAGATGTTATACGCATCTTTTACTTTGGCCTGAAAAAAAGAGGCTAAGGTGTTACAGAAAGATTGACTGGTGATATTATTATTCTTGTCTGGAAAATTGGTCAGTATTTTTACTGTCGTGAACAGCTCATATGAGGAACTTGTTGAGGACTCAAATTTATGAGTTTATGGTGTATTTATAGGTCTCTTTTTAGAAGATTTCATAGTTTGTTCTCCATCTACGCTCTAGTCTATGACAAAGTTGCTTTTGGATTCTGAGACTGTCAGAGAACCATGGTCACGAAGGGGTAGGTCTGAGGTTACTATGAACTTTTTCTGAGGCTATCTGATTTACTGCAGCACTTTTCCACAGCTGATAGTCAGCAATGTCTGTATTTAGATTATTAGAGATTTAGGGTAAAGATTGAACTATAGATGAATTTAGCATATTAGAATCTATCTTATGCCAGTGATGATTTTCCTGTTCGTATGGAACATAAAAGCCATTGAAGGTTTGACCAGTATCTTCAATTCAAACACGACCACCATGTGGTCTGACCATGTGATGCCACAATGCGGAGGAATAGATTAGCAGAAAAATTCCCGTCGAACAGGTGACCCTCCACATGTGTCGGAGCATCAACCAGCTGAGCTAGATGTAAGCTGGCGATCATATTAATTAGTAGTTCAGAATCTTTATTCAGCAGCTCCAAATGGAAATTAAAGTCACCAAAGACCGTGTAATCTGTGAAATTAACTTTGATTTCCATTAGCTGACTAAAGGCCTGAGTAAAAGTTGTTCTGGGGACCGGGATGGTAAATAGGAAGTCTATCTTTATTGAGTTCTATTTTTAAAAAGAGCGCTGCACACTCAAATATTGAAGGAACCACTGAAAAAGTGGCTGTAAGTAGGTTGGGGTAGATTATAGCTAGGCATCGCTCCTAGGCCATGAGGTCTAGCCTAAAGATGGAATAGCCAGCCGGGATCGCAGAGACCTGATCAGGGCCAGAAGCAGAGTGAGTCCAAGTTTCTGTTATCAACTTCAAATCTAGTCCACGGTACTCTAATAAAATCAGCAAACTCAGTTTTATTTTTTACCAAGGATCTGGCGTTTACTAATGTACAAAGGATGGTTTGCAGGGGATCAGCTTTTTCAGTCTTAGAAAGCCTAGGTGGATTATTGGACATAGTTTTAATGTTTATTAAGGTGAGACTGCAACCGGACATTCCAAGATATCGGAGATCACATGGGGTCAAGCATAGTACAATGACATTTCTTACCTGAGGGGTTGTACCTCAGTAACTCTTCCCTTGAGTATCAGTCACTCTTCCCTTGAGTATCTAAGGGCCTCATTAGGTGTCTGGTGGTCGGTACACCGACTGCCAGACTTGCAGTGAGGAAACTTCTGGGGAGCTGGTGGTCTCCCCACCAGACCCATTATGAGTTTTCCACTCGGCTGACCAGCCAAGACTAAGGTTTCCACCAGTCAGCCCAGTGGAAAACATGCAGCAGCATTAGATTTGGCTCCACATAGAGCCAAGTCCAATGCTGTCGCACAGGGGGGCCGCCAGCACCATCGGAATGCACACTGTCTGCGAAGCAGATAGTGGACATTCTGAGGGTGCTAGGTTGGGGGACCATGCACTGCCCATGCTATGGGCATGGTAATTGCAGGAGCAGCCCTGTGGCCCCCAGCACTGGATTTCCACCAGGCTGATGGAAAGAAGGGTTGTAATCAGCACCACGGCTGCTGGTTACCATCACGACCACGTCACCCCATCTGGATCTTGGGTCTTGGTGGAGATGGCTACCCGTTGGCGGGTTGGCCCGCCAACCTTGTGACCACCAGACTTGTAATGAGGCCCTATGTATAGTGTCCAGATGGGAGGAAAAACCAGCAGAGGGGCTGCCACTAGGCACTGTCCGGGTGCAGACAGGCTTGCCTTTGGTGCACACTAGGTGAGCCAAGGGTGCGCCTGCTGCGCAGACGCACTGTGTAATTTCTTTTGAAGCCCGACATCCGGGGTGCGTTTTAGGAGGCATGATGATCAGCGCTACTCAGCGCAATGTAGAAATGTGTGAGGGAAAAAGAAAAGACAATTAGGAGTCCAGCAACCCCTCCTTTGTGGAATATAGCTACCGGTAAAGCAAACCAAACTAAAACAAAAGTGGGAAAGCTAAATTAAATCATAGAACAAACGATTTGAAAAACTCCATTATTCTACATCAAACAATGCTTTAAAAAAACAGCAAAAGTTTGCATGCTCCTGCACTGTTTTTTTTACCACAGAGCATTGCTGTCAGATGCCTCTACAGGCCAAGATAAAGCATTTGCACAGTATCCTCCAGTTGCACTGTTTCTACAAATTCATAAGAACTATGTAAAGGATCAACAAAACTTCATAACATAGGGACATAGGGCCTGATTTAGATATTGGCGGATGGGTTACTCCATTACAACGGTAACAGATATCTCATCTGCTGGAATCTAAATACCATTTAGATGAGTAACCTGTCTGACAATATCTAAATCAGACCCTTAGGCCCTCATTATGAACATGGCGGTCCAGCCTGACGATGGCAGAGTTCCCTATCCGACTCCTGATAAAGAACCTGTGTTCCTTCAGCCTTTCCCTGGCGGTGTCCCCCACCAGGGAAAGGCTGACAGATGGGGTGCTCTGGGCCCCCCCTGGGGGCCCCCGTGCACAGTCCCGTTGCGCAGGTCAATGTGCGACGGGGGCTGCTGCACCCGCCAAACTGCAACATTGACAACGACTCCATGTGAAGCGGTCGGCAATGTCCAGGCCCAGCATTCTGCTGGGCCGGCTGGCGGTAACACTGTTTCCGCCCTCCGGCCCAGTGGAATGCATATTATTGGGCTGGCTGGGTCTTCAACGGGCTGGCGGTCTGTGTTTAGACTGCCAGCATGAACACGCAGGGAATCCCACTGTGTTCATAATGACCCCCTTAGTCTTCTTATTTAATCAGTAAATGCTGGATCAGATAGCTCACAGTACCACATCTAAACTCCTAACCTTCCAGAGTTATAGATGTTATCAGTAACTTCAAACATGACCTCTCGGATTACCAAGGAATTTGTGGAAACACATCTGCGTTTTGCATGCGCAAGGTATTATAAGAAAAGACACAATGCTACATTTTCAAATGTTTATGAACAAAATCTAATTCTTGTAAATAAAATATGACCTGCGCTTCTTAAAAAGGTGAGACACATCACTATTATAAGCAGTTTTAGAATGGTAAAAAACATAAAAAATTCAACAATATTGTTTTGTACCTAAAGCTTCTCCTACCTAGCACTAAGAGTCCTGTAATAATGAAAGCATTCTGCCAGACTTTAGTTGGAATGATCTAACCCCATACTTTGGTGTAAAGTCCGAGGAAGTCAGCCTTAGTGAATTAATGAATGCACATCATCTGTGTGCAAGTTTGCACACATTTCTGCCTATGCAGCTATCCCCTAGCACGCTTGATAACATCCAATGTGAAGTGTCTCTCACCAACTTCAACAAGGGCACAGTTTAAATAATAAAACACTGTTCTTATCTCATTCTACTGAAGTTGCAGGATAGCAACTTACTTAGGGCCTGATTTATATCTTGATGATATTATCACTAATCGGCTGCAGCGGCAGTCCCAAGTACTCTGCCAAGCTGATGGAGTTCAGCTGCCATCAGCATAGATGGAGTGTACTCTGTCATGCCAGCCACATCCCGCAGCCGACATGCCAGACTCCAATACTGGCTATTAGCACACCGTCGCCGGCAGGACGTCGGGATTCAGCCGACAATAGTTAGATAGTACTGTTGTGCTTGCGCTATATCAGTGGCGGGCCCATGAAGATGGGAGTCCATCGCAGAACCCATTCGGCATTGTGCTATGGCTGTGGCCACAGGATGGATGCTAGTAGTCCACAACTCATTAGATATTGGACAATTGTGAACACATGCAAACTACACTATAAAACACACTCTATTCCAGACCAGTCTCAACGATATAGGAATCCATGGAACAGCCTTGGAATGGATCCACTCCTTCTTCTCTGAGAGGATGCAGAGGGTCAGACTCCCGCCCTACACCTCCAGACCCACAGGAGTCAACTGCGGAGTCCCCTAAGGATCCTCACTGAGTAACACACTGTTCAACATATACATGGCCCCTCTTGCTGCCATCGTCAAAAGCCACGGTATGAACATCGTGTCATATGCCGATGACACACAACTCATCATTCCCCTCATCGAAGACCCAGACACGGCCAAAAGGAACTTTCAACGCAGAAATGGAATCTGTCGCCACCTGTATGAGAGAAAGCTGCCTCAAGCTCAACTCCGACAAGACGGAGCTCATCATCTTCGGAAACGCCACCTCAGCTTGGGACGACTCCTGATGGCTCACATCCTTCGGCGCTCCCCCCCTGCACCAACCGAGCACACCCGCAACTTAGGAATCATCTTTGCTGGCCACTGTCCCTCGCATCTGCAAAACCACCACAGGCGGATAATATTTCACCTACACTGTAGCAAAGAGCTGGAACAACCTCCCCTGCACCTCAGACAAAGCCTGTAGCTCACCATCTTAAGGAAGAACCTCAGGACATGGTTCTTTGGATGAGGTACCTCCCCCACCCCCAGTGCCTTGAGACCCTCACAGGTGAATAGCCGCGCTTTACAAATATTGATTGATTGATTGATCGATTGACCATGATCCTTTGCCATTCCACTGCAGAGCACCATTTTGCTGCCTAAATTGATTTTTCATTTACTTTTGGGGCACTAGATTTGTTTTTTACTTATTCACTATGGCAGGGAGGAGGAATCTAGGTTTCACATAGGGAGAAACGTCTTTCATGGTGGATGAAATTATTAAAGCAGGGCCACAACTGTTTGGAGCACAAGTACAAAATATTGCCATTTCTCAGAAAAGACAAATATGGACAAGGCTAGTGGACACAGTGAATGCTGTAGCTTGCAATCTGTGCATACAGGAGGAAATTATAAGGAAGTGGAATGACCTGCAGGGTAGAGTGTGTTCACTGGCCTCCAAGCGTCAGCTAAGAACTTGCAGAGTGGTCGTGGTTCTCTCAGCCCCTCATTACAACTATTTCCTTGGGAGGAGAAGGCCTTGTGGATCTTATATCCTGAAGTCTCGACTGGAATCCCTGGTGGAGTGGAGACTGATAATTTACATTTAACAATGTCTCAGCTATTACAAATTGAGTTATTGCTCTTAAGGTAGCTGTTTAGAATGTTTCAAAATATATATATACATCTAAACTTGAGTTTAGACATACCTTATTTAATCCTAATTACTAGCATCATATATGTATGTATTTTTTTTAACAATTAGCATTAGTGGCCCAATTCACAAAGGTAAACCTACACTTTTGGTCTAAGTTTAGACCAAAAGTGTAAGTTTATGACTTTTTGGTATTCACAAAGGTAAGTTACGACAGGTAACTTTACCTCTGCACTCGGGCGGATCATCTGCACTTGGGTGGATCATCTGCACTCGGGGTGGATCATCTGCAAACAGGCCGGATGACCCACACTCGGGGTGTAGAATCTGGCGACAGGCAGGAATCCAATCACAATCAACAGGAAGTGACACAGAGGAAATGCAAGGCAGGACGTTCCTGACAGGAAGTTGCAGGCAGCCATTTTCTTATTATTCTGAGTCATCCTCTGCCACAGACAGGATCCTCTGCTGCTCAGTCCACCCTTACTGCCCCCCAACATGGTTGAGGGAGTTGAGGAGAGGGCACCCCCCTTCATTGAAAGGAAGTTGGGCATCTTAGCTGGGGGGTGCTGGACAATTACCCTAGCTTTATGGGGGCCCCAAGGACCAGTAGGGAAATGCAGTGCATGCCATGATCTGGGAGCAGATTGTGCAGCGCTGCAGTGCAGTGGGCCTATGCCTCTGATGGATTAGGATGTGCCACAAGCACTAGGAGGACCTAAAAAGTTGGGCCCGTCTGAGGGATAAAGAAGTGTTCGGGCACTCCTCCCAGCCCCATGTTCACTGGCCCCGCCTCATGCCACTGTACAGGAGGGTCCTGAATACAGCCTGGCCAACCCTCCATGCCCAGCTGGAAGAGCTGGAGTAGCAGAGATCTGGTGAATGCATTGCCTGCATGCTGTGTCTGGTAGCATGGTGTGAGTGGTAACAGAGTTGTGCAAATGCATCACATGTCAACATGTACAGAACCTGGGCATTTGCTGCAGCAGTCATGACACCAATGCCCCATGGCATCACATTGGAAGCACTGACCAAGTTGCATTCTGGGACTTGTAATGTGCTGGACATTTCAGGGGAAATAGCTATCATTCATGCAGTTATGTGAAGAAATGCAATGCCTCCAAAGTGACAGGTGAAGCAGGGGCCTTATCACTGGTCGGTGCAGTGTCAAAAAGGATGGTCCATGCACTGTTCAGTGTGAGGTCAAGTAGTCACATTTCTTGTGTCAGAATGCTGTGACATGCATGCCTTGGTTGTGTGGTTCTTCAGTGTAAAATATAATTTCTTGTATCTTTGAGTAATGGCTCAATTTGTAATACATGTCTCAGAGAAAATGGTTCTTAATTTTCCAAGGTTGAACAAATGCAAATGTCCTTACAACACTGGCTCGTCTGTTTCATGTAACAGCTAGATAGCTGAGACAATTTTGCACACAGGTCAACTGGCGTGCAGCACCAACTGGCATTCTTAAACTGCCAAATGTGGCATATGCCATGTAGATTGGCAAATAATTTCAGGCATCCTCCAATACTTGTACTCACAGCTTAGCAAAGGTCAGGGCCAGCGGCTGGTTTTCACTTGTACACCCGTTCAAGCACTTATGTGGAATCAGACCATGCTACACAGCAGATGCTATGAAATATTCTGAGGATACCAAGTCTGCACTCAAGGTAATCATTGACACATGCCCTATTCACAGTGGTAAACTTAGACCAAAAGTCTATTTTTAGACCATGGGCCCGATTCACAAAGATAAACTTTTGGTCTAAGTTTACACTTTTGGTCTAAGTTTAGACCGAAAGTCTAACTTTCTTCGAGTAAAGCGAGACTTTTGATCGAATTTTACACTTTTGGTCTAAACTTAGACTTTTGGTTAAAGTTTACCTTTATGAAGCAGGCCCTCCAAGTCTAAGTTTAGACCTAAAGACTTTTACTTGTAATAAACTTAGACTTTTGGTCTACGTTTAGGCTTTTGGTCTAAGTTAACCTTTGTGAATCATGCCCATGCCTTTGGGTTAGACAGCTGCATCTAGACCGTGTTCCATCTCCACTTGTAGACTGACTTGTGAAGACGACTAGGTAGTTAGGACAGGAAACCCTTGTCCCAATATCTTTGGGTAATTTGAACTTCTGTCATGTGCCTGCCCTAGTCCCACTGGGAGCTCCGTTGTCCCCAATACCCCACATCCCTCTAGTGCTACCCAAACTCCTCCCATGTGTTGTGACCCCTGTGGCTGCATCCCAGGAAGGGATGGCGGCGTTTGGGGGGAGCGGGTCAACCTTTCTCAGTTCCTACAGCAATTAATAGATGAACAGTGTAGGACCCAAGTGGACTTGACCCATTCCCAGGATTCCATAAATGCCATCCTGCCTTCATTGGGTGCAACCATTATTTCTGACCTGTCTCAGCATCCCTCCCACACCACCGTCCATTTGTCCCCCTGTCATTCCTCCCTCTCTGTTTCCCCCTACCCCTCATAGCCCGTGTGTCTCAGTCCCATGGGGTGTTAGATCCTCCTATGGCCAGCCAGGAAAAGGCCACAGAGAGGATGACCAAAATGACAGTTGACAGGACTTTTGATTTGGACTGGTCTTTTCTTGTCCCCCAGTGTAATTAGACTGTTTCCAATGATATTTCCTGACGTGTCTTCTTTATTTTGCCCAACCCCCTCCATTTCCCCTGTGTAGGAATTTGGCTCTGTATATACCATCTCAAAGTGAGAGATAGTGTGCACATAGTCCAAGGGTTCCCCTTAGAGGTTGATAGTGGCAAAATTTGATAATACTAATGCTCTATTTTGTGTTAGTGTGGTTGAGCAGTAGGCTTATCAGAGAGTAGTGTTAAGCATTTGTTGTACACACACAGGCAATAAATGAGAACACACACTCAAAGACTTAACTCCAAGCTAATAGGTTTTTAAATAGAAAAATATTATGTTCTTAATTTATTTTAGAAATACAAGATTCAGAATTCAAGTAAATACATAACTTGTAAGGTACTTGGCATAGGTAAGTATGGAACTTTGAATTAAAACAGTAGTGTACACAGTTTGGCAAAAATGGCAATAAGCTATTTTAAAAGTAGACACTGCAAAAATCAACAGTTCCTGGGGGAGGTAAGTAGAAGTTAGTTTAGCAGGTAAGTAAAGCACTTACCAGTTCAGTCTCTGGAGCATAGGCAGCCCACAGTTGGGGGTTCAAGTCAACCCCAAACACCCAGCACCAGCTACACATTGCCAGTCAGGTGCAGAGGTCAAAGTAGGGCCAAAATAACATAGCCTATGGAGACAAGGGGTGCTCCGGTTCCAGTCTCCTAGAAGGTAAGTACCTCAGTCCTTAGGAGAAGACTAGGGCTTTTTTTTAGAGCACTGGGGGTGTCACAAACAGGCACACAAAATAAACCCTCAGCTGTACAGGGGTGGCTGGGTGCAGTGTGCAAAGTAGGTGTCGGGTTTTGTGTTGAAAACAATGGAGGGACCCGGGAGTCACTCTGGTGATGCAGGCAGGACAAAGTGGGCTTCTTGGGCCAGCCACTGACTGGGCAATGATGAGGGCCACCTGCAGGTCACTCCTGCACCGGTAGTTTGTTTCCTTCAGGCCTGGGGGCTGCGGGTGCAGTGCTTCTTCCAGGTGTCAGGTTGTTTGTTACTGGGCAGTTATGGTCAGGGGGAGCCTCTGGATTGTCTCTGCAGGCGTCACTGTGGGGGGGCAGGGAGGTCATCTCAGGGTGTCCATGTTGTTGGAGTTGCCTAGGGGTCCTCGCTGAAGTGTTGGTTCCTCTGGACACGAGCCAGGGGCGTCGGTGCAGAGTGTTTGTTACTCACGCTTCTGGATTGAGGCTAAAATCCCTTTAATGTTGGTTTCTTCTTTGTAGATTAGACAAAGCCGCTGTCTACAGGAGTTTCTTGGTCCTTTGGGTTGCAGGGCAATCCTCTGAGTTGGCAGAGGTCGCTGGTGCTGCTGGATGTGTCGCTGTTGCAGGTTCTTTGAGTCTGGAGACAGGCCGGTAGGGCTGGGCCAAGTCAGTTGTTGTCTCCGTCGTCTCTGCTGGGCTTTCAGGTCAGCAGTCCTTCTTGTTTCAGGTCGTCAGGAATCTGTTTTCCTGGGTTCAGGGTCGCCCATAAATACTCAATTTAGTGGTGTATTTAGGGCTGGAGGGCAGTTGCCAATGGCTACTGTCCTTGAGGGTGGCTACACCCTCCTTGTGCCTCATCCCTATGGGGAGGGGGCACATCCTTTATCATATTGGGGGAAATCTTCCAAAGCAAGACAGAGGATTTTCTAAGGCAGGGGACACTTCAGCTCAGGACACCTTAGGGGCTGTCCTGGATGGAGGATGACTCCTCCTTATTTTTCTAATTTTCTCCTCCGGACTTGCTGCCAAAAGTGGGGGCTGTGTCCAGGGGGGGCGGGCATCTCCACTAGCTGGTGTGCCCTGGGGCGCTGTAACACCAGGCTTGAGCCTTTGAGGCTCACCACCAGGTGTTACGGTTCCTGCTGGGGGAGGTGTGAAGCACCTCCACCCAGTACAGGCTTTGTTCCTGGTCACAGAGTGCACAAAGGCACTCACCACATGTGACCAGAAACCCGTCTGGATGTGGCAGGCTGGCAGAAACTGGTCAGCCTAGCTCTAAAAGTTGGGCTGGTGTACAGGGGGCATCTCTAAGATGCCCTTTGTGTGCATTTCTCAATAAATTCCACACTGGCATCAGTCTGAATTTATTGTGCTGAGAACTTTTTTACCAAACTTCCCAGTATTCAGTGTAGCCATTATGGAACTGTGGAGTTTGTGTTTAAGAAACTCCCAGACCATATACTCTTTATGGCTACCCTGCACTTACAATGACTAAGAATTGGCTAAGACACTGTAGGGGCATAGTGCTCATGCAGCTATGCCCTCACCTGTGATATAGTACACCTACCTTAGGCTGTAAGGCCTGCTAGAGGAGTGACTTATGTATCCCACAGGCTGTGGGTTGTGGGCATGGCACTCTGTGGGGAGTGCCATGGCGACTTAGGCCCTCATTTCGACCTCGGCAGTCTTGTGGAAAGACCGCTGAGGTACCGCCGCGCTGAAGACCGGCAGTGCAGGCGGTTTCCGCGCAGCATATTATGACTGCTGGCAGCCCTCCATCCTTTTTCGGATGGAGAGCTGCCAGCAGCAATAATGGCGGTCGGCGGGGAAGTGGAGGCTGCTCCACCTCCACCGCCTGTCATCAGAACACCGCCCACCGAATCACGTCCCATGATTCGGTGTGGCGGTGTGGCGGTGTTCTGGTGACGGCGTGCTAGCGGCGGAGCAGCCCCCATGGATCCCGTCCCCTCCTGGAGGATCACCGGAACAGGTAAGGTGATCGTCCGTTAGGGGAGGGGGTGGGAGGGTGTTGTGTGGTGTGTGCGTGCATGGGGGTGTGAGTGTGAGTGTGTAGAGGGGGTGTGTGAGTGTGTGTATGCATGAGGGGGTGTTGTGTGTTTGGAAATGTGTGCGTGTATGTCTGTATGTATGTGTGCGTGTATGACTGTGTGTGTCTGATGGAATGATTGTTAGTATGTGTGCAGGTATGTGTGGTGGTGGTGTCTGTGTGCTGAAGGAGGGTGTGTCGATGTGGGGGGTGTGGGGAGTGGGGTACTACCACCTTTGGGAGGTGGTAGGGGGTTTGGGGGTGTGGTGGGAGGACTCGGGGTGGGGGAGGGTGGCGGGGGAGACCCCTATCAGTGCCAGGGAAGGAATTCCCTGGCACTGATAGTGCCTACCGTCATGGATTTCGTGGCGGTTCCAAACCACACAAAATCCTTGGCGGTATGCAGGGTCCTGATACCGCCGGCGGTCTGGTGACGCCCGCCGGGCTGGAGACCGAAGTATCTAGCCCAGCGGTTGTCACCGCCCTGGTGGTTGGAGTGGAGGAGACCATGGCGGTTAATTCCATTTTTTTTTTTCGCTGGCCTGGTATTACCGCCACTTCTCACCTGTCCGCCAGGGTCGTAATGAGGGCCTTTGGGCCATATTTATACTTTTTGACGCAAAGCTGCGCCGCCGCAGTTTTGTGTCAAAAATTTTACCGCCAGCTAAACCATTTCAATGCGCCGTGCGGGCGTCAAATTTATACTTTGACGCACGGCGGCGCAATCAACAGGTGGGAGTCATTTGTTTTGACGCACATCGCGGCGTCAAGTCGTAAAGGAAAATGACGTTAACGCGACGTAAATGACTGTGGGTCGATTTACGACAGCGCAACCCGGAAAGCGCCTTTCTTTTTTTTACGCAATAGCGTCAAAAATACCCGCGAAAACTGCCCTTTCAGCAGAGGAGAGACAAAATGGATCCCAGATGCCACTACAGACCCCAGGAAGATGACAGCAGACCAGGAACCAGCCAGGATGA
Source organism: Pleurodeles waltl (assembly GCF_031143425.1). NCBI lineage: Eukaryota > Metazoa > Chordata > Amphibia > Caudata > Salamandridae > Pleurodeles > Pleurodeles waltl. Next base: position 112,510,647 of record NC_090442.1, read on the forward strand.
TCCATACAAGAACCAGGACTTATATAGAAAAAAAAGAAAGTGTCGCTTCAGTGCAGAGGAGCAGGAAATCCTGGTTAAAGAGGTGACGGAACACCAGCACCAACTGTTCATCACCTCTAAGTTGCCAATCAGTAGGAGAGAGGCCATATGGCAACAAATTGTTGACAAGATCAACAGTGTGGCTGAAGTACGCAGAACAGTCACTGAGTGTAAGAAACGCAGGAACAGGAAGGCAGCACTGCAGACTGGAGGGGGGAGTCCAGCACACCAGGAGGCCCTGGACCACATGGAGGAGATGGTCGCAGCCGTCATCCCTGAGGAGATCGTCACAGGGATTCAAGGACAGGACAGTGCAGACTACCACGAGACAACGCACATGCAGGGTAAGTCGCATGGGGAATTATAATGCAATAATGTTGACTGTAAGCAGGGGGGGAAATACCTACTACACATTGCATGTAAGTCAGCATATACATGGAGTGGCATGGGTAAAGGGTCCATGGCAGGGGGGCATGCCCTGCACATACAGAAGCTGGGGCACAACATAACACAACACCAACAACAGTCCCATGGGGGCATCCTGTCATGACAACAATGGAGCTAAGGGAAAGCCTCGACAGGAGGGAAGGCCACTACGTCAAACTTACATCCTGGCACTCGTCAGCCAAAATATCTCCTACATTAACTAGGGCCCTAGCCACTAGCCAAAACAACAACTGCAATGTAACTGCAACAACAGTTGACACTAACACCTCTGATCTCTGTGCAGCTATAGTAGCCAATGGCAGTAACCTCCCCATGAAACATACATACCTAAATTAGGGTGTGAGGATGACATCTGCAACAATCTTCTGAAACAAGACAAAGGCCCCAGTACACCCATATGTCAATGCCCATAGTTGACACATACATCAGCCAAAGTAAACAGCAATAGGAGCGACACAGCACTAAGGACACACACATGCTGCATATGTCAGGGTCCTTCACGTGCCTGGCTAACAAGGCAACATCACAAATGTCATACTGCCCATACAACAGCATTGAGGAGGGGACACATGCAACTGGTCACTGAAATACACCTGCACAGTCAGAGGACCAAATAGGACATTGATACGATAAACAGGGCAATCCAATTAAACACACATTACCCAACATCAGCAGGACACATTAACAATGTCTACATCCATATCACATCATAACATTGCCATGCATAGGATATGCCAGATGTCAATTACAATTAAGTCAATGTGAACAATCAGGGATTGGGGCAGGTCCTGAGAGGCAAGTGTGCTGCCAGGGCAATCAGAACACCCACAGCCAGTGAAAGGTCTCACCATAAGAATAGATATACACGGAGGGTCGAGTAGGACAAAAAGATGGCTATTCCCTATTTGGTACAAAGCAACACCTAGAGGCGATTAGGCAGACAAGTCTGATAACTCAATATCATACATGTGACACACAGGTGGGCCATAGGCCTATAACAATGCCCATATGAAGGACAGCAGATACCAATACCAAACAAGATCACAAAGTAAATTAATCAAAAGGCTGGCATGTTACTACAAAATTGTCACAACACAGACACACTAATTGTACCCTGTTTCATTGCAGAGGAACGTGGATCTCCTGCCGATATGCCTGTCCCAGATTTCCCTGATGACATGGATGACGAGCCCATGAACATTCCCCAGGAGACCATCCAAAAGGTCCTTGAAACCCTGCAGACCCCACCTTCAGTCACAAGGAGGAGCACAGAACAAGCAGCCATCACAGAAGAACCACCCACCACCCCAATTGCAAGACCTGCCAGCTCTTACACAGCTGAGGACTCTGACGACACTGGCACCAGCTTTGAAAGAACTGTAGTTGGAGTACAGCTGGAGCTGGCCAAGGAGGTGCGGGTGGGGATGCAAACTATGGCAGCCAGCCTTGAGGGGGTGCGCTCATGCATGATGTAATCTGCAGATCAGGCAGCAGCTATGCAAGCCCTAACATCCATACTGCAAGGACTACAAGAAACTATAAAGGAATTCACCACTGCAGTAAGGGAGTTGCCACAACACCTCGCACCCCAAACTTTCCACTGCATGCACGAATGCAATCATGACTCCCTCAGGGCCGACCTTGCTGCCTACCATCGTGATGTAGCTGCTATTCTCAAAAACCAGCAGGCCCTCCTTGCTGCAGTACTGCCCTTAAGACCTTCACAGGGAGCAGCCACCGGGATGTCTGACTCCACGTCTTCTAACACTGAGGTGTGTGTTGCCCCTTCACAACCAACAACAACAAGGACAAAGCAGGCAACACACACATCAGAAGAAGAAGACATGGAACAGATCACATTCACACGGAAGAGTACCCGGAAGCACTAGTCCCTGCACCATGGCCTACTTTGACCAAGGTCCTACGTTTTGTCAAATGCCAGTCTCACTACAACTATACTCAATGACTGTTCTGCTAACCACTGTATGAATTGTCAGCATTGCCAGTGAATGTCTCTCTCCTACTAATCGGCAAATCCTGTCCCTCTGCACTGTCTGTAACATCACCCCAGCATGTCAGGAGCATCATCCACACCCCTTCTGTAGGATCACCATGTAAGAATGCACTAGGACGGACTCAGCAAACATGGACAATGTACATTTTGCACTACAGCACCTATCAATAAATAGCACTTGCACACCTAATATGTCTCTGTGTAATTTGACACATCAACTGTGCAGTAGATAACTCAAAAGTGCCTGTGTGACAACCATGTAGCTTGTCAATACAACTGTCCTGACATCATGTAGTCTGATACATCTGTGCAGTGGCCAGGCTTGCATCATAGCCTGACCATCCTGAGGGGAATAACTGATGAAGGGACAAACCACACACAATCATGCTGTGTTGGACAGAATAATGCTCCATCAATAGCAATCAAAGTCAACTAATGGTGGCTGATAAATGTGGGCACCATGCAATACTAAAACATGAAATCTTGCAGTCTAATCTAAGCAAACACAACTAAACACAGCATCAATCACCCTTTCTGAGTATACTTCCAAGAAGGGAAGTCATGCTGAATTTTTGCACACATGATATATGTCAGTAATGAAGACAAGAGTGTTAACAACACCCCATCTACAAAGATGTCCCTGAACATCACACTGCAGTCCGACCTAATAAATTACCCACAATACCAAGTGTGGAAGCACACTTTGTGATGTAGAAAACATACTCATCAACACAAATCCTTTGTGATCCATGTAAACTCCAAATGGTGGTTCTATCAAATGGTGGATACTTTCCAAGTTAGCACAGGGGTAGCTGCCATTTTAAACCTCTTTTTTCTTCGGTGTGTAGCATAGGACACAAATGTCATAGAACAACAATCACCTACATTGATGTCAAGGCCATGATCAAGTAGCAGTTAACACATAATGCAAAGGGTTAACTATATATTTATTCATAAGTATTCACACCAGAGGCAACTAAGGGAAAAGTCATACCTACACTAATCTAATCTGACTCCTCCTAACCCACAACTGTCCCTAACTAACCTAAGCTAAACTTACTCTACACATATAACGAATCGATCTAAACATCAACCCCCCACCCACCATTATGAGACAGGACACATGCAGGACAACACATACTAACCTACACACATACTATACTATCCTAAACAATCATATATTTTTTTGTATTTTTTTTAATACAATTTGTAAAAAAAAAAAAAATTCTAAACAGACAGGAATCCCAACATTGACCTTCAACCACCCACTCACACACTCAAAAATGAAAAATAGAAAGAATAAGGACCCCCCCACCCTCCTCCCTAACACTAACTAAGCTAAAAACCTATACTAACCTAACACTAATCCCCAGAACCCACCTATCATGATAAAAAGGAAAGAGGAGAGAGGAGAGAGGGGAGGGATAAATTAAAATAGACCATATAAGTCCTAGAGGTTGGCCCTCCGTAGGGTCCGCCTGATGGAGCCACTTGGGGAGAACTGGTGGTTGTGGTGGTGGTGGCTGTAGTGGGCAACGTTGGGCCACCCTGTGGTGAGGCCCACCATGCTCCGGAGGCCCGATCCGCCTGGTATTTTCGGGCCATCCGTCGAAACCCCGACTGCACCTGCAGGATGTGCCGGTATCTCATGGCCCGCCTTTTAAAATCATGCCTCTGTGCGGCACTCATGTTTGCAGCTGTGAAGAGAAAGGGCAACTATTTACCATAGGAAATGCATTGGGTGGAATAGCACAATGGGTCAATTGGAAATTACTTTTACTGTAGTTGTAACAGCTCATATCACCACATAGATCATTGAAAGTCTCAGAGGAAGTACATGTCGATACATGATGGGTGACATCAGCCTAAACTTCTCATCAAAATAATTAGTAATGCAGCTGACATTATGGCTGCACCTCCTCTGCCTATTGCCTTGACTACATATGTCAGTGTATGTGATAACAATCACAACCCTCAATATCTGCGATTTGTAATTGGATTTGCTAGTATAGAACTCATGTGGCATAACCGAGTGTGTACACTAGGTTCAAAACAAAGTTTCAAATGGTCACAAGTATGTGTAACATACTGGTTGCTACAGTCCTAGGTACCCTATTCCCAAACACATGGCAGTCTTTGAGGGGGGGTGGGAAGAACATCCAACAATCCCATAATCAATGCACACCCAGGAGTGTATAGAAAGCTCAAAAAGTTTTTGCCTCCACACACACAACACCAGTGAAGGGCTAGCAACAAATCGGAGTCAGCTAAACCTTGTCCTATCCAAGGTCCACACATGTCAAAATGTACTGACTTAGGCCAACATCACATACTACCAGTGAGGCTTATTTTTCTACAGACACAGAGGAGCAAGAACACCCATGATCATGAGTAGAATGTACACCTAGGCCATTGCACTCTGGTCCCACACACTTCTAGTACAACTTGTGGAAGTACATGCCCCCGGAAGATCCAACCTACAGTGTACTCAGTCCATCGTTAACTAGGGAAGCAGCAGATTTCAGACAAGCCAATTTGCAGAAGCTATCTGGGAGAATGTCAGTCTGAAATGCAGACTCAGTCCGAGACAAGTCCCAGAGCAACTCTTACATTAACCAGTGTATTCCACATGACTCACCCCATTACCCATAGCGGGCCCTACTGGAATGGCCTACAGACCCAAAATCTGAGAAATGAATAAGCATAGGTCAACTCAAAATGAAGTGATAACTGAAATCCCACTAATGGAACAATACTAATGAATGGGCAGCGCATCAAACCTTGAATTCTGTTGAACACACAGTAGTCCATCATGCATCACCAGCAAACATTAAAAATAGCACACATGCAGCACTCACTGTAGGTGTCGGGTCCTCAAAATGAGCCACCTCTCCCACTGTGTATGGTTCAGGTCCACCTGTAAAGCATGGAAGGAAGAATATACTCAGAATCCGTGCACTGACAAACAATTGCAATTACAAAGACAATGTGAGAATATGACATGAGTAATGAAACCCTTTCACACATGCTCATACTGCATGGAATTATTCATGAGCAACATTTACATTGGATGAGTCTCCTGCTACAGTTACACAACCTACTACACACATGCAGTGGCCTGGGCAGTCATGTGATGGCAAAGATGCACCTCCATGAGTATGCCCCAACAATATAGGGGTGCATTCATCTCATCATGTGCATCCAAGAGAGACATCCAAAAGCTGGTTACTTGAGGACTGCATGACCTCTCAAACTCAAACAGCCTATGTGGTCATTTTCCATACACACCAACCAGACACACATGTGACATATGTGTGGACAACATTGCTAACTTCAATTGACGTGAAGCCAGCACTCATTTATAGCATCATGTAGGGTTTACAAATGTCAGTCTAGCTATGGCGTCTACATATGTAGGTATGATGTTTCAACATCCATTTTTCACTGGCTATTGTGACCTGTGGAGTCCTAATTGCGTCATTAATGTGTCGCTTGTCTGACACAAAGGCAGCACTACATTACATACTGCTACAGGCAACCGGTATGTGTAGAAAACATGAGCTACCTGACTGCTAGCATTTGTCTTCCTTCACATTGTGCATCAATTACCCAGTAGGTTTCCCTAGCATTACACACAGTCAGCTACTTATCTGGCAGATTGGGTAACAATCATCACATGTCGCCACACAGCTTTAAATTGTGCACATGTAATTGATCTGTACTCACCAACATGGCCACCAATCCTGATTCCCAGGTGGTCCAGCAGATCTTGCTCCCTGGATATCAGATCAGCCCAGCGGTGCTTCAGTTGATGGTCATTCCTTAGGCTACCATATACATGGACCAAGTGATGGCGCACCTTCCCCCACCGGACTTTACGGGCCTCCGTCTGATACCCCTGTATCACACTGACCCCAGCCTCCAGCAAGAGTGGGAGGAAATGGCAAATAAGCCATATAAATCCCCCCAATTCCTCCTCACCCATCCTGGCAAGCCGTGGCCTACCAGACATGTCAGCACTGACAAAGGGGAAAAAGTTGTAGAAAAAGGAAAAGGGGGAAATGGGGAAAGGTAGAGTGGTGAAATACAAAGAAAACTTAAGAAGAAGACCCCAACTAACCCCTATATTACAGTACCCACAACAGACTCCCATAGACAATAAATAAAACACTGGACTTGACAAAATAATACAACACAGACTCAGACAGTATTCAACAACAAGACAATGATGACAAAAGCACAATTGAGATGGTACACTGGACACAAAAGCACTAATACACAGGACAACACTTTCCACACAGCCACACAGTCAAGAATAATCTGAGACTGCAAAGTGAAAGTGAAAGTACACCCACTGTACAGATTTTGTAAACAGGATATCCTATTACATCACATCCTGCATAAAATGGCCTCCGTTTTTCCCCCGCTATGCGTCATTTTTTCACACGTACAACTTGTGCGTCATATTTTTTGACGCATAGGAGTGCACATAATGCAGAGTCAAAAAAAATTTCTTCATTGGTCTATTATATTTGTTTGAGGCTTATTTTACAGTTCTAGAGTTGAAAATGAAGCCGCTGGAAAATATGATATCTAAATATGAAAAATATTTTTGACTCTGCATTATCTGCACACCTGTGCGTCAAAAATTAGGACGCACAAGCTGTATGCGTGGAAATATGACGCATTATGGAAAAAAATGGAGGCCATGTTATGCAGGATATTATGATATCTATTTTTGAAATAATTTTTTTACTCTGCATTATCTGCACTCCTGTGCGTCAAAAATTATGACGCACAAGCTGTATGCGTGGAAATATGACGCATTATGACAAATATGTCTTTCATTTTTCAAATTGAGAAATGAATTTTGTCATGACCAAACAGTGCTAAGTGATACACATTTGGGGTTAGCTATGGCAAATGTCCCTTATAGGATGTATAGAAGGTATTCACAGTGCAATAGTAATGATTGGTCAGAATGGATATTACTCATAATTGTACACATATGTGGGTAATTGCTAATGGCTATTTTCAAAATATGAATGGGATACCAGGATGTATTCCTTAGCAAAAAAAATTCCACATTTATCACGGTAATCAAAATTATATAAAGGCCAAATAGGTAGTGCAATTGTCGCCTACACTATTTAAGGGGGTAACCATGTCCTAATTACGAGTTAATGTATTTTAAATGTGTTTTACTTTTGACATGTAGGGCACACATGCGCCTTATGCATGTGTGTGCTTCACATGTGCATAAATAATGTATATTTGGGGGGCAGTAGAGGTGGACTTAGGCCCCCAGCACCCTAGGGTTTGCTCTTCCAGACTTGCAAATTTATCCAAGGGTTTCCCAAATTCAGTAATGCTAAACCTTCAGCAGCAGGCTCATGGAAGCAAATAGGGTATGATTCACTGTTTGGCATTCTGTAATCCCATTTGCCCATTTTACGTTTGCCCTATTGATTCTTTGGAGAAATCTGACATACCATTTTGCATTGATATTTTTTGCAAAATCTCAACGTTCCTCATGTCATGTTAGCAAATAGGTTGTTGATGTATGTGGCCCTTTATGCATTACCTGGTTTAGTGGCATGTTTCATTCTTCCTGGTAGGTTACAACTGGGACACTACTGTGATCGGCTGCTTGCAAGTATTTTGTTGATTGGATGGTACATGTACATGTGTGTGGTCCAATATTGATCCAGTATCAACTGTCAGGGTGTATGTTCTCACTGTAACTTCCAGGTCTCCTCATGAGTTAGTGGCAGCTAATCTTGTTTCTATTGGGTATTGTTTGTAGCAAAATTTGAGAGAAGCCATTGAGGACATGGTCACCTACACATGGATGGTCCCACCCTGTCACTGAAAACGTGTAATGAGACTTTCAACTGGACAACCTTGGTGTGCTGAGTGAGAGAATGTCTCAGGTGTCTGGATCCGGCATGTGTCATTGCAACATTTGTACTCCAGTTGGCCTCTGTGGATGGTAATGTATTAGGAAACATCATAGCCTCTGTGCAGAAGTAAATGGCTGGTATTCAACACACACGACTCATCTTTATCATTTGAACAATGTTACTCAGCGTTTGAACAGTCAGGGTCCTCATATGTGTTGACTTTTCATGGACATTATCTGAGGTTGCTGGTTTTGATGGAGGCCATTTACACCATCATACACTATGGTCCTGGTCCACTGTCACACTTTGTAGTTTAGGCATTAATGAAGGCCAGACAACGGAAGGGCCAAGATTTGGCTATTCAAGGGCACTGTCACAAATCGGATGCAAATAACAGTCAGATGATGCAATACTATGTATTTGAGTATACATTGATGAGGCTAATGACAAATTAGTGTCTGAGGTACAAGAGGTTTTGGACAGCACGTGTGGTCCATAGGTGGACCCCAGGTATCTGTAGAGTGACCCACGGACAGGTGCCAGTCAGGCTGACAGGATGCTGGGTCAATCAGGAGCAAGTTCTTTCAGTAATTACATGATCAAGTGTTCTGACTAGGACTGGTCAGAGGGAGCAGTAGACGGTTGAGATGTCACACTGTGTATGTCCTGTGTTGATTTGAAGGTGACACATGAACCCTGATAAAGTTTTCTACGGCAACGTTAGTGTCAAAGCTTAATGATGTAATAGCTCAAATTCCAATATGTATGCAGTAGGAGGCATCAGCAGGGACGGGGCATGTACATTTGGGTGGTGTGCATGGAGGGGATCACTGGTGTGGCCTCCATCTGTGTCTCACTAGTCCTGTCAGATGGGATTTGCTGATAAATAGCCTACAGTACCTTTCACAGAGGAATCAATCTACAGGTGATACCAGGCCTTATAAACTCAAAGCCAGTGTATTATATGAGCTGAGTTCCATGCAGTGAGATGGTACTATGACAATGGTAGGCATAGGAAAGGGTGTGGCACACTGGATGACTCTCGTGAGTGTGTGTGTGTGTAGATGAGGGAATCTCAGTGTACACAAATCGGCATTCCAGGGACCTCTTCAGACAGGTGGGGTGTGAGCAACTGCAAGTGTGTGTAATGTTTTTAGAAAAGGGCTGACATGTAGATGGGATGTGATGTGCTGGATGCTTGTCATAGGTGTAGCACTTGTGCTGTGTATGTTCTGCTTATGTATAACTCTAGTGACAGATAGTCATTGCAATGATAGTAAGTAGTTGGAATTACTGTTGGCAAGAGTCTAGTACTACATTCCTGTTCCTGAAGCATTAGCATGTGAATTGCCTGATGTATGAGGCCTGTTTTCCCCTAGTTGAGTGATGGTGTTTTAGTTGTGTGCCATCTGCTGCGATGATCCATGTTTACTACATGTATGTGAGTCATCTGCGTGGTCCTCAGCTATTGCCCTTCAAAGGTGAACTGTACAGTATGTCTGTCATTTACATTGTGTGTGTATTTGACCATTGGATGGTGGCCATTACATTTGTGGTGTATTTTTTTGTGTCATGATTGTTATATCATTATTGCTCAATGAGACGACATTCTTCTTCAGATATTTCAAGCTAAAGGTGGGCAGAAATGAATAAGCCAAACCATGATGTGGTGTTTGTTATCAGTGTTTATTTAGAATAGTGCATTAAGCGGTGATGGTGATAATTATGAAAATAAATTATTTACAATGTGTTGGTGCCTACGCACTCCAGCAGCCGTGTTTGGTTGTTCCCCCTCCTGTTGCAGGCCAGCATCCTCCTCTTCGTCGTCTACAGGCATGTATGGGTCTGGTTCGAGGAGGGGAATGTTCCTTTTTACACAAATGTTGTGCAATATTGCACTTGTGAGTATGATCCTACAGACCATCTCGGGGGAATATAGTAGGCTACCGCCAGTGATGTCAAGGCGGTGGAACCTTGACTTGAGGATCCCAAAGGTCCGCTCGACAATGCTGCGTGTCCTCTTATGGGCGTCGTTGTATGCCCACTCTGCAGCAGTACTCGGGTTCCCAAATGGTGTCATTAGCCATGGCTGGATGCCATACCCATGATCAGCTGAAAGAAAAACACAGAATGGGATCATGTAGATGTAGCTGGCACTATTGAAAAGACCTTTATTGGAAGTAGTTGTCTTGTGTTGTCTGTGACTCTTTTGTGTACTAATGTGACATCCTATACTTGTAGGCTATACCATCTGCATTGTGTTGTTTCCTTGGCTGAGCAAGTGTTTGTCTGCTAACCGTTTGTCAGCAGTATGTTTTGGGATTTGCAGTACAGTGTGCCCTCCCTAGCATTGTGACTTGTGATACAGGTGTCCGTGTGTCTTCACTGAGGGTGAGATGATAGTTCCATGCACATTTAAAATTGTCAGTGTTGTTCACACGTTCATATCAAAGTACACTGTACATCCCATACCTTTAGACTTATGTAATGTATTAATGTAAAGGTCATTGTGGCACTTACAATTTGCAAGGTGACATTTAGGCAACCACACTCATTACTGTCTGCACATTAGGCTGTACAGTAAATTCCAATGTGTGACAGGTTCAATGGTGAGTTAAGAAACATGGCTAGTGATGTCAGGACTTCAGTGTGTTCCTGTCTAGATGTTGCTGTTGTGGTGTATGTGTTGTGTGTCCTAGAGGGTTGCTGTGCAGTGTGTATATAAGTAGGTTTCTGTACTTACCAACAAGTAGTCCATTGCCATACCGTCCATCCTGGAAGTGTTGGTTGATGGTGCTGTGACGGAAGATGAATGAGTCATGTACACTCCCAGGATATTTTGCCACGATGTTGGTGATCAATCCCTGGTGATCGACTATGGCGTGCACGTTGATTGAATGTGTGTGCTTCCTGTTGCGGTAGAGGTGTTCTGTTGCAGCAGGTGGCACAAGGCGTACGTGTGTGCAGTCGATTGCACCAAGGACGTGTGGGAAGCCACTGATGAGGTAGAACCCCTGTTTTGTTTCCTGCTGCTTCTGCAGTGTGTTAGGGAAGCAGATGTGGAGGGGTGTCAGGCGAATGATGGCATCCAGTACTTTTGGCAGAAATGCGGAGAATGATGGTTGTGATATTCCGCCAACCAGGGCACCAGTTGTTTTAAATGAGCCACTTGCCAGCAGGTGAAGTACGGCAAGCAGCTTTGTTTCTGTTGGGATGGTGCGGGGTGTCACTAAAGTGGGGGCCAACTGCGGTTCAATGTTGCGCAGCAGCTGCTGAATGGCCTGCCAGTTCAACCGGTACCTCTGTATGATGTTGTGTTCCCTGAGGCCATGCAGGGTTGTTCTTAGGCGGAATATCCTCTCCTGCCTTCTGCGCTGCCTTTGGGGTCCCTGCTGGTGTTGTTGTAGCTGCTGTTGTTGCTGCTGGGCTCTGCGTCTACGTGCACGCTGGATAAAAATCACCTCCATGTCTCCCTGTTGCTGCTCTGCTGCTCTGCTGCTCTGCTGCTCTGCTGTTTGTTCTGTGTGTTCTGATTAAATACAGGTGTATTTGCCCCATTTTAACTCCTGCCCTGACCCAGGCGTTAAATTTTGACGCACATCGGGCTGTGCGTCATTTTTTTACTCCGCCTCCCGGCGAGAGTCATTTTTGCCCGGAAGCATAAAGCACAGCCGTTTGTGTCGTTTTTTGGACGGGAACGCCTACCCTGCATATCATTAATGCAGGGCGGGTTGCCGCATCCAAGAAATGACGCACACAGCGGAATGTTGTCGCCCGCGGGCTCAGGCGTCAGAGTTTAAATATGGGGCAACGTTTGCACTGATTGAGCATCAAATTGTTTGATGCACAATCGGCGCAAACGGAGTATAAATATGCCCCTTAGTCTTTTTCTCCCCACCAGCACACACAAGCTGTGAGGCAGTGTGTATGTGCTGAGCGAAGGGTCCCCAGGGTGGCATACTACACGCTGCAGCCCTTACAGACCTTCCCTGGACTCAGGGCCCTTGGTTCCAGAGGTACTATTTACAAGGGACTTATCTGTGTGCCAGGGCTGTGCCAATTGTGGAGACAAACGTACAGTTTAGGGAAAGAACACTGGTGCTGGGGCCTGGTTAGGAGGGTCCCAGCAAACTGTCAATCATAACTAGGATCAACAAGAGGCAAAAAGTTAGGGGGTAACCATGCCAACAGTGGCATTGCCTTACACCCTGACTCTACTCTGTAAAGAGCAATATTTTATTTTGTTTCTCCTTTCCCAAATAGATGGTTGTTTTTTTGCATTACATTGATCTATTAAGAAGAAAAGGAGAAAGTGTGTTGTGTAGTTCACTGTCTTAAAGGATCCATAGTATGGAATTCTACATCTGGAGTAGGTTAGCTGTGCCTTCATCATGACACAGCTGTACACAGATGGTCCTAGGGATGAACATGTCTTAACGCGAATTTAAATGTGCAAAATTTCACTTATGTACATAGGGGGTCATTACAACATTGCCGCCTGCCAAGTTGTAACCGCCGTGCGGCCGCCAATGCGGCCACACTCCCGCGGTGCCCATAATGACATCCCTGCTGGGCCGGCGGGCGGAAACAGTGCCGGCCCAGCGGGGATGTGGGCCGCAACATGGGAGACGGCTCCAAATGGAGCCGGCGGTGTTGCGGCCGTGCGACGGGTGCAGTTGCACCCGTCGTGCTTTTCACTGTCTGCTATGCAGACAGTGAAAAGCTGCACGGGGCCCTGTCAGGGGGCCCTGCGACTCCCTGTACCGCCAGCCTTTTCCTGGCGGTTCATACCGCCAGGAAAAGGCTGGTGGTTGGGGACTCGTAATCCCCTGGGCAGCGCTGCAAGCAGCGCTGCCCTGGCGGATTATCACCACCGATGCAAATGGGGTGGGAAACCGCCGGTCCCGGCGGTGCGACCGCGGCGCTACCGCTGCGGTCGTAATGTCCATGGAAGCACCACCAGCCTGTTGGCGGTGTTTCAGTCATAACAGCCCTGGCGGTCTTGGACCGCCAGGGTTGTAATGAGGGCCATAGTGCTGTGCATGCATATGCTACAGTGCTCATGGGGGATCTCCACTGCGTCTTCTCAGTTTTGGTGGTGAGGACCTTTGCAATTTTGTGCATTTCCTAGAGTACTTAGTTGCAGCTGGGTGTGGTGCCTCGCCAATGTGGGAATCTACCTGACAGCGGGTGTCTGAGCATGTTCAGTGTGCGGGTTTGCCTGACAGTGGGTGTCTGAGCCTGTCCAGTGTGGGGGTCTGCCTGGACAGTGGGTGTCTGTGCCTGTGCAGTGTGATGGCCTGCCTGGACAACGGGTGCCTGAGCCTGTCCATTGTGGGGGTCTTCCTTGGCAGCAGGTGTCTGAGCCTGTCCTGTGTGGGTGTCTGCTTGGACAGCAGGTGTCTGAGCCTGTTCAATGTGGGGGTCTGCCTGAACCGGGGGAGTCTGAGCCTGTCCTGTGTGGGAGTCTGCCTGGACAGCAGGTGTCTGAGCCTGACCAGTGTGGGGATTTGCCTGGACAGTGGGTATCTGAGCCTGTCCAGTGTGCGGGTCTGCCGAACAGTGGGTGTCTGAGCCTATCCGGTGTGGAGGTCTGCCTGGACAGCGGGTGTCTGAGCCTGTCCATTGTGGGGCTCTGCCTTGGCAGTGGGTGTGTTAAGCTGTCCAGTGTAGGAGTCTGCCTGAACAGTGGGTGTCGGGGCCTGTCTTGTGTGGGGGGTCTGCCTGGACAGCAGGTGTCTAGGCTTGTCCAGTGTGGGGGTCTGCTTGGGCGGAGGGTTATCGGATTCAGTACAATGTGGGGGTCTGTCTGGACAGGGGTTGTGTGACCCTGTACAGTGTGGGGGTCTGTCTGGACAGAGGGTTGTCTGAGCCAGTACAGTGTGGTGGTCTGCCTGGACAGGGGATGTCTGTGCCTGTCCTGTGTGGGGGTCTGCCTGGACAGGGGTTGTCTAAGCCTGTTCAGTGCGAGGTTCTGCCTGGAAAGTGGGTGTCTGAGCCTGTCCAGTGCGGTGGTCTGCCTGGACAGGGAGCCTTGGAGCCTGTACAGGGAGAGCACGTGACAGTGCATTGGAGGGCATGTGCAACGTTAGTGTTCCCATTGTGGATTTGAGGGGGGCTGGTACAGGTTGCCTAACCATGGGTTGGAGGTCGGATGTTGCAGTTAGATATGTTGTCTCCCCTCCGTTCATTGACTGAGAAGGATTTGGTATCATTTTGAGTATCTCCTCCATCATCTTCATAGCCAAAGCATGGTCTCTTGCTCCCTTTTTCCTCTATATGGCCATGATGTCATTCAGCCTCTTCCCCATGTTTTGCCAATATCTAGCAATTGTCTCCAACACCTGAGTCATTTTGTGCACCCACTGTGGGAGTTGGCACATGTCCTGCAGTGAGGCAGACATGTCAGACAGTGTAGCCCCTATGTCACAAATATCCTGCATCACATCTGACTGCTGTTGGAAAACGTCTTCCTCCCACTCTCCGATATGTATATCTGCCAGCCCTCTCTGCCAGGGATGCCTTCGGATACAAACAGCAGGTCCACGAGCAGGAGAGGTGGTGTCAAGTGAGAGGTTGTGAAGAGTAGATTTGTGCCTAGGGGCTACCTGCTTTTCACCAGGGCTGGCATGTCCCTCAGATGATGGAGAGAAGGCCTGGGAGACACTGTCAGAGTGGGAGTGTGGAGGGGAACCTGACCTGGATGTGAGGGCTGTGAATAAGTGAGCTGTGGGCTGGGGTTTGTGGGGAATGGGCAATTCTCTGGGTTGAAGAATGAGGCACCATGCCAAACACAGCAGATGTAGGCTTCGTTTGTGAGCTGCATGGGCCAAATGGAGTGGTCAGCGGATTGGCTTTCCCATTAGTTTGATTCAGCTCCTGATCTCCCTATTCCTCAACTCCCTCCTTCTCCTCCTCCTGTGCTGTTCTGGAAGCTGACAAAGCAACTTAGACGAGGATTGGGTTAGCCAATTGGGTTGCCCAGCGCCAGTCACTGGTAGTTGCTCTATCATCCAGGCTCAGATCTTCGTCGTCACCACTTGTGAGACAGAGTTTGTAACATGTTAAGTTTGTGGCTTACAACATAATATAGTGCAATACAAGTATTGTTCAAAATATATCTTCAATTCAATGGATGCTCCCCATGGGACCTAGTTTGTGTGCCCCTACACGTGATAGCTCACACTGTGGCATTGAGGTGCTTAATGCAGATGTGAGATGCCTAAGCAAACTCACCAGTGCCAACTACAGATCTATGTGCTACTGAATCCCCCTAGATGTCAACTGCTGGGCTGGGCTCCTTGGGTCTGTAGTGGAAGAACTGGTATTTGATCCAGCAGCTTTGGTGAGAGGTGACCTCATGGTTATTCTCCATGTATTAAATGTGATTATGCACACCTGACATAAGCATAACTAATCTTTTAGAGTACATTTTGCACACCAACTACAGGTGAGATCCAAAAATGTCAATATCTACTTGCACAAATAATTAGTTTTTGTTCAAGGGTGGGGTATCAATAGGTTACCACACCATATGGCATGCTTACCTGACGGACGGATGGCAGTGGGTTTGACTGCTGCAGCCAGGATGTCTGATAAACCCCTGGATGGTGTCATCCTTATCACTGATGTAGTCCTAGCACATGTTTGACCTACAAAATTATCAACCAAGGTATGGGTAACATTTATTCACCCCCCCTCCAAACAAGACAACATTGCTAATTATGGACCATAAGGGCAGCCATCTCTGCTGTGCACTTTCCCTTTGGCTTGTGTTTCAAATGTACTTGTACAACTTCATGTTCTATTTTACCTCACACTGTATACAGTTGTGTTCAGCACACATCCTGTGGTCCTCTATTTAGAGATTCAATCATTTGAGATATTATTGGCAAAAGGGATATTAACAATACTTAAAGAGCCTACATCTTGCTGAAGTGGAAAACTGCCCTAAGTCACTGTATGTGGTGCAAATTATAATATCTGACTCTTAGAAGATTAGGCATGAAGCCAATGTAACTGTGTGTTGGGGTTATTTGCAAATAGTATACAGGTTGTTTAGCCTTTAGTAGCTCACAATGATTTGGACTAATCAGGAGTGGGTCTTGCTACAGGAAAGGTTTCATAGCCCTGGAATAGATGATGTCGGTGGCCTGGATTTGTAACATGAGGAGATAGAAAGTGTTGAGGGTACTCAACAGATAACTGCAAATTAATATTTCCTAGGCACTTTTAAATGTTTAAAAATAATCTATACTGACTGTTTTGTTTTGGAAATGCATATGAGATGCAATAAAATTGTGTCACACTATTTACAGACAAACAAAATCACTCAAAACATTTTTTGTTATTATTTTTTCTCATCCATACAGGTCAATGCCCATAAAAAGCACAACATCTAGAAGGCCATCGCCAAGAAGGTGCAGACCCTGCGGGTCCATAAGCGGCACAGCCTGCACTGCAGGAAGAGGTGGAAGGACCTACGACACTGGATCAAAAAGTCTGCCGAAGTCCAGCTTGGCATGTCCTTCCAAAGAGGCAAGTGCGTGCTCCGCATGCTAACCCCCCCTAATGACCCGCATCCTTGTGATGGCCGACCCGGAGCTTAATGGGCAGTTCAGGGCCTAACAACTGCATCAATGGTATGAGTTATTGTTTGAAGCTATTCTTGTTTTTTAACCTTTTTTATTTACAGCAATGTGGTATGACATCAATGTGATGGGTGACACACACCCAACGCACACAAGGATTTCTGGAGGTGTACGTTTTTCAGATGTTGTCTGGTGCTGTTTTTGGTATATTGATTTATGATAAAGATTGCCAGTAGATTCCTCATCACAAGCCAAATACTTTTTTGAGCAGACACATGGCTGCATGCAAGAAAAGAGGTACCTGCATGTTTTCTATGTCAGGAGGCACAGCTGTACCAAACATGCCCCATTCGAGGATTGGGTCAGGTGTGATGCTCCATCACAAATGTGAGTAGGTAACATAGGTCCTATTTCAGGTGACATGACATATTAAGCACTTTTGATACAGTTGATGTTTCAGACTTTACATTGGTAAGTTGGCCCAATGACAAAATGATAGTGATCATCTCCAAAAGTACTGGAAATGTGAACAATGTCATCATTCCTTATCTGAAAGAAGTTTGAAATATTTTATCATAGCAAGATTCAACTCAGTTCACGTAGACAGTAGCAGATTGACATGAAGCCTTAGCTCTTCACAAATGTGAAACCAACATGCATTTGAATGCCTAACTGTATTGTTTGAAACAGACAGGAATGTGTCCACATTGGTGACAGAGTTACATGTATCCCAAACAACATTATAATTTCCAAATGAGAAATCAATGATAGTGAGAAATACAATACTTAAAGAGACATTTGCAGATGGAAGGTTACATTCCATAGATGTTGGAGTATCCCATCTTGAAAAGTCAATATTGGGTCCAAAACATGGAACTTTTGGAAATGTGAATATGTTTTTGCTCTGCACTGAAGTGGGTTTGAAATGTGTCAAGGCCTATTTACTTACTCATGCTGTCAAAGCCATTTGTCAATCCACCTTGTTAGAAATGGGGTCTTTGGTTGGCAATCAGGTTACCCCCTGTCCAAGCAAGGACCCTCATTCTAGTCAGGGTAAGTCACACACAATCCAAATTATCCTGTGCCCACCCTCTAGTAGTTTGGCACTGAGCAGTCGGGCTTAACTTAGAAGGCAATGTGTAAAGTATTTGTGCAATAAATCATACAATAACACAATATAGCACCATAAAAATACACCACACAGTGTTTAGAAAAATATATAATATTTATCTGGATATTTGCAGGTCAAAACAATAAAAGATGCAATAAGCGATTGTAAAGATATCACTGGAAAGTGATATAAAGGGGGTCATTACAACATTGGCGGTAAAAGCTGCTTACCGCCGTGCAGAAGACCAGCAACACACCGCTGCGGCAGTGGAAATCCGCCCCAGCTATTATGACCCAAAGCTTGGAATCCGCCAAAATACAGACACCCACACAAGTCCGCCACACCAAAGGTCAGTGATAAACTGGCAAAAACAAAACCTCCACCCTCACGCCAACAGAAATACGCCCACACTATCACGACACACGAATCCACACAGCGGTCTATCAACCGCGGTATTCCATTGGCGGTACACACCGCCGCGCTCAAAATACACACATATAAAAAACACTACCACATTAAACAAATCGAAATACACACACCTGATACACATACGCACACCACTAACTCACATCCAATACAATATAAAACACACATCACCCACAAACCCTTACGACAACATTACCGAGAGAAGGCCAGAGAGAGACACTACAATGCACAACCAAGCATCCACAGGCACAAAATACCATCACCAACAGAACTTCCACGCACCTCACACAACACACCACTACATATCAGCACACCTATCACCACACACCACCCCACACATCACCCACACCACCCCATGGCACGGCAAAGACACCCCAGGTCCTTTGAGGAGAAACTCAGGGTCATGGTGGAGGAAATCGTCCGGGTAGAGCCACAACTATTCAGAGCACAGATGCAGCACACCTCCATAGCTAGGAAGATGGAACTATGGCAAAGAATAGTGGACAGGGTCAACGCAGTGAGACAGCACCCAAGTAATAGGGATGACATAAGGAAGAGGTGGAACGACCTACGGGGGAAGGTGCGTTCCGTGGTCTCAAGACACCACCTTGCGGTTCAGCGGTCTAGCGGCGGACCCCCACCTCCTCCCCCACAACTAACAACATGGGAGGAGCAGGTCTTGGCAATTCTGCATCCTGAGGGCCTCGCAGGAGTAGATGGAGGAATGGACTCTGGTAAGTCAAAGTTTAACTATTACATTTCCCACCCTACCTGCATGCCATCACATACCCCCACCCTCAACCTCACCCCCATCACTCCAACTCCTAATAAATGTCCCAATATCACAAACCACCCATCCCAACACCAAGTCCTGCATGCAACAACAAAGCATGGACACGCAGCACCAAAGCATGGCCACTGCACATACTCATACACCCCCCTAAACCATCATCACACAAGGTCCCACACAGGAATGCAAGCACTGGGGTACACGGTCACCCACCCATTGCACACCATGCCACACACAGATGTAATAAACATCCTTTTATACCCCTGTAGGACCCCTACCCAACGTCACCGGACAGGAGGGTCCACACATATCCACACCACCAACAGAAGAGGCCCACAGTGATGACAGCAGCTCTGTCCAACTGGATCTAGATGACCAGCCCGGCCCATCTGGGACCTCGGGACAGTCGGTTCCCCTCACACAGTCACAGGCCACTACAGAGCTTCCTCCCTCTGGAAACACCAGCCAGGCACCCACCCAGTGGGCCCATACCTCTGTCCCCAGGACACGTCAAGCAGCAGTGTGTCCACCACTACAGGGAACCCAGGCTAACCCACCACCCCAACAACAACAGGGACCTGGAGGCAGTGGTAGTGGGTACACGGTCCAGGGGACGGAGGCTCAGGAACACAGGGGAACTGGGAGGGCTGCTGTGCGACAGGGGGAGGACAGGCCAAGGGAACCCACTCTCCACGAGGCCCTCTCCTCCATCATGGGAGCCTACCACCACTCCCAGGAGATGATTGCAACAGTACTGGCCAAGTTTCAGGAGACCCAGCGCCTGCAGGAGGAACAGTA
Source organism: Pleurodeles waltl (assembly GCF_031143425.1). Taxonomy (NCBI): domain Eukaryota; kingdom Metazoa; phylum Chordata; class Amphibia; order Caudata; family Salamandridae; genus Pleurodeles; species Pleurodeles waltl. The sequence goes on from NC_090442.1 coordinate 112,530,766, forward strand.
TTTGGGCTTCAGGGAGGAACTCAGAACCATCAATTCCACCCTGGGCACCATCGTAGGGATGCTGAAGGAAGTACTCAACACCAGGAGGGACACTGTGGCACAACAAGGGGCCCCTGACACTAGCATGGATGATGAACTGCCCACCACCTCCGCCGGCGCTAGTGGACAGGACGTGGCGCCACAGGACCACCATACCAGCACCCCACCCCCTGCAGAGGGAGAACCACCCCGCAAATGGTCCCTGAGATCCAGGACAAAGACAGAGAACGATGCCAAGACCCCCGCCAAGAAATGAGACCACCCTGAATGTCATCTTTCTGCCCCACTTTGTCACGCTGTCCATCCTCATACTGCCCCAGCTCCACTTCCTATGCCCATTTGGGCAATGCACCTGTGAGACTAATAGACTGGACTCTGCCATGGACATTCCTCCACCATCCCCCTCACCATTTTACAACCCCCTCCAATATTGAGCACGTAAATAAACACCCTTGAAGCACAAAACAATCTGGATTCAGTCTGTGATTTCGAAATTGTGTATTAGCAATTACAGTGACAAAATGCTCTTTCAATTGTGATTTCAACATACCTATGTCACACAGCTCTAGTCCATGAGGAAACAAAGCAGATGTCACACAGTGGGACCCACATCTGTGAAATCGTAAGGGAAAGTGACAACTCAGTGACCATACACTGGGTGAAAACGACAGACAGTAGAGAGGTAGTAGTGTGAAAGTACATGTAGTAGGCAGGTTTGTACTCTTACCTGTGCCTCACTGGAAATATTGCAGGATCACTGAGTTCCTGTTGTCCATGTCCTCTTCTTCTGCTTCCTCGTCTTCACTGTCCACAGGCCCCACAGCTGTAACAACACTGCCACCTGGACCATCCTCCTGCAGAAAAGGCACCTGTCATCGCAAAGCTAAGTTGTGAAGCATACAGCAGGCCACGATGATCTGGCACACCTTCTTTGGTGAGTAGAATAGGGATCCACCTGTCATATGGAGGTTCCGGAACCTGGCCTTCAGGAGGCTGAAGGTCCGTTCTATAATCCGCCAAGTCCGCCCATGGGCCTCATTGTAGCGTTCCTCTGCCCTTGTCCTGGGATTCCTCACTGGGGTCAGTAGCCATGACAGGTTGGGATAACCAGAGTCACCTGCAAATGGCGAGGGACAACTGTTAGACACACACTAACCTGTAGGGATATCCCCTGACCCAGACAAACATTCCCACTGTCTTGCTTCCAGGTGCTCACCTAATAGCCACACACGGTGCCTCTGGAGTTGACCCATCACATAAGGGATGCTGCTATTCCGCAGGATGTAGGCGTCATGTACTGAGCCAGGGAACTTGGCATTCACATGGGAGATGTACTTGTCTGCCAAACACACCATCTGCACATTCATGGAATGCTAACTCTTCCGGTTTCTGTACACCTGTTCACTCCTGTGGGTGGGGGACCAAAGCCACATGTGTCCCATCAGTGGCACCTATGATGTTGGGGATATGTCCCAGGGCATAGAAATCACCTTTTACTGTACGCAAATCCTCCACCTAACGGAAAACGATGTAGCTCCGCATGTGTTTCAGCAGGGCACACAACACTCTGGACAACAAGTTGGAAAACATAGGCTGGGACATCCCTGATGCTATGGCCACTGTTGTTTGAAATGACCCACTTGCAAGGAAATGGAGTACTGACAGCACCTGCACTTGAGGGGGGATTCCTGTGGGATGGCGGATAGCTGACATCAGGTCTGGCTCCAGCTGGGTACACAGTTCATGGATTGTGGCATGGTCAAGCCTGTAGGTGATGATCTCATGTCTTTCCTCCATTGTCGACAGGTCCACCAGCGATCTGTACGAAGGAGGATGGCGCCATCTCCTCACCTGTCCCAGCGGACGGTGCCTATGAATGACAACAGCGAGCACAGAGTCAACCAACTTAGAGGTACGTACCCACAGCTTACACAGAACACGAATCATAATCCGAAAAGTGGCCTGTATGTGTGTTGAAGCTAGGCCTAGGTATGTGTGACGTTGTTAAAAATTAAGCCATGTGTGCCCCTGAAATGACGGCTGCCTGACCTCTAAAGTGGGACAATGGGATGTGAGGTAACTGTGCTGGTGTTGTACACCGTTGCGGTAGGCGGTCAAAGACCGCAGCGCAATGCTGCATTGGTTAACATTGGATCCTATGGGTCCCAGGAGCCAATGACGATGTATGCCGGCGGTGACGGTACGCACTGCTGCGGACGTGACCGCCAGTTTCTATCTGTTCAATCACTCGATACCTGATCTTTGACAGGAGAGGATCTACACTGCAAGAGCTGCTGTGACCTCGGTCTGGAAGAGACAATGGCTCGAGTGTCTGGGGAAAGGGCCCCTGCCTTCACATCGGAGGAGTTGGAGAAACTCGTGGATGGGGTCCTTCCCCAGTACACGCTACTCTACGGTCCTCCAGACAAACAGGTAAGTACACTGGGAGCATGCTGTATGGGCTATGCCTATGTGGAGTGGATGAAAGATGGGTGGGGGAAGATTGAGGCGTGCATGAAACTACGATGAATGCATGTGCCACATGGCAAGGGTAGGGATGGGGGCCATTGACTGTGACGGTTCAGTTGGTAATAAAATTTCTCTTCCCCCTATACAAATCATGTAAGTCAGCGCCCACCCGAAAAAAGATATTTGGCGTGCCATCGCCAAGGACGTTCGGACCCTGGGGATCTACCACAGATGGAGCACCCACTGCCGTAAAAGATGGGAGGACATTCGCCGTTGGAGCAAGAAGACGGCGGAGGCTCAGCTGGGGATGGCCTCCCAACGTGGGAGGGGGTGCCCGTTGCACCATGACCCCCCGATGTTCCGGATCCTGGCGCTGGTGTACCCGGAGTTGGATGGGCGCTTGAGGGCATCACAGCAGCCACAAGGGGGTGAGTACACTCTCATCCTGCTGATTTTGCGCGCAGTGGAGGTGTCTGGGTGGGGGAGGCGGGCTGTGGGTTTCCCTAGGCCAGGGCGAGTTTAGTAGGGAAGGTCCCTCTGTAAGGCAGGCCATGTGGCACCCCACCCCCCCTCTGTAGAGTGCCAAGTACACCTAGTCATGCCCCTGTGTCATCCATATGTGCAGATGTCGTCCATAGCCTTGTATGCCATGTCCCAGGGATTGAACAGTGGAGCCCAAGAGCATGGCGTAGTGCAGGTGGCTTCAGTGTCTGTCGTGTCCGCTAACGGTAGCGGTAATGCATGCACTCAACATGTCTTCTGTCGTCCCCCCCTTTTTGTGGTCTCCCTGTTCTTGTGTGCATTAGCATCATCAGGTGGAGGAGCAGTGGCACCGGAGCAGGAGGGAGCTGCATCCAACATGGCCCTGGAGGGCGACACTACGGACTCGGAGTTCACCAGTGGGACGGAGGGCGAGGGGAGTTCCCCGGCGGGGACAGGAGCTGACACCGGTGACACGGACTCGTCCTCTGATGGGAGCTCCCTTGTGGTGGTGGCACCATCTGTGCCCCCTGCTTCTACAGGTACAGCCACCATCCCCTCTACCTGCACCGCCCTCCCAGCAGCCCTCAGCCTTTGCCCCGTGCCCACTCACCCAGGAGGGTGGGCATCACCTTCGCCCCAGGCACCTCAGGCCCTGCCCCAGTCACCCCTGCTGCCCTCAGTGAGGAGTCCTTTGACCTCCTCAGGTCCCTCACTGTTGGGCAGTCTACCATTTTGAATGCCATCCATGGTGTATGCATTCCTGGAGGGCATTCATTCTGGTCAGGCGGACCTTCAGTGAGCTTTTCAGACTCTGGCCTCAGCACTGATGGCAGCCAATGTCCCCGTCTCTAGCCTCCCCCCTCCAACTTACTCAACCCAGACCCAATCCCCTGTACCCCAGCCTATCCCAAGCACACCTTCAGACCAGCATGCACACACCTCAACACACAAGGGAAGCTCAGGCAAACATAAGCACCACACATCCCACAGGCACTCATGCAAGCATCACACACATGCAGACACACCAACATCCACTGCCTCCACTGTGTCCCCCTCCTCCTCGTCTCCCTCCTCCCTGCTAGTCTCGTCTACACTCACACCTGCATGCACTACATCTACAGCCACTACTGTCATCACCAGCACACACCACCACACCCCGCTCACGTGCAGTCACCACCCCCACTACCATTCACACGTCCCCTGTGTCCTCTCCCAGTGTGTCTGTGACGCCACCTCCCACAATACACAAACGCAGGCACACACCCACCCAACAGCCATCCACCTCACGACAGCCTCCAGCGCATGCACCTTCACTCAAAGTCACCAAACGAACACCTCCTACAACCACAACCTCTTCCTCCACTCCCAAACCCCCTCCAGCTACCCGTCCCAGTGTCTCCAAAAAACGTTACTGGTCCAACCTTGACCTCTTTCCCACTCCTCCCCCACCCCGTCCGTCTCCTAGGTCCCGACTCTCCAGGTCCCAACCTAGCACCTCAGCCACAACATCTCTGGGACCAGTGGTGCCTGTAGTCACCGGAATATGGAGTGCACCGGCCACCAGTGCAGCCAGTGTGGCACGGAGCCACAGCATGGACAGTCCCCCACTTGTCAAGCATCAGAAGTTGGCCAGTGCCCGGAGGGAGAGGGGGAAGACTCCAGCCACCAAAGCCACTCACAGGGGTCCCGGTGGGAGTGTGGAGTCAGCTGCAACACCTTCCAAGGTGGGGAAGGGCCACAAGAAACCCGGCAAGGCTTGGAAGAGCAGCACAGCGGAGAAGACCGCCATCATCCCCGCTGCCCAGGAGGCCACTGCCAGCACCTGCCCTGCTGCCCAGGAGGCCACCGCCATCATCCCCGCTGCCCAGGAGGCCACCGCCAGCACCTGCCCTGCTACCCAGGAGGCCACCACCAGCGCCAGCCCTGCTGGGCTAGAGAGGACCGCCAGCACAAGCCCCGCTGGGCTAGAGAGGACCGCCAGCACAAGCCCCGCTGGGCTAGAGAGGACCACCAGCACAAGCCCCACTGAGCGAGAGAGGACCGCCAGCACAAGCCCCGCTGGGCTAGAGAGGACCGCCAGCACAAGCCCTGCTGGGCTAGAGAAGACCGCCAGCACAAGCCCCGCTGGGCTAGAGAGGACCACCAGCACAAGCCCCACTAAGCGAGAGAGGACCGTCAGCACAAGCCCCGCTGGGCTAGAGAGGACCACCAGCACAAGCCCCGCTGGGCTAGAGAGGACCACCAGCACAAGCCCCACTGAGCGAGAGAGGACCGCCAGCACAAGCGCCGCTGGGCTAGAGAGGACCGCCAGCACAAGCCCCGCAGGGCTATAGAGGACCGCCAGCACAAGCCCCGCTGCGCTAGAGAGGACCGCCAGCACAAGCCCCGCTGGGCTAGAGAGGACCGCCAGCACAAGCCCTGCTGAGCGAGAGAGGACCGCCAATCAAAGCCCCGCTGGGCTAGAGAGGACCGCCAGCACAAGTCCCGCTGGGCTAGAGAAGACCACCAGCATAAGCCCCGCTGAGCAAGAGAGGACCGCCAACATAAGCCCCGCTGGGCTAGAGAGGACCGCCAGCACAAGCCCCGCTGAGGGAGAGAGGACCGCCAGCACAAGCCCCGCTGAGGGAGAGAGGACCGCCAGCACAAGCCCCGCTGGGCTAGAGAGAACCGCCAGCACAAGCCCCGCTGGGCTAGAGAAGACCGCCAGCACAAGCCCTGCTGAGCGAGAGAGGACCTCCAGCACAAGCCCCGCTGGGCTGGAGAGGACTGGCAGCACAAGCCCCGCTGAGCGAGAGAGGACCGCCAGCAGAAGCCCCGCTGGGCTAGAGAGGACCGGCAGCCGATGAGTCATTGCAGAGGAACCCGCCGCCTCAAGCACCGCTGAACAGGGCACCACCGCTACAAGCACCGCTGAACAGGGCACCGCCGCCTCAAGCACCGCTGAACAGGGCACCGCCGGCACAAGCACCGCTGAACAGGGCACCGCCGCTACAAGCACCGCTGAACAAGGCACCACCGCTACAAGCACCGCTGAACAGGGCACTGCTGCCTCAAGCACCGCTGGACAGGGCACCACCGCTACAAGCACCGCTGAACAGGGCACCGCCGCCACAAGCACCGCTGGCCCGTGAGCGCCAAGGGCACTGACGCTACTGAGTCTGTCACGAGTAGGATGAAGCACTCTGGGCACAATGCCCCCTCCAGAACCAGTGGAGACTGTCATCCACTACCTCTGTCCTTAGCAGGACGAAGCACTCTGGGCACAATGCCCCCTCCAGAACCAGTGGAGACTGTCATCCACTACCTCTGTCCATAGCAGGATGAAGCACTCTGGGCACAATGCCCTCTCCAGAACCAGTGGAGACTGTTATCCACTTGAGAGACTGTGGCTTTGCACTCCCCAGGATGCAGCAGTGGGCAAACCACCCACTGAAAAGACTTGAGAGACTGTGGCTTTGCACTACCCAGTATGCAGCAGTGGACAAACCACCCACTGAAAAGACTTGGGAGACTGTGGCTTTGCACTCCCCAGGATGCAGCAGTGGGCAACCCACCCACTGAAAAGACTTGAGAGACTGTGGCTTTGCACTCCCCAGGATGCAGCAGTGGGCAACCCACCCACTGAAAAGACTTGAGAGACTGTGGCTTTGCACTCCCCAGGATAAAGCAGTGGGCAACCCACCCACAGTAGAGACTTGAGAAACTGTGGCTTTGCACTCCCCAGGATTGAACAGTGGGCATGTGGCCCCCTCGTGGATTTGGCGTCGTGCACTCAACCGGCTGAGGTGCCCCCCCCTTTCCCTCCCCCTGAGGTGCCTGTTTTCTTGCTCTCTGATGCCCCTGCAGTGTTCTCTCCGTCATGGTCGGGGATCTTCTGTGGGCCTCGCCCATACTGTCTGGGCCCTGTGTTCCACGGACTTCATTGGAGCACTACCTGGACTACTAAGCTTGGTGTATATTTTGTTTATAGTGTATATATATATATATATTTTTGCGTACTAGATTTTAATATATTACAATGGTTACACTCATTTGCTTTTGTCTTTGCATTCTTCCAAGGGGTTTGGGGGGTGTAACTGTAATGTATCATGCTGTATTGGTGTGTGTTTTGTAGTGGGTGAGGGTGGGGGTGTGGGTGTTGCATGTGTGTGTCCCTGATTTTTCCCTCCCCCCTCCCCTGTGTCGTAGGTGCAGTACTCACTGTTCTCTTCACCTCCGGCGTTCGTGCTCCTGGTAGAGGAGCAAGAAGATGAGGGCTGGCATGATCTGCAGCTCTGGTTCCATGGCGTCCGGATTCCTCGTGGGGTGTGTAGAGGTGAGCGTTTTCCCTTCGAAGTCCTGTTTCCGCCGTGTTTTTGTTCACGGTGAATCCGCCCCAGAAAAGGTGGCGGATTGGTAGGTTGTGATACTGTGGGTGGTACTTTGTCCTCCGCCTGCCTGTTGGTGGTGACCGCCGTGCTGTTTGTTTGTACCGCCGTGGCGGTCGGAGTGTTAAAGTGGCTGTCTTTGTTGGAGGTTTCTGCGGCGGTCGTAATTCAAATTTTTTTACCGCCGGCCTGTTGGCGGTCTTACCGCTGCTTTAACACTGTCCGCCAGGGTTGTAATGACCACCAAAGTGTCTTAAGTCTTTAAAAAGCAAACAAAGTCTCTTTCAAGCACAAAGTACCTGGTTTGGAGTGAAAAATCTCCGCAAAGGGCCGCAGAGGAGGAGATGCGTGGAAAAATGATGTGTGCGTCGCTTTCGCCCTTTCACACACGGACTTGCATCGTTATTTTTCACGCGGGGAAGACGTGCGTCGATTTCCGGCACGTGGACAGGTCTCCTCTGTGGGTCGCGGAGCTTTCAGACACCCCAGGGTCTGTGCGTGGAATCCTGGGCTTGTTGTCCGGCTGCGCGTCGTTCCGGTGGGCTGTGCGTGGAATTTTCATCCTCACGGAAGGCGCTGCATCGATTTCCTCTCTGGAAGTCTGGCGGCGTTGTCCAGGCGTGCCGTTCGTCGAAGTTCCGGTAGCATCGCGTCAATCTTTTCCTCACGGGGTCGAGCGGCGTCTTTCCGGGTCGGCGTGCGGTGAATTTCTCACCGCGGAGCAAGCTGTGCGTCGATTTTTTCAGCGCACAAGGAGTCCAGTTGAAAGCTAGAAGTCTTTTTGGTCCTGAGACTTCGGGGAACAGGAGGCAAGCTCTATCCAAGCCCTTGGAGAGCACTTCTGCAGCAAGGCAAGAGTTCAGCAAGACAGCAGGGCAACAGCAAGGCAGCAGTCCTTTGTAGAAAGCAGTCAGGTGAGTCCTTTAGGCAGCCAGGCAGTTCTTCTTGTCAGGGTGCAGGTTCTGGTTCAGGTTTCTTCTCCAGGAAGTGCCTGAAGTGGTAGGGCAGAGGCCCTGTTTTATACCCAAATGTGCCTTTGAAGTGGGGGAGACTTCAAAGAGTGGCTTAGAAGTGCACCAGGTCCCCTTTCAGTTCAATCCTGTCTGCCAGGGTCCCAGTAGGGGGTGTGGCAGTCCTTTGTCTGAGAGCAGGCCCTCCACCCTCCCAGCCCAGGAAGACCCATTCAAAATGCAGATGTATGCAAGTGAGGTTGAGTACCCTGTGTTTCGGGTGTGTCTGAGTGAATGCACAAGGACCTGTCAACTAAACCCAGCCAGAAGTGGATTGTAATGCACAGAAAGATTTAAGTGCAAAGAAATGATCACTTTCTAAAAGTGGCATTTCTAGAATAGTAATATTAAATCCAACTTCACCAGTCAGCAGGATTTTGTATTACCATTCTGGCCATACTAAATATGACGTTCCTACTCCTTTCAGTTCAGCAGCTACCACTTCAATAATATATGAGGACAGCCCCAATGTTAGCCTATGAAGGGAGCAGGTAAAAACAAATTTAGGAGTTTTACACTACCAGGACATGTAAACTATATAGGTACATGTCCCTCCTTTTACCCACACAGCACCCTGCTCTAGGGGTTACTTAGGGCACACATTAGGGGTGACATATGTAGAAAAAGGGGAGTTTGAGGCTTGGCAAGTACTTTTAAATGCCAAGTCGAAGTGACAGTGAAACTGCACACACAGGCCTTGCAATGGCAGGCCTGAGACAAGGTAAAGGGGATACTAAAGTGGGTGGCACAACCAGTGCTGCAGGCCCACTAGTAGCATTTAATCTACAGGCCCTAGGCACATACAGTGCACATTACTAGGGACTTATAAGTAAATTAAATAGTCCAATTGGGTGTGATTCAAAGTTACCATGTTTAAAGGGAGAGAGCATATGCACTTTAGCACTGGTTAGCAGTGGTAAAGTGCGCAGAGTCTAAAAGCCAGCAAAAACAGTGTCCAAAAAGTGGAGGGAGGCAGGCAAAAAGTTAGGGGTGACCACCCTACAGCTGTCAGGTCTAACACACCTCAAGAATATTTTAGTAAATATCTTCAACAGCATAGGTATGCACATAGTCTGTAATACATTGCTAAGCTAGTTCAGTACAGATTCCACATGATATATGGCAAAATTGAAATGTACTTTAGTTACATGAAGTAAGTGTTACCATTATTAAATGGTCAAAGGAAACAGGCTTTCAGTTCATAGACATTTTGGTACACAACTGCAGTATTTGAAGACACACATTGATGCATATGTAACTTTTGGTGAATATACATGATGCCAAGTTTGAGAGCATTGACGCTGGCTAAATATATAGACTTAGCAAATGATTTGTGAGCAGAGTTCATGTTCAATTCTATCCATGCACATACACTCAGACTGTTGTATCTCTCATTTCAGCATCATCTGAGTAAGGTGAAGGTGACATTGGCCGCAGTAGCAGCGAATAAGCTGGCCACTGAGTTTCTGGTGCAGACACCGCAGACACTAAGAGACCCAGTGGCACGAAGGGTGAGGGGACTGGCGCTGAGGCCACCAGCAATACATCATCATCTTCAGAGACTACCACAGAAGACCAGTCCCTAGTAGTGGCAGAGAGTACTATGACATTACCACCTACATTGTTGTCCACCACCCATGTTCCCATTTCCACCCTACCTCTTGCTCTTCCCATTGGCTGTACCAGCCCACTTAAAAGTGGTGGTGTCACCTTTGCTGCAACCACCTCCCCCTGCTCCTGTCTTCCCTTCTGCGCTAATTGATGAGGCTGTTGACCTCTTGAGGACACATTGAACTACTGAATACCATCCAGGGGCTTAATGGCCAGATGACACAAATGCTAGCTTTCTTAGATAACATTCACAGTGCCATGTCATCCCTACAGAGGTCATTCCAAGGTCTGGCCTCCTCAGTGACCGCAGCCTCCCACCCATCCAAACCTCGTGCTTTAACTCTCACCCCTTCCTCATCTCTATTCCCAACCCTATCCAAAGCATATTCACTCTTTTGCATGCACCAACTCAAACACACACAATCAGCACATCCACACATAAACACAGACACAGCAAGAAACACAGTCACATGCAAACATACAGACACCACACCCACCATTACCTCCACCACTCCACGCATACCCACAGACACCACAGCCCACCCCACACCACACCCACAGGCATAGCCACCACCACCACACAAGCAGACACCACACCCATATGAACAGGCACCCCCACACTCGCAGATACCACGCCCACGTGCACAACCATTACCACTACCACCACACCGCAGACACCATACCCACTACCAGACAATCACGTATAACCACCACCACCACACCTATAAACACCACATACACCACCATACATACATGCACAATCATCACCACACACACATGCACCAGCACATCCGCAAGCACCACCACCATACACAGCACCTCCAGAGCACACCTGTTCACACACACCCATACATGAGGCATAATGCATACTGTACACAAATACCAACACTTACCTAAACAGTAGACCCACAAAGAAACACAATCCAATGTGTACACCACATACACCAGACTCACAGGCAGCAGCACCTTCAATAGCTACTTGCACATCACCTACTGCCACTACCGCTACCTTCCCAAACCCAAGTCTGTGGCAACCATCCTACCCATTTCCTGAAGACAACTTTTTATTTGCCCTGGCTCTGACCCCTTCCACCCACATCTCACACCACTCCTCCCAAATGTAAATCCACCCCTCCCAAACATATCACCACCCCTTGCCACCCCAACCCACCCTCCAAGCCCCAACCCTCCCCACCCAAATCTTAACCCCCCCAAAACCAAGATCTCCACTCATAAACCCAAAGACACCCCCCAAAGAAAGGTAGTTCAGGTGCCTCTTCTCTGCTCAACAGATGCCCCAGCCTGAGGAGGTTGTGTTTGGCATTGCAACCAGGAGGCAAGCTCTGGGCATGCAACCTAGGATTGAGACCATTGAACTTGATGCAACGTTTTGCTATATTTGTTTACATATATATCTGTTTTGAGAGAATTATCTCAATTTTCTTTAAAAATCGTATTTTGGTTACAATATCATGGTCCTGGTATTATTTTTGTAATTGTTATTAATTGTTTGTTAATAATGTTATTTCTGCTAATGTATGTGCCATGCACTTACCCTCTTATCTGACTTTGACAAGCAAAGGTTATATTTTTGAGATTTGTTTATAATGCTTACATTTGTGTTGTACATTTGTGATGGACATGTTATTTTTTTAGTGCAAACATTCATCATGTTGCTGGGCACTTACACCAACATTTTAAATGTTGCGCTTTCTTGCCCTGAGAATGGGTGTGTGTTTAGTTTAACATGATGTGTTACCAATAGACACATATGCATTACATAGGGAAAAAGACACTTTACAGTGAAGACACTTCAGATTTTTGCCAGCAATTACACATATCAAGGGGGCATGTGACCTTCAAATATCTCAGAATCATTCTAGTTGAGCATTCTGTGTACACTCACTTGTCTCATAGTGTAGTACAATTACTACTTTATATTTGGTTTATTTCATTCAAATTAGGTGTACTGTTTATGTAAAGTTTATGGTAGTTTTGGGGAAATTATTGCACACACCTGTTTGGACACATTTCTATTTGTGATTTATGCGATTTTTTGTGTGGATGTCTATTGCAATGAAAGCAGTTAGGTAGTTTGGTGGGTGTTACTAATTTGTCAAGTTGTGTTTTTTATTTGTATCAAACCACAGCATTATACATAAATGCCTTGCGCATCATTGTACTATTGCTTGCAAATATTTTTTACATGCACGAGTCCAGTGCTAAAGTATACCAACAATTCCAAGAATGACAGGTAAAACAGTGATTTACCTTCTGTTCCAGCAATGACAGGGTTGATTTTCGTCTTGGTCCAGGAGCAGAAGCAATAGTAGGACTTGTATGGTTGGGCTCATGGAAAAGCTTGAAAAAAAGTGAGTTTCGTGCTTTTATCCCTCCAATCCGCCAACTCAGGTGTGGAGGTTTGGATGCCACAGTTACGTCGGCGGGAAGGCACATCGTGATTGACTCAGCTGTAAAAGTGGCTGGAGTCCCACCTGGAGTCACTTTTGCCTATGGCGCCATCAACACAGGTGGGCATTCTTGGTGGTGATAGCGGTTTGCCAGCTGTCTTTTGGCTATGAGACCAGAAACATTTAAATAGAGATGAAGGACTGCAAGTCGACGGAGAGGGAATCGGACAGAAAATTGACGGTGGGACCATTATCGCCAAGATCTAAATCAGGCCCTTAGTCCTGGAAAGAAAGACTAAAAAACAAGGTCTATGTGTTCTGATATTTGTTCCTGAAACTAACTGTGGAAACTACAAAACAACAATGTCTGAAATAGATGCATACATGACATTCTCCCATGTTATGGAAAATGTTCAAACCACCATCAAAAAAATATGTCAAGTTAAGAAAGAAAAATAAAATGCAGAATAAACGCAATCCATATAACACTCCTATCTCAGGCTTTGCAGTAAATCATCTGTCCAAGCTGAGGGCCTTTGGGATCCTGCTTGAAATCCAAGCTCAGAAATGTTTTTCTAATTTTAAATCAAACAAAGAGCATGTTAGAGTAAAGTTGGGGATCTCCACTCCATGAAAGCAAGAACAAGAGGCAGAAGGTAAAAGCAGATGAATGAATGAGTATTATGACTCACTGAACTGCTTGAAGTAGAGTCATGTCCTCCTTTGGAGCACTGAGTACAATAGGGGTGCAGGTCTTTTCTAAATGTAGAATGAATGACTTTGGTGTGAATTAGCAAAGGCAGTGTTTTAATTAACAGGGGATGCTGGGGTTGAAAGCACTTGCTTACTTGATAACTGTACCAAGGTCTAGAGTAGTCTTTGATAAAGAGACTTGTAGTGTTGTATTTGGTTACTGCTATATTTTGGTCCATTCTCATGGATGGGGGAAATCATGGGTCTACAGAGTCACTGAGGATGTTCACCCGGCCGTGGTGTAATGATTTCTGTATCAGGAAGACAGAACCAAAAGACCTTACCTACTAGTCTCACTCTGGGCCACTAGATGTCAAGAATTTTAAGTTTTGTCAGACAGAGCTATAGACTGGCATAACTGAGTAGTGAGGTAGAGTCTCACTACTAATGGGACCTTCATAAGGGAAATGGAAGAGGCATGCATTGGAGCATGATGAGAGAGCTGTGGAATGTTCTGATCATGGGCTGGATGTGGCGGTCAAGAATCCTTTTTTGTGAATGGTTGCCACTAGGAGTGATGACTGATCTAAGAAAAGTGGCAAGGGTTTGTTGGATGGGAGCTTAGTATGGTATTTGGCACTGAGAAAATCGCAGTGCAGGTTTACCTTCACTGTTTTTAATGAAGTTTCTTTGTAGCTGTCCTTCAATAGCAAACAGATGGGTTTGTATGTCTTTGTTTTGGCTTTGTTAATTGGTGAAGAATAAGTAAAACTAAGTGTCTTTAGTAGGGGTGAGAAGGAGGGGCACCTAAGTGGAGGAACAGCTGCAACAGTTCTTTGGGTCACTGGACTGCAGGATTAGTTGAGGTTGAAGTTCTTTGTGATGTAGTGGAACACGTCAGCCGTACTTGCAATATGTATTGCAGTGGCATCTGTAAGCCGTTTTCCACGGCTCATTCCCCGAAATATGAATAAGAGCCTATCTCCCTCCAGTACTTATGGCATGCTGATCCTCTGGTATCCTTGCTCTTTTAGACCATAGCAGCACTGGGGTGGTGCTGCATCTGGGTCTTCCTGTACAGTGACTACTTATCCAAGGTTAAATATTGCAAAAAGAACAGATGATGGGTGGAATGAGGAACAAATCAAACATTCACCCCAGTCACAGATCTGGGTTTAAACCATCAGGTTTTTTGCTCGCCATGCCATTCCAGTTTGGACCCAGTCATATGAAAGCCAGGCTTGACCCTGCTCCCAATGGGAACGGTCCAGCCCGAACTGCCAGGTAAGATCCTCCCTGGACTGGAAAAAAGCATGTTTGCATTGTTAAGCATTCCGTCCATCATCTGTTCTTTTTGTTTTTGTTTCTTTGCTTTTTTCCTCCTCCAAGTTTGACAGGGTCATTCCCTCTCTCAGCAGGCAGACTAGCCTTTGGGAACTTCAGATCAGATGAACAGCTTCTTTCAGGAAGGCAAGACTCACTCCCCTCACCTCTGGAAACCTGCTGTCAGGCAGACACCAGCTAGAGTTACACAGTAGTTCCCTGCGTACTCTGAATAGCACTCTCCTCCTTTGTCATGGAGAATTTGGAACTGGAAAAAAGCTGGCTCAGTGGGTTCCAACTTTATACACTCAAAGCAGACAGAAGTGGATGTACTGTATGCACTTTCAGAACCAGATGATGGCGGATATCCTCACCAGTGTCCTTTCCAGACTGGTCTCGAGACACAACCTTTGTGTAGAGTGATGCTCCTCACGGCATGCTAGTCTCCAGACAGCAGCTCCTACAACAGTGGTACAAAGAAGCGTGAGCTTTCTGCCTCTGGCTTTTATCACCCACACTAAACAATGATGAGGGGAAAGACAAAAGCCTGGTCTCACCTAATGGGCCTTTTTCACTTCAAACAACAAAAACGGCTGCCCCTTTTCACACTATCTACATAATGGCAGTGCTACAGAGAGACTATTCAGAAACCTCTTTCAGGCAAAGGCCTAATTACATTACTAAAGGAGCCTTGTCTCCTCTACCCCTGCTTCAGAGTCTAAGTCCCCTCCCTCCAGATTCAGGAATGTCAGTAATACATTTTCACTGTTTGTGAGTACAACGTCACCTCCATCTTGTGTATGCCAGTCCAGGGGCATCTAAAATGGATGCCACACGCCCCCATTACTCTAGTTCACTCATCACACAAGGCATGTACCAGGCAGGCTACAAGTGCAAACATGCACAACATACACTTGCCATGTTAGCAGTAGGATCTGGGTTAGGACATAGAAGCTTAACTTCATGCAAGTTGTCCAGTAGGCTGCATTTCAATAACATGGTCTAGTCACAGTAAGAAGTCACAAAGCAGGGTTGTTAGACTTGGCGTCATTGGCATGGCCTCCCCTAACTTTTTGCCTCTACCTCCCAGGTTGTTTCTGTGTGATGGACTCTGTTTTTGCTGTTTTGTTTGCTCTGGACACTTTACCATTACTGACCAGTGCTAAAGTGCAAGTGTTCCCTGTATAAATTATATGTGTACATTGTCTTATCCATGATTGGCATATTTGATTCACTGGTAAGTCCCTATTAAAGTGCACTAGAGGTGGCCAGGGCCTGTAAATCAAATGCTACTATTAAGCCTGCGGCACTGGTTGTGCCACCCACATTAGTAGCCCTGTCAACATGGCTCAGACCTGCAACTACAGTGTCTGTGAGTGCAGTTTTAAACTGTCAATTCGACTTGGGAAGTGTACCTACTTGCCAGGCCTAAACCTTCCCTTTTTATGCATGTAAGGCACCCCTAAGGTAGGCCCTAGGGTGCAGTGTATGTTAAAGGTAGGATGTGTACTTATGTGTTTTATATGTCCTGACAGTGAAATACTGACAAATTCAATTTTTACTGTTGCAAGGCCTATCTCTCTCATAGGTTAACATGGAGGCTGCCTTTAAAAATGATTAAAGCATAGATTCCCTTTGGGAGCAGATAGACAGGTGGAGTCTGGGGTCTCTGAACTCACAATTTAAAAATACATCTTTTATTGAAGTTGGTTTTTAGATTGTGTTTGAAAACACCACTTTTAGAAAGTAGGCATTTTCTTGCTTAAACCATTCTGTGACTCTGCTTGTTTGTGGATTCCCTATCTGGGTCTGTTTGACAGTTGGGCTGTTTGTGAATCTCCTCTAGACAGTGACTCAAACGGAGCTGGGGTGTAGCCTACATATCCTGATGAGCCATCTGGGCTAAAGGGAGGGGAGGAGTGGTCACTCACACCTGAGAGGGCTGTGCCTGCCCTCACACAATGCAGTCTCCAACCCCCTGGTGTGTGTCTGGGGCCTGGGTAAGGCAGGATCTTGAAAAGAGCAGAGACTTCTCTTTGAAGTAGGTCTACTTCAAAGGCAGAAAGAGGTATGAGAGGAGCACCGAAAACCCCTGAAAATCAAATTACTTCTGAAACCAAGAGGAACTTCTGTCAAGGAGAAGAGCTGGAGAAGCTGGAGGACGAGTACTACCCCTTTTGCCTGTGGTTGTACTTTGCTGGGTTGGTCATCAGTAGATGCTTCTACCTGAGAGAGGACAAATTCTGACGTTTGTGTGACTTCCCACTGGTGAAGAATCTCCAAGGGCTTGAAACTGAGCTTGCCTCCTATTGTTGAAGTCTCAGGTACAGCAAAGACTTCTCTCTGCCAGCACTTGGGCTTTCTGCTGAGAGTCCTGCCTGCCAAGTGGTGCCCTAACCTGTCTCTGTGCCCTTGAAAGGTGCAGCTGGTGGAAAAGGACAGAAATCCACGCAAAGACTGCCATGCGGGGAAACTTTCGACACACCTTCTGCCTCGCGGCTGAAAAACAACATTCAGCCAGACTTGTGGCTAAAATCAACGCTCCACCTGCATTGTGGCTGGGAGATCGACGCAACATGCCTGCAGAAACTACACGCAACACCCACAGCGACTGTTGTTAACGATGCAAGCCCCATGCAGCGCGGTTTCTTGACACCATGCGACCAGATTGTGACACAACATCGCTGGGCATGGAAAATCAACACATAGCCTGCCTGGGTCCGAGGTACCTGTCCGGATTGACGCATTGCTCTCTTGCGAGAGAGAAGAAAACGACGCATGTGACTTGACCGGAGGAGGAATGACGCACGCTCTTGCTTGCGAGTGAAAAATCGATACATCGCTGGTCTTTTCCAACGCACACTTGCATGTGCGGCTTTATTTTGATGCTACCCAGGTACTTTTGTACGCTAACTATGTTCTCAGTGTTTTCTAAAGGATTTAAGACTCTTATTCTTTTAAAAATTCATGACTTGACTTGTGTATGTTGGATTTTGTTTATATTATCTAATATTATCTATTTTTCTAAACCTGTGTTGTATCATTTTGTAGAGTTTTTGCTGAGTTACTGTGTGTGTTGGTTCAAATACTTGCTTCTGAAATTAAGCCTGCCTGCTCGTGCCAAGCTACCAAAGGTGGTGAGAGGGGGTTAACTGAGGATGATTCTCCTTTACCCTGACTAGAGTGAGGGTCCTTGCTTGGACAGGGGGTAACCTAACTGCCAACCAAAGGTCCCATTTCTAACAAGGATATGCTGTCAACACCGCTCTATGTACTAAGCCCATGACTAAAAGCATAATACAGATGGTAGTTCACACAGTGAAATGAGGACATGAGTGGTGTGCCTCTCCAGATCACAGGGCAGGCCCAGAACCTCAATAGTGTTAAGGGACAAACCTAGTCCTCAGTGAGCACACTATATAAGTGTGAATTTAGGCCCAAAAGTGAAACATAGGATACCAGGTACATGCAGATAGTCACTCGGTGCAGGGGAACATGACTATACACCATGTAGAGGGCATTCCTATCCCAACAAGCAACAAATGTATAGCTGGACAACAGCTGAAAAAGAGAAGATGGATATATTCTTATCTAAGTGAGTGCACACTAGAACAAGGGAAAATATGCAGAGAAATGAATAGGTCACAGGTTTGGGTCCCACCAGGTGCACTTTAAACCATCTGAGGCCCATAGAATAAGTACCACTGAGGCGGGTAATAGTGATTTTCGTGATAATGATCCACACAAGCAAGACGTTGTGCTTATTAATGTTATGTTGTTGTTGTTTACGCTACGTCTTTTGTTGATGTTGTTGTTGTTTACACTACGTCTTTTGTTGATCTTAAAAGAAAAGGCTCGTGTTATTTACAGACCATGTCACTGCTGTGTCTCACTCTGCGGGAGCCAAGAACCAGGTGTGGCATCCGTAACACTAGGATTTCTGTCTGCACTGTGGTTACCAGTGATGGAGCATCCTCTGCCGTGCCCCTGCTGTAATTGGACGGGATGGACTAAAAAGTCCCACGGGGATCTGATGAGCGGCATTAGATAGAAAATGGATTTTGAGATGTGTCAAAGTGCAAGGAAATAGTCAATTTTAGTATAAGCTCATCAAGTGTTTTAGAGGACAGCTGCCTGTAATTCCAGCTTCCCGTGGAGGTGAATCAGTGACTGCAGGGATGTGAGACTGCAACACAACACACAGAAAAGCACCAACTGAGAAGGCTTCTAAGGTGAGCTGCTTGTAGCTTTGATTTCTCCATATAGGAAGGTGCGTTTGAGTGTGTGTGTGTGGGGGGGGGGGGGGGGGGGGTGTTAGCGGGAGCCAATCAAACGAATATCCGTTTGTCGAAGAAAGAAGCAACTTTGTAGTCGGCAATATCACCAAATCCAGGCTACTCTAGGAGAGGGTCTTTAGTGGGAATGAGGGGGTGCTTCCACTTCTGAGCCCACCCCACTCCTCGGGTCCTTCTTCTGCACTCGACAGCGAACGGGATTTGACGTTGTGGATTATGTTCAGTGGCACTGGAACAATTTTCTGACTGGGGGGCTGGTCAGGAGCGTCAGACCACTAAAACTGTAGGGGTTCATAAAACCCTGGAGTTGCTGAACTAGTGCACGCAGAAAATGGGTGAAGACTTAAAGTGAGGAGGTTTTGATTGTGTGTGTGTGTGTGTGTTTGTATTAGATGATTTTTTTGAAAATGTGGTTTACAATGTCTTTAAATGTATTCATATTTATTTACTCAAAATGGGAAATATCTAAAACAGAACGATGATAGATTGGAGCGGTGCACACAAGGGTAAAATAAAAGTGTATTGTTAGCTTCCTTACCATGCTTCTAAATTCGTCTCGCACCACTTTCCACAACTAATACGCGCAAATAAAAATCATCCTCAATTTTGATATTTGTAAAATTTAAAACGAATATATGTTTTGACATTAAAAACGCCTAAATAAAAATCAACTACAGTTTTGATATTTGCAATATTTAAAACGAAGATTTTTTTCACATTGGTGATTTTCATGTGCATCATTCATTCATTCTTCATAGAAACCAATCACCCGAGTGCAAAAGCTCGTTAGGAAATGAACCTCTTTTGAAGCCACTCATGTAAACTCCGCGCTCTTCCTAACTACCGTTGACCTTTCAATAATGTGAAATAAATGAAATAAATTGACTGAACGGACCCCATGTCTTCGAATATCTTTCTAATCCGTCTCCAGGTCTGGGGGTGTTACAGCACCAGCTGCACCCCTAGTTCCGCCGCCCCGCCCACATTTTATGATTTTGCTAAATATATTATTATTTTTTAACAAGATTGTTGCCGTGTTCTACCTTCTTGGGCCAGGGCGTTAGTCTTTCGCTCAGCAGTGTTCTGTAGCACCAAGACACCCTGGCGTGGTGAACAATGCGCTTTGAAACGGCCACAAAAATGGTTAATGTGGTTCTTACAGTGATGGGATAGGGTAGAGCTGATAGGGAAAGAATGCATGTCATATAGATAATCATTTAGACATATCAGCTGTGCTTCTTGAGGTTGAGGGGTGTTTTGTGTTATTGTGTACTCCACACACCAATATCTGCACTCTATCACAAACTAACCCCTTCTGTTCGCCTAAATGACCCAGCTCTAACAATGTACCACAATCTGCAGAGCTCTGCTATAGGGCTTTATAGCACTTCTGACAACTCATATACAGCCAAATATGCTTTCTTCTAGTGAGAACGCCCAAAACACAGCCACCGCTGGCAAATGATCTTAGGACCTATGTTAGAAAGGGGGTCTTTGGTTGACAGCTAGGTTACCCCCTGTTCAAGCAAGGACCCTCACTCTAGTCAGGGTAAAAGACAATCACCCTCAGCTAACCCCTGTTTACCCCTTGGTAGCTTGGCAGAGCAGTAGGCTTAACCTCAGAGTGCTAGGTGCAAAGTATTTGTACCAACACACACAGTAACTTAATGAAAACACTACAAAATGACACAACATAGTTTAGAAAAATAGGAAATATTTATCTAAACAAAACAAGACCAAAACAACAAAAATCCGACATACACAAGTCAAGTTATGAATTTTTAAAGATTAAACTCAAAAATAGCGCTTAGAAACACAAAGTGCTTCGATGAGGTTTTACCACAGCGTTGTGACAGAGTCACTCCCAACAATCCGACACCAGCGGCGCGGACATGGAGTCACGTAGACCCCAAGTACAGTACCTTTGGTGAAGAGTGAAAACAAGTCGATGCGCGAAGTCAGGGATCGCGGCGTCTGTGTGAAACGTTGAATCTGCGCACTTCGAGCAGCGTCGGTCACGACGTGGTGCAGCGACTTCAACGGAGTCGTGGACTTCAGCGGGGCTGCAGTGGCATCAGGCCTGCGAAGGTCGTCGTGTTCCAGTGAATATCACAGAGTCGGCTGCAGGCAGCGTCACCTAACTTAGAAGAACACCCTAACTTAGAAGAGGACGATGAAAGTGATTGTTCCAAAAATGGTGATGCCTCCATCCCCATCTCTGATGGCAAAGCTGCCGCACCTGGCATTGCTTCCATGGTGGACATTAGGGTGGTCATTAGAGTCTCTCTGTCTCAACCATCTACTTTTCAGCAGTGTGGTGAATATTCTTCTAGACACTGTGCAACAACCGCTCAGCCTACAGCAAACCTGCCCGCCACCAACTTCTGGAAGGCTCAGGGGCAAGCAAAAGATTGGTCTATGCAGGGCATTTCCAACAAAATGGCCTATGCCTCGTAGGCTAAACTTGTGGTACGCCCACCCCCTTTGGAGGTGGGCATTGCGCTGAGTTTCCGGGTAAAGAGTTTCAAGTGCATCTGCCATCAGAAACCTTTGAAGGACGGCCTGTCCTCCACAGAGACCTTAAATCAGGAAGTCCGCCTTGTGGTCCTTCCAATGTTTTTTAACCGCCCAAAAACGTCTTGCAGTCCAGACAGATAACTACACCAATTACATTTATGGGCAAAACTCTTTGTGCAAGTGTGACATGGCGGGTCGGCAGGCCACCTGCCCTTCTCTAAATGACCGCCTTAGTTACATGACAATTCGTCTTGACAAGTGTGTTAGTCTTTCAACAAAATTTATAGAGCTCATAACATGCACGTCCAGTATGTCAGGGATACCAGACATGTGGATACTGGCAAAATATTCCTTACATTTGGGATAAACTTTCAGAGCCAATAATGATGGTAGAAGTTCCACTATGCAAAATGGGTTTTGGTCGAAATTCTTCCCTCGCAAAATAACTCCTGCCATGCAGAACCAGCCACAAGGCAGAGAACTCAAAGTGCAGTGACATTTCCAGCACTAATGCGGTGGAGGCCATCATCTGACAAAGTGAGGCATATAGGGCCAGATTCATTAGAAAATGACGGTGTGCGATGCTGCGCCAAATTAGGCAGCGTTCCGCACTGTCATTTTCAAAACATAGGGATGCACCGTTTTCACTAGAATACAGCGCACCCTTGTGTTTCCCCCTGCGCTGGTGCAAAATTTGCTGCCGAGCACCAACGCAGACACCTTTGCACCATAGTGCAAGAATGGCTGCGTTGAGGGGGAGATTGTTTTGTGCAGGAAGGAACACCTTCCTGCACAAAAAACATCTTAAATGGCGATTTGTTCTTTCTATATGTGCTGCAAACTGAACCACATATAGAAAGAACAAAAAACAAGGAGAAATGAAAGCATTTTTTCTTATTGCGCCACGCTAAAGCCACCCCTGGGGTGGCGTGAGATTGTGTCGCTGCCTCAGGTTTACAAAACATAGTAAATTTGAGGCAGCGTCAAAATGTAATGGGTGTTGCTGTGGCACACCCACAGCAACACCCATTGCACGCCCCTTCCAGGCAAAGTGCTGCCTGTGAAGGGCCGTATTTACAGTACAATACAACGTAAATATGGCGCAGGGCATAGCATCACCAGAGGGTCGCGATAAGTGACGCTCCGGTGGCGCTAGGGGCTTTTAAATTTGCCCCTTTGTCTGAAACAAAAGCACTTTACTCTCATTGTTCACGATCTTGCCTTCCAATATTATAAACATAATTTCCCAAACATCTGAAACACAAAAACACCAATCGCCCCATCTGCTCCAAGATACTTAACTTAATTTGCACAAGGAAGCTGTGGGCAGCTCCCAAATTGCACCGACTGCATCTTGAACCCTATAAATGCTGCCACCACCGTGTGCCTGTGCAGAGGAGGTCGATGGGACATCTCCCTTTAGTTCATTTATATGGTTGCTCATGGAGGTCATTCAGGGGTTTCCAGGGGTCATAGTTGCGACCCCTGACTTGCCCATTGAAACACCGGCCACTGACTTTGCGAAACCTGACCTCAGAAGCAGCATATTCAGTGCCAGGATCACAATGGCAGCTTGTCCTTTTGTACGTCAGTCGTGGCTCCACTCTTCGTTTTCTGTCCCTTTCTTAGCACACCAATAGTGAACAATAATATATATAATTTATTATTCACTATTTGTGTAATAAAAATGGAATACAATTAGCTAGAACATGCCCTTCCATGGCAGCTCAGGTAAGTAAAAAATGCTTTTAAATGTATGTTGTGTGCGTATTTGCAGGTGACGGTGTGTTTAGGTGAAGACCAAATGGTGTGTGATGTCACTTTCGCTACCACTGAAATGTAGGTGAATTGATGTCCATGTGGTTGCTGTCAGGATGCAGACACTACGGATTATGGTTGTTGCTGCCCTCATTCACGCTCAGGCTTCTGCCCTCATCAGCGCTCAGCTCACTGTTCTCTGGCATTAGCCCACTCCAATCGTCCATTTTCAGCTCACTCCTCACAAGCTTTCCACTTACCCTCTGCAGGTAATGCCAAATGTCCTTGTTTAAAAAGATCCATTTCCAGGACTTTAAAATTTCCCAAGGTTCGGCTCCTCCATGGGAACTGAGGAGCATTGCCCTGCTGGAAAAATACCCCAAAGCAGCTGAAAAATGAAATGGTAATAAAGTTTATTTATTACTATTTTATTTTTCAGCGCCCATCCTGAATGGAGTATCAGGGCAGAGCTGGACAATTGCTGCTGAGTGGCAGCAGGGAGCTGTGCACCATGTTTAAAGTGCGCATGTCCCTTTGGTCGGACATCTTGCGATGGCCATCCTGACGTGCTCTTTAAATGTCTCTGCCTGGGTTAGAGAAGGCACAGGCCTCTAGTGCTCTTAAGAGCGCTGAGAGAGGCCGCACCCTTCCATCCTGATGCCTCTCTTACGCTGTTTAACAGCATGAGAGCAGCATCAGGATTGGGTAGTGTAGTTTCCTGGGTCCGAAGCTTCGAAAAGAGAACACACTGGAGCGAGGAGGATGTTTTGGCAAGTCAGTAAGGTAAGTGCCTTTTTTATTATTATATTATCCCCACCAGTATTTTGCCTGCCCCGCCACTCTAAATGCTTGGCAGCTGCCACTAAAATTCCCATTCTTTAGAACCAGCTTTAGAAATTCGATTGAGTTCTCATTCTCCTGAGACTCAATGTTTTGCACAGGACCTGCTGAGAACTTAAAATTTCGGCAGCCATTTTTTGGCATAGTACCTATAAAAAGCACACTCTACTTTTATCCCGAGCATCGTGAAAGAAATGAGGCTTAACTTGTTGATAAGTACCCATCGTCCTTTATTTCTTGTTCAAAATAGGAAACTATGACACGGCATACTGTCTTCGGATAGAACCTAAATGAAAATAGAAAAAAATAAAGTTATTTCTCACGTAGGGACATGCAGCATATTTTGAGTAACTAATGCAAGAAAAGACACCATTTCTGGATTTTGAGACAAAAGTTCAGATTTGAATTTTGTATAATCAAAAGACCCATCAGAGTCTAAAGAATCAGGGAAGAAGTCAACCTCACCATTGTATACAATAGCTAACAAAAGATAGAGGGAACAAGTCAAGTTCTTACAATCAGAGAAGGGCCTCATTTGGAGTATTAGTAGCTAATTTGGATTTTGATACAAGGAGTGGATGAGGCCCATTCAGACCAATTCTTAAGAAAATTGGTCTGAGAAGGTAAATGTCAGTGGGGCAAAGCTACAGGAGGTGTCTGAAGAGGGAGCTTTGTCTCCAGATAGCCTTGGATTGAAGCTGCGAAGTGTTTACATTCATACTTGGGGCAGATTTAGGAGTCCTAGCACCACTAGAGCAGCACTTTTCGTGACGCTCTGGTGGCGCTAACCACTGCTCCATATTTACAAGGAGGTGTAATACTACGATTTGTGGCGTGATGCCTCATTGTAAATATGGGCCCCTCCGATGCAGTTTTCTGCGTCAGAGGGGCATGCAGTGGGTGTTGCAGTGGACATTCCACTGCAACACCATTGCTTTTGACGCTGCCTCAGATTTACAAGAAATTGTAAATCTGTGGCAGTGGCAAAAACTAATGCACCCCTGGGGTGGCGCTAGCATGGCAAAACGAGGAGGAATACTTTTATTCCGCCTCCTTTTTTGCTTTTTCTATGCGTGCTGCATTCTGCAGCACACATAGAAGAAGCAAAATGACATGAATGATTGTTTATGTGCATGAAGATGTCCCTTCCTGCACATAAACCATCATACTAAAATGACGCATTGGTACATCCCTGTGAGCTGCATTTTGCGGCACACATAGAAGTGCCAAATTGCCATTATAGATTGTTTATGCGCAGGAAGAGAAGCCTTCCTGCACATAAACAATCTATCCCCTCAACACAGACACCTTTGCACTATGGTGCAAGGATGCCTGCGTTGGTGCAGGCAGCTTAATTCAGTGCCGATGCAGGGGGAAATGCAGGGGTGTGCTGTATTCCTGTAAATACAGCGCATCGCTGCTTTTCAGAAGTGGTGCAGCACTGCTATTTTTGGCGCAGCAGTGCAATGCCCCACTTTGGCATGTATCAGGGCCTTAGTCTCTGAAATAGGAGTCGAAAATGTCTAGCGGGATGAGGCAGAATCCTGTAGGCAAAGATAGTTCCACAAGGTCAGACATCACTTTGGCCAAGGACCACTGAAACAATTTGCTTCTGCGGAGAACGTAGTAGGAGAAGCTGTGAAGTCAATTCCACCGGTGATACTCCTTGGGCAGCTAGGGGAGCAGGTTGGTTTTGGTCTCCTCCTGGTTCTCAGAGTAGTTTTTAGGCTTTCTGGTCAAATGTAGTACCCCTTCCAAGGGTCCAGAACTGGAGAGGGCACAATTTGGGGGGCCAGGACTCACTCAGGCAGGGTCAAGGTGCAGGTTCAAGACAGAGAAAGCCTTTTATGTCCCTGCAGCTCAGGAGTTCAGCAAACTAGCCAATCTGTGTCACTCTGAAAGTCGTGGGGCAGTTCAAGATCCAGTCTTTGACCCCAGGCAGAAGGTAGCAAAGCAGCAGGACAAACAGGGCAGCAATCCAACAGGTCAGTAGTCTTTTAGAGCAACAGTCCAGCAGACTAACAATCTTTCCAGCAACACAGTATGCCTTCTTTGCAACACAGAAGACCTTCTTCCTGGTTTAGTATCTGCAGAGGTGCTGAAGAGTTGGTGTCCAAGGTCCTACTTTTATACCCTGGTACCCTGGATTCTGGAAGGTAGGAGAAGCTTATAGACAGTGGATCTGAAGTGAATGCAATTTCCTGCCTCCTCTGCCATGGCTGTAAGCCAGCTACAGTACCAATGTGGGGTTGTTAGGCCCTTTGTGGGTAGGCAGAGCCAAGGCTATCAAGTGGCAAGTGGGACTGTGCTCAGCATCACACTCCATCGTGCCAGCAGATGGTCTATTAAAGCACACCTAATCCCTCCATTTTGTGGCTGTCTGGGCATAATTCACAAAGTCTAACTGTTAGTTACACCTAGTCATGTGACCCACACCAGGTTACAGGCACACAGGGTAGAGTGCACAAAAATGCCATCTTTCTAAAATTGGCATTTTTAAAGTTGTGATCAAAAACCCGACTTTGCCACTAAACAGGATTCTTCGCCACAATTCCAAAGACACCAAGCATGACATAGCTACCAGCTACCATGTGAAAATTACAGCTTATTAAATGTAATAAGGAATCCCCAATGTTATCCTATGGAAGGGATAGGCATCACTGTAGTGAAAACCATCTTAGGAGTTTTTCACCCCCAGTACAAGTAAACCTTAAAGGCACATGTCCAAACTTTTAATTGCGTAGCACCATACCCTATGGGCTACTTAGAATGTTACTTTGGGGTTTTAATGCAAAGTCAACATGTCAGTTTAAAACTGCATTCAGGTTGCAGTGGTAGGTCTGGAGCTTGTTTTAAGGTGCTACTTAGGTGATTGGCACAATAAAAGCGGCAGGCGCACTAGCAACATTTAATTTACAGGCTTGGGTATTTGGTATGCAACTCTACAAGGGACTTACAAGTAAATTAAATATGCCAATTGGGCATAAGCCAACATAACCATGTTGAAGGGGCGTGAGCACAAACACTTTAGCACTGGTTAGCAGTGGTAAAGTGCACAATGTCCTAAGGCCAACAAAAATAAGTCCAGTAAAAATGGAGGCAGTGAGGCAAAAGGTTTGGGGGAAGACCAGCATAAGGCTAACAGGTCTAACACAATGCAGTGCAGCAAGACAACTTGCGGTGCTGTGCTGCATGACCGGGAGAGAGCAGGAATGCACCATATCTGCAAAGATATGACACACTCCTGCACTCTCCCTGGCAAAAATGCATGATGCAAGTGTGTCTGTGTTATAATCATGATTGTCTTTGGGCAGGAAGAAGCACCTTCATACACAAGACAATCCTCAGAGGCATTTTACTCTTCCTATGTGTGCTGCAGAATGCAGCACACATAGAAAGAGGAAAGAATGAGGACAAATACAAATATTTCTCCTCGTTACGCCTCTGATGTGAAGGCATACCATTATGATGCATTCCCAGATATGCTATTCTTAGTTAATTTTGGAATGTGCAAAATTCATGGGTGGATGTGTAGGAACACCCACACTACATCCATGGAATGCCTTCCCAACACAGAGTAACGCAAATCAGCGACTTGCGCTGCCTTGTTTCACTCAAGATTTACTAAGCCAATCAAGGTGTCTTTGCATGGCTTAGTGAATCTGACTTAAGGGCTTGTGTTGTCTTTCATCGCCTTTTGTCACCTTGCATGACACAAGGGTAATGCAAGCCCTTTGTAAATCTGGGTCGAAAGTTGGTTTCAAGCTACCATAAATGATGGCAAACACATGGCCTTTCTGTTGCTGAGTTCTGCATTTGGCCTTGTTAAAGTGGTGTGCCTAGATCTGGAATTTGAACTAGGCATGATTGGCCACTTTTCAAGACTCAACAGGCAATGGTCCCCATAAGAGATCTGCCACCTATCATTTAGTGCCTGATTATGAGTCAGGAGTAGTAAAATTAGCACATGGAATCACGCTATGCCTCATTATAAATGGCTGGTGCTCCTGCACCCACTTTTCATAGGTTTTGGATCTCCAGACACAATTTTAATCTGCAGTAATTCTGTTCATGTAGTGATTGTTTATACTGGTGTTGTGCCATTGTGACAATGTTTGTTTCACCCACAGGTTTAACTTAAAAAACGTAGCAGAGAACAGTCCTTCATTTACAAATACAAATATAGGTCTGCTATTCTCAACAAATGAACTGACACACATAAGTATATTTATTCATAGTTTACCGTACACTGGAATTAGATAATATAAAAAGATATGCAAATCAGTTGCATAAGCAGATGAACAACCACACAAGTGTTTGAATATTCATAAAAGCCTAGCAGGAACATTCCCACCCTGGATAGCACACAAGGGGCCAGATCTGCAAGACTGCCACTTTTCTGTGCCCCCTACCACCACCTAATGACACCATGGTAGTGCTGTATTTACAATACGGCGCACCACGGCATTCGTTTACACAATAGCGTCATAATGTATGGTGCTATTGTGGTTCTTTGCTGGATTAGCGCCATAAATTATGGCGCTAGTGCAGCAAAGTACTAGGAGCCCCAATAATCCCTAAATTAGCCTGGGCTCAACCTCCTGGGAGCTATGTAAAAAAACAGATAGGGCCTCATTACGGGGCCCCTTGTACCTGTACTCTGGTGATACTGCCATAAAAAGGCTGGCAGAGAACCAGGTTGCAGCGCCACCCTGGCTGATTCTGACCTCCGCCACTGTCAGTCTATCGGGATCACTGATCCCGGCAGTGACGGTGGTACCCTGGTGGTCTGACCACCAGGGTTGCAACGGGGCAGTCGGAACACCACAGCAGCAGCGGTCCGGATCGCAACCGTGAGGCTGGTGATCTCGAAACTGCCAGCCTCGTAATCAGACCAATAGTCTTAACATATGGCAATGTAAAATTATTCATGCAGTACCAAAATAGCAATAAAATCAAAACACCATATAATAAAAATGTCAAACTAAATTAGAAATGTAGAGTGAATTCTAATAAACGAAATAGCACCAAAACAACAAAAATCCAATAAAGGGAATGGGAGATAAGCATTTTTAACATTTTAAATAAAAATAGGCCCAAAACATGCTAAGGAGTAGTGATACTCTAAGGTCGCCGCATATTGGGAGTTAGGTACACTTTGAGGCCGACTGTCAAGGAGCCCAAAGTCAGAACCACGAATCAGGATAGCCCAGTCTGAGATTTTAACTTCCGACTTAGCCTGCAAAATAGAAGTCCTGCTCTCTCAGCGGGCTAGGCAGGAGGCTGTATGCAGGAAGGTCTCACCAAAGGGAAATAGGCATTGAGTGAGATCCAGCTGAAGATGATGGTTGTAGCAGGAAAAGCTCAGAGGGGCAAAAGTCAAATCTCACACATAGAGAAGATGTTGTGTCGGCCAGAAACTTTTGGCACTTTTGTCCAGTCCTTATTTCCATGTTGGGGAATAGACTCCTTTTTGGAACTTAGATTGCTCCAGTGGGGCAAGGCAGCAGAATCTATCTGAATAGGGCTCTGTTAAGCCATATACCTTCGCACTAAGGTCCAGATGAAACATATTTGCTGGTGCAGATAAACTCCAAGTGGGACTAACTTGTTTATTTAGCTGAGGCAGATTGCACCTTTGCAAGCTTGACTTTAGTAGTTGGTCTGAGTCCTCTGGAGGCCTGGAAGTTCCCCCCAAAATGTAAAATCCCAATTTTGAAGTCATAGGACCCTTTTTTACTTACCTCTTTACCTAAGCCTCCTAAACGTCAGAGGAAGCTCTTAGACATTTAGGTCTTGATCTTGCCAAGGTTTAAAGGGTCCAGGGCAGGTCTAGTTGGAAGTCAGTACCTCAGCTTCCAGGAAAAGGTGCTTTTAAGCTTGTTATGCCCCTGTACCCACAGAGGAGGTTAGTCAACTGACCTTGGAGTCTACTTCTTTTTACTGAGTACAAGAGGAAGCAGGTCCACTCATTAATAATTACTCTGATGTCATAGCAAGCAAAGTTGAGTCTTCATATGATCTTCTGCTGGTTCCGGAAAGAGTACTGAGGAGGGTCCTTGGGGTTCCACATTTATGGTTGGCACTAGCATGTGGGTGGGTTGACTCCTATATCCTTCCATCCCAATGAGGAAAACATTCCCAGGGGCACTCCCGCCCACTTTCACAGCAGTTCATGTTTACCCTTGTGCAAACAACCATGTAAAGCACCTTACTCCCAAAATCCAAGATGAAGAAGCCCTTCCTCCCACATGCAGAACTTGTGTGCCCACCAAGAGGTGTTTCAAAGGAAAGGAGTATACTACTCCCTGTGCCTACTCTAAACTGGTTCTTAGGGCAGTCCCACTGAAAAGCAGGCAGACTGGGGAAATAAAGAGCCCATCTCACCTTACATCTTTTTGTGAATGGGCAGGACTATCTTTGACCCTTTACAAGTTAATGAAGTTCCTGAATGAAGAACCCACTCTTCTTCTTGCAAGGAGAGAATAACACCTCTCTTCATCCCCGGTTATTGTCTCTGCTCTAAGAGCAGTTTTCACACCTCACTATGAGGGCAGCCCTTGCAAGCCATATGGCACAGGCTAAATGCCAATGAGTTCAGGCAGGAAAAGTATAACTTTCTAAAAGTTACTTAAATAGTTCTTAGAAATTTTACTTTACTATCCAATTTGATTTTTAACAAATATAACAAATTAAAGCTATTAATAGAATGTCTTTTGTATCCATTTCTTTTACAAATGTACAGATTTAGGTTTATAATCTATACTTTCCCCTTTGCTAGGATTCAGGAAATAACTTTTGGGGCCTAATCACTGGAGCAACATGCTGATTTTAATTGGCAAGTTCCAGTTTTAAACATCAGGCACCCTACCTTCTGCACAACAAGGTGTACTTAGGGGTGACTTATTAGTATTTGATAATAGGATTTCCAGCATTACAAAAAACGTTATTTTGCAGTCAGGCTACACATAGTAGGCTGTAAGCCATGCAAACTAGGTCCAATCTGTGGATAGTACAATAAGTAATACAGTCTACAGATTGCATTCAACTGCCAGGTCTTGGGTGCATTTTACAACACCATATACTAGGCACTTGTAGGCAAGTTAAATAAGTAATTTGGGGTATGCTAATTTAACCATGTTTAAAAGGGGAGCACATGCACTTTACGTCTGGTAAGTACTCGTAGAGTGCACAGAGAGTTAAGTCCATCAAAATAGATGGGGCTAAAATTGTGGTTAAATCACAGAAAAGATGGTAATTTCCTACAAACCATTTGTTCCGCATTGTTAATGTCCATAGAAAACACCACCGTGATCCCCTTTTAAAATAATATTCAGCAAACCCACAATTAGTTTCCACCCTCCTTGAGAAGGTCATTAGTTGGCTTTGGCACTAAATGAGGGGCACAACATTTTTTAAAGTGAAACATCAAAACAAGTGGAAATAAAAAAGCATAAAGAGAGTATACAAGACAATAAAAGGAGGGGGGGATAAAATAAACACCAACAGTAATCTTGGGTACAGAGTTACCATATCTGTGAAACACATTAATGTGTCGACAAATGAGTCCAGCGAGTGATGGGGAAGGCTGTCTCTGCAGCGCACATAAGGTAGGGTCAGAATGGGATCCCTATATACTTTGGGCAAGCAGTAGCATTTATTTACCCGTCATACGTCTCTGACATGTCATGGCAACAGGTTATATCTAGCAGCCATGGTTTTATCTCATTTGCATCCGTAGCAACATGCCTCTTGGCTACCACCAGTATGATGGACTCCAGCTGCTGGCACATAGGGCCTCATTCTGAGTTTGCCCGTGATGCCCCACCATGCTAGTGGTGGCGGTATGGACAGCCAACAGCATGGCAAGGCAGACCGCCAAATTCAGAGTCAGGCGGTGAATGTGCTACATTGATAACCTTAGGCCCGGCGGTCCCACCTAACTCCCCCTATGGCATTCTGAGTCCCCTTCGGCCAGCCTTTTCCTGGCGTTTTACACTGCCAGGGTAAGGCTGGCTGAATGGGTGACTCGGGGGGCCCTGGGAGCCCCTGCACTGCCCATGCAATTGGCATGGGCAGTGCAGGAGCCTCCATGCACAGCCCTGTCGTGCATTTCACTGCCCGATTTATGGGCTGGGAAATGCGTGATCGGTGCTGCTGCACTCGGTGCACCGCCACATTGGCGCTGGCTCTATTAGGAGCCGGTGTCAATGGAAAGGCCCTGTTCATCGCAGCGCCAATGGGCGGAAACTCTGTTTCCACCCACCTGCCCTGCGGTTAAAGCAGAATGGGCCAGTGGTATCATGACCGCCCTGGTAGTCAAGTGGCGGGTTTGAGTTCTGCGAAAACTCAGAATGAGGGTCTTAGTGGGTAATGCCGAGGTATCACATGCTAGGGCAACCTCTGGAGATGTATTGAGAGGGGTCTCAAGAATCTTAGCTGGAATGGTAAATACCGCCTGCCAAAATGCCAAAATGGGGGAAAATTCAAGACATACATAAAAAAACTTAGCTTCCGATAAGCCACACCTCATACCTGTGCTTCTCACACCAACACCAAATTTGTCAATATGCTTAGGAGTGTAGTAATAATCATGCAGATATTAAAACTATAGCAGAGGGAGTGCCCTTAACTTGTGCACAGCAATATGCCTTTACCTTGTCAGACAGTTGGTGGCCCAAGGAGTCCTCTTCCTTTGTTTGGCTTTCAGTAGAGTGTCTGTTGCTAATCATAAAATATGAATACAAAAAGAAAATTAAATGACCCACTTCAGCCCTGCCAATAAAAGCAGTAAGTAGAGCCATTTCAAGTGTTACCTCGGGAAATGTGGGGAGGCCTTCCCTTGCACCAGAGCACCGTCTTAGCTAGCAGAACAGCCCCAGCTCTGCTAGCTAGCAGCAGTGGAGTGCTGCAGTGCTTACAGAAACTGTTCAAGGAGAAAAAGCTACAGTCCTCGAGTAGGTCACGAAACAAACCCAGTTTGTCCCAGCAGTCCCTTAACATTGTTATCAGTTGGAGGGAGTAATGGGTTGTCTAGAAAGGCAATATGGCATTTCATGCTTCAATCACCCGGACACGTTCCACCAGACATGGCAGGTCAGTGCCAACACATTCATATCCTGTCTAGCTGCATGTGGTGGGGAACAGGCTAAAGCCAGAGTCAATTGAGTATGGACAATAGGTCTCGCAACTCTTACGTGCATTGGTGTTACTTGGGTTTTTGACCAGTATTAGTAGAGAGCTTGTGCGACAAGGTAGTATATGTAGAAGTCAGGCAGTGCAAGGCCTCCCTCTTTTAGTGGTCTTGTAAGTACCTCCCAGCGCACTCTTGGTTGGCCGCCACCCTATATCAAGCAGAGGAAAACCTATTGCAACTGTTTAAGAAACTGCAGCAATAGGGAGACTTGCAAGTTCACAAAAAGGTACTATCTTGAAAGCTTCCCTATCAAGAAGAAAGGGAGCCGGGTCCATAATTCCATATTATTTTCACCAGGTCCAATGCTGTGTCAAAATTAGTTCATACAAGTTGTTGTGGTGCGAGTGACCCAGCTGCCTAGATACCACATCTCATCCGGGCTCCATTGTAAGGAGTAGTCCTTTAAGGGTGCATAGTGAAAATTAGTGAGTGGGACCACTTCGGGCATTGACCAGCTTTTATGCAGCCTAGAGTGCTCCCCAAAGTCGAATGGTGGAAGAAGGTTTCTTCTCGGGCAGTTGGATATATAATACCACATCATCAACATACAGAGATATGATTAATTATCCCTTCCAAGACATATCCTGCTATAGGAGAGCAGATCCCTCAAGAAGCAGGCTAGTGGCTCTATTGCTAGGGTAAAAATCAAGGGAGACAGTGGGCAACTCTGACGAGTGCTTGTACCAACAACAAACCACCCATATAGGGAATTATTCACGCAAACTGTAGTGCAGAGGTTTGCATATACTAGCATAATAATGAGCGACAACCTACAAACTCTCTCACACATGAATGGCCACTCTAGCGAATCAAACACATTTTCTGCATCAAAATGGACCAGAATGGGACAACTCTGTGAAGTATAGCCATTAATGTTCTGAGATTAAATACAGTAGATTGTTGCACGATAAATCCATATTGATCTAGGAGCACCACAAATTACATAATTGGCTTCAAGAGTTGAGCAACAATTTTTTTGCAATTATTTTATTATCCATATTGAATCTGTAGGAAGGACACATGTTGGGATCTAGATTAGGCTTTAATAGCACTGTGATCACCGCCTCCATTGTGGTGGGTGGCATTACACATATCCAGGAGGTGTGGGCAAAAATATACAAATACATTTTTTAAAATTCTACTGATAGCTTATTACCTCTAGGGGCCTTCATGTTGGGGAGACATTTTTAGAATCCTCACGCACTATTGGAGAGTTTACAATTTCCCTGGCATCTCCATCAAGCCAGGTAAGTGCAAACTGGTCAAGATAGCTCTTCACTTCTTCCTTATCTCTCAACACCATAGGAGTATAGGCATTCATAAAAACGCCTGAACTCATCTAGTATGGATATCAGATCTAATGTCATCTCTGCCCCACTGCAGTTCAGGTGGGTGATCTGCTCAGGTGCACACTCACACTTAGTAATCCAGGTGAGCATTTATTCCAATCTATTCCCCTTCACATATCACCTCACCCAGTGCTAATCACCTAAGTATAAAGTTAATGCTCAGCTTCATCCATATTCAGTTTTAGTGTCTCCTGTAGCTGAGCCAACAGAGACTTATCTTTGGTGGCTATGTACCTAGGGCCTTATTTACTGGGCCATCTTGGGAGCTGAACAAACAGCGGCTTACTTTGGTCACCATGTACCTAGGGGCTTATTTACAAACATTTGGCAGAGGGCAATGTCTCAAGCCTTTTAGCTGTGCAGCCCTAGGCCAACTGGAAAGGGCAGGAATGCACTGTATCTGTCCTTCCAGCCAGCGCAGAAATTGCAGCTGAAGGCCAACACAGGCACCCTTGCACCATGATGCAAGGGTACCTGTGTTGTTGGCACAATTGTTTTTGTGCAGGATGGGGCAAAATCATGAGAGGCATTTTCTTCATTCTGTGTGTGCTGCAGAATGCAGCATACATGGAAAGGGATAAAACGAGAAGAAATGGATTCCTCCTTATTGTGCCTGCTCTGGGGAGGCATACGTTTTTGCCGCTTCCCCAGATTTAGTCTAAGTTGCTGGGAGAGTATCAAAAACCATGGGTGTTCAGTGGGAACACCCACAGCAAGACCCATAGTATGCCTTCCCGATGCAGTGTGAGGCAATGTAGTAATTTACGGGATGGATTTGCATGGCCTTGTAGATATGGGTCTGCATAGTGCGCCACTGGAGCATCAAAAAAAGTGACGATCGGGAGTTGCAGGGGGCTTGTAAATAAGCCCCTTAGATTCCAGGAGTGTTAGCTCAGAATCAAGGCAGGCAAGGCTGTTAGGGATCGACTTAAGCATGCCGGCTGTCTTTGACATGCAGATGCCTCAGATGTAGACTTTAAAAGCTTCCCAGCTTGTTGACCCATCATCTACAGAGTTTTAATTTAGGTGACAGTAGTCAAGTATAGATTCTCTGACTTCACAAGACCTTGTTACATAACGCAGTGCCCTGCAAGCGCCAGCTATACAATTGTGGTGGGTTGAGATTATGTAAGTTTATCATTACTGGGGAGTGGTCAGATATAGTGAGGTGAAGTATTTCAACAGTTTTATTCTTTTGCATGAGTGAGCAGGATACCAACCACATGTCAATACAAGAGGACATCCTCCAAAAGAGAATGTTTAGCGAGTGAGGTATGGAATGTCCTCCAGGTGTCCACAAGATCGCAGAGCTATATTTTGTGTGAGTGGAGAACTAGCTCATGATGTGTGTTGTCCCATCACAGATATTCTATTGTGACTCGTAGGGTTTGTCAAGTTGAAGTCTCTACCCCAAATCATTGACAAGTCATTTTATTTGTAGCACAGATGTAAGGCTTCATCGAAAAAATCAGGATCACCTACATTCAGACCATATATGCTAACAAGTAGTAAGAGCTACCCTTCGAAGACACCAACAATAAAATGTATGTTCAGTGAGTGCGGTGTGGAATATCCTCCAGGTATCCAAAAGATCCCAGAGCTACATTGTGTGTGAGTGCAGAACTAGCTCATGATGTGGGTTGTGCAATCACAGATGTTCTATTGTGACTAGTAGGGTTTGTCAAGTTGAAGTCGCCACCCCAAATCATTGGGCAGTCATTTTATTTCTAACACAGCTGTAAGGCTTCATTGAAAAGATCAGGATCACCTACATTCAGACCATATGTGCTAACAAATGTTAAGAGCTACCCATCTAAGACACCAGTAGTTAAAACCACTTTTCCTGCTGGATCTGCAATGTGTTCTACCACTGCAAAATGTACTGTCCTTCTAATGAAAGTCATTACCCTGAGACTAGGTTGAGTATGAGAAGTAGCGATGTGTGCCCCAACAAGAGGCAAACAAAAGATGACTCATAAGGGAGCGGTGGGTTTCCTGCAGCAGGTTGACATCTATTCTATTCCAGTCCAAGTATACCAGCATCCTAGGGCCCTTACAAGTACCGTTCACCCTACATATATTCTAAGAGAGAAGTGTAACCATTGGGGAAACATTGCAGCCTCAGGTAATAGCCTACATTTCTGGAGGCCACAACAATGATTGATGTTTGATACTAGACATGTATAATTGCTCATATCCTTTGAGATGCCTGTGAAAATGAAACTGAAAAATGAAACCAGCAACAAAAAAACAACCCCAACCCAGACACCACCCCACCGACCCAAAACATCAGCAAATACCCTTTCGAAGACAACAGAGTAAGAAAACTACAGTCATGTACTAACACAAAAAAACAAGAGTGCGCTCCACTTATGAAGGAGGGGAAAACAGGGGGGTCGTGACTGCACTGAGCAGTCTGCTTATACCTGCATAGTTAAGTAAGACTATTCTACCCTACGCCAATTGTGCTACCCATGGGAGAGTTGACAGCAGTACCCCCGGGCCACCAACAGTGAAATGCTAGAATACAACCGTAAACAGATGAAAGCAGAAAGGCAGCATAAAGCTATTCATGAATCATACAAATTAACAATACAAACAATGAGAGAAATTACATGTAACAATCCATATCTGCTCAGATAAAGCACTAGATAAACAGAAACAAAATATTTACTTGGTATTTGTCTCTGAGGTTGGTGGAACGACACAGTCATCCACTATGTATGGAGGCAGGGTTGGCTGGGTCTGGAGATCTGACTTTCTGGGCAATACAATTTGTTCAATAAATTCAAGAACTGAGTCTTGTTTGCTGAAAAAAGTATGTTTTACCTTTATATTGCAGACAGAGCTTGGGTAGGAACAACATTTAATACTCAATTGTTTTAGCTTTAAGGATTGTTGTGACCTCCTTAATAGAGTGCTGGGCCTCCTGCACTACCAGAGTAAAATCAGGGTAAAAAGATACTCTGGATCCCTCATATTGCAGATTGGTTTAGAAGCAATGGGGCTCATTACGGACCTGGCGGTCATGGTGGTGGTCGGACTGCCTCCAATATGGTGGTCTGACAGCCCCATTATGACCGTGGCGGTTGCACCACAGTCAGACTGCCAGCACTGCCAATTTTCCTCCACGGGAGGGGTTAGCTGTCCTAAACCACCAGGGCAGTGCTGCAAGCAGCGCTGCCCTGGGGATTACGAGTCCCTTCACTGCTGCAGATTACATGGCGGTAGCCCAGCCATGTAAAGGCTGGTAGAGACAGGGTGCAGGGGGCCCCCCTGGCCAGCGCTGTTGCAATGATCACTGTCTGCAAATTGATTTGCAGACAGTGATCATCATGGCGGGTGCTGGTGCTCTGTACACACAACAGCATTGCCACTAGCTCTATTACGAGCCAGAGACAATGTTTTTGGGTGTTTCCCACTGGGCCCGCGGGCAGAAACATTGTTTCCGCCCACTGACCCAGTGGGAAACTCTTAATGGGGCCTGCAGGAAGGCAGGTGCACTGGCTGCAACCTGTCCATCGGGACTTTGGTGGATGGTCGTAATGACACCCAATATGAGGTCCCTGCGGTTTAGGTATAGGTGCTGAAGTACAGTGTGCTCTTTCCACAATGAAAACCTGTGAAAACTTTCTATGGCCAAACAAAGTGTCAAGCAGGTTCTCAACAAAGCCCTCCACATTTCTGTCAATAGCAGATTCAAGGAATACCCATTAATTAGACATTGTTGTGAAAAAATCTGCCATACAAATCGTTGTTTTTGGCTTTAATAGCTTTTAAATCCCCCTGATCTATGGCTAAGGCATGGTGTGATTTTAGTTTAGTAGCAGATATGTGGACACTCATTATGTGGACATTGTTGAAACAGGATCTGCCATTCAAATCCTTGTTTTTGGCTTTATTAGCTTTCAATTCCCACTTGCCCATGGCTGAGGTATTGTCTGATTTCTGTTGTGTGTCTTCCTGATCCGATATTCTAGCCACAGCCTGCAAGATTCTGGTGCTATGTCTATCCCCTCACCCCTGGAAACAGTTCAGTCTGGTTGTGAGAGTATCCATTCCGCTATCAACGGATCATAGGCTGTCTTTTACATCTTCAAACATTGCCACAACATTAGTGTCAGGAACATCTGGAGGATTTGTGGCATGATTCCTGCAGTGCGCCACAGATTGTCTCTTCAAATTGGAGATCAGCTTGCCTGTTGTCTGATTTACCTATCGTAGCTGATACCTGGCTTGCTTAGTAGAGGATGGTGGCACGTCCATAAGGGTCACAGGGACAGCCGTAGAGCATTCTCAGGATCTACTATCCTCTATATGCAGAGGTGATGGGCTTAAAAAAAATAATGTTAGCTAACTGGTGGGGGTGCATGGTGTTGCCAGGGTGAAGGTTACTTGGTTTCCTGACTGAAAGGCTCTCAATGTTTTACACTGTTCCTGTGGGCCCCTCAGAGAAAACCCCAACGAGAGTGAGCCACTAATTTCAACAGACTGGGGAGGGAAGCAGGAGAAAGGCCACTTAGTGCCGTATGTGGAGCTGTGAAATAAGGTTAGCATGTGGAAGGCAGGTCTGCAGAGTTGTGTCGAGAAGAGGTAGCACCAGGTAAAATTGCACTGGGGACCTTTTTAACTATCAGGAACAATGGTCCATGAACCAGGCATGCTATAGCAACAATGAAATCTATGAGCAGGGTGTCAGGCCTCCAAGGGGTGGCAGCATGGGTTGTAGGATGATGAGAGGAAAGGCTAGGAGGGTCACGCAACAGTGGTGCCAGGCACCGGTGTGCCTGGGCCTCAATCCCCAGGGAGCCTCTCAATCGCTCCAGCAAGCACTGGTATAGGCAGGGTGTGGCATCATGCAAGCCCACACCAGGCAGGCTGACCCTGGGCGGCAGGATGAGGAGCTATTCGGCTACACAGGAGCAGTGCACTGCCTCTGCCAGAACAATCTCCAAAGAGGCCACGGAGTGGGTCCTCAACGCAGGCAATGACCAGGAAGCCATGGGCAAGTCCAAAACAAAGCTCCAGGCTCGCAAGCCTAATCTCGGTGGCTACAGTGGCCCACACATCATCCTCACCTGTTGGGCACATTCCTCGCACCAGCAGTCCCAATGGTGCCAGTCCACTCTGGGCCCTCCAGAAACCCCTGTGTGGCAGTAAAGCCAATTATTTTACTTTAGTGTGGTGGAGGTGCAGCTATTTGTAGATAGGTCACTGGACTTTGCGTCTTTTCTACTTGCTCTCTGTCATCCCCGAGGATCACAACAAATTTAATAACACAATATAATATAGGAAGCAGAATTTTTTTAAGTTTGCAAGAAAATATGTAGTTTGATGACTCAGTTTTGCAAATTAATCAAATAATTGTTGAATAATATTGATTCCACTTTGAAGATGAGCAATACACATTGCCTGTCACTCCTAAATCATATTCTGCAGCAAAGCATGAAAAGTTGGCAGGAATATAGTAGAATTTGGGCAATTTTCAAACAATCATCACTTCCATGAGGCACAAAGGCCTGCTAAAACCACAGGCAGCTTACCAGGTTGTGCTGAATCACTTTGACATTAGTGATTATGATCATCAAAGCAGTGGGACTGGGGTTTCCTATGTATTGGCTTTGTGAACAGTATTCAAATGCAGAAAGTTCCAATAATACTGTAGAATTAAACAAATTATAATATGACACCATTTCCATTTTTCTTGACAGGCATCAGTATAGAAAACAGGATCTCTTCTGGGCCACAGGATGTCGGATAACAGCTTTCAGTCCTTCAATGATACCAACGGACCAATAACTAACAAAACTGAAATTACCTTAACTATGCTACTAACAATGTCCTTGCCCTCACAGCTCATCTCCCTCCTAGGGATAGCTGGCAATGGGATCGTCCTGTGGTTGCTCTGCTTTGGGATGCAGAGGAACCCCTTCACTGTCTACATTATGAACCTGGCTGCTGCTGACTGTTTACTTCTTCTCTGCACTACATTTACTCTTGTTTATGTTCTGACTATTGCAGCTGGGGAAATAATTTCATTTTTTAATGAAGTTGTCTTGTTTTATATTGGGATCCTCTTCCAGTTTGGCTACAATACCAGTCTCTTACTTCTGACAGCTATCAGTGTGGAGAGATCTATTTCAGTTTTGCACCCCATCTGGTACAAATGCCACAGACCAAAGCACCTGTCAACTATTGTGTCATTTTTGCTATGGATCTTTGCCATTGCACTCACAATGATAGAGTGTCTTGTGTGCACAGAAAGGGATTTTTATGTGTCTGCCCGTCACTGCACAGCAGTGATAGTTTTCTTGTTGAGTTTGAACTTTGGAATTATTTGTCCGGTCATGATTCTGTCCAGCCTTGCTCTGATCATAAAGGTACAAACAAGCTTGAGGAAGCCCCTATCACCGAGGCTGTATCAAGTGATACTACTCAATGTTTTGGTTTTTCTATTAACCATATTTCCCACAAGACTTTTAGGAGTGTGTTTCTACTTCGGGATCATCCAACACAAATATCTCAACTATTTAACCATTATCTATTTTAGCATATTCTGTTCCACTATCAACAGTAGTGCTAACCCCTACATCTATTTCCTCATGGGGAGAAAGAAGAAAAGAATATCTAGAGGATTATTCAAAGCAGCCCTTCAAAGTGTCTTCAGAAGTGATCATCAACCATCAAGCAGAGATGAAACTGTCAGCTCCAGTATATCCAGGTCTGAGTACTGCATCAAACATGTAGAATAACACAAAGCCATTTCTCACTGAGCAATACCAAAAGATCCTTAATGTATCTAATAAACGTTTTTCACAAAATTCTCTCATGTTAATCACAATATGGAGACTCTACCACCGGTCTGCAGATGCCAATTTATTTTTAGTTTCAGGATTTTCAGGTTTTTGTCAGACTTTAATTTTAAATAATGACAATATTTTAAAATGATATTGTTCGACTTTTCATCCTTGGCATGGTCTCCCTTAACTTTTTGCCTCTGTTCCCCCCCAGGTTGTTGATGTGTGCTGGACTCTGATTTTACTGTTTTTGTTACTCTGGGCACTTTACCACTGCTAACCAGTGCTAAAGTGCAAGTGCTCCTGTTTAAA
Organism: Pleurodeles waltl; assembly: GCF_031143425.1. NCBI lineage: Eukaryota > Metazoa > Chordata > Amphibia > Caudata > Salamandridae > Pleurodeles > Pleurodeles waltl. Next base: position 112,572,236 of record NC_090442.1, read on the forward strand.
ATGTGTACGTAATTGGTTCTCCATGATTGGCATATTTGTTTTACTGTTAAGTCCCTAGTAAAGTGCACTAGAGGTGCCCAGGGCCTGTAAATCAAATATTACTAGTGGGCCTGCAGCACGTGTTGTGCCACCCACACAAGTAACCCTGTAATCATGTCTCAGACCTGCCACTGCAGTGTCTGTATTTTTACACTGTAAATTCGACTTGGCAAGTGTACCCACTTGCCAGGCCTAAACCTTCCCTTTTCTTACATGTAAGGCACCCCTAAGGTAGGCCCTAGGTAGCCCCAAGGGCAGGGTGCATTGTATGGATAAGGTAGGACATATAGTAATGTGATTTATATGTCCTGACAGTGAAATACTGCCAACTTCGTTTTTCACTGTTGCAAGGCCTGTCTCTCTCATAGGATAATATGGGGGCTACCTTTAAATATGATTAAAGTGTAGATTCCCCTAGAGAGTAGATGGACATGTGGAGTTAGGGGTCCCTGAACTCACAATTAAAAAATACATCTTTTAGTAAAGTTGATTTTAAGATTGTGCGTTTGAAAATGCCACTTTTAGAAAGTGAGCATTTTCTTGCTTAAACCATTCTGTGACTGTGGATTCCCTGTCTGGGTCAGTTTGACAGTTGGGTTGTTTTTCACCTCACACCAGACAGTGACACAAAGGGGGCTGGGGTGTAACCTGCATTTCCTGATTAGCCATCTCTGCTAGGAGGGAGGGGTGGAGTGGTCACTCTCATCTGAAAGGACTGTGCCTGCCTCTGACAATGCCGGCTCCAACCCCCTGCTGTGTGTCTGATGCCTTGCCTGGGCAAGGCAGGATTTCACAAGTAGGTGTGAGTCCCCTTTGAAGAAAGGTGACTTCAAAGACTAAAATGGGTATAAGAAGGGCACCCAAATCTACAGACTTTAGAAACACTTCTGGAACCAAGAGGAACCTCTGCCTGGAGAAGAGCTGATAGCTGAGGAAGAAGTGCTGCCCTGCCTGTGACTGTGCTTTGTGGAGCTTTCCTGCAGTGCTGCTTCTGCCAGAGTAAGAGGGCAAAGACTGGACTTTGTGTGCCTTCCATCTTGTGAAGAAATCTCCAAGGGCTTGATTTAGAGCTTGCCTCCTGTTGTTTGAAGTCTCAGGGACAGCAAAGACTTCTCTCTGCCAGCACCTGGAGTCTCTGGAGAGACTCCTGCTCTGACAAGTGGTGCCCTATCCAGTCCCTGGGCCCTTGAAAGGAAAGCTGGTGGAATCCAAGGAAATCGACTTCGGACCGACGCCGCTGCTAAATCCGGTAATGCCGCCTGCACCTGACGCCGTGACCTTCGCTGGAACGCGACGCTCTTCGTAGGCCCGACGGCGCAGCAGCCCCGCTGAAGTCCGCGACTCCGTGGAAGTCGCCGCACCACGTCGTGACCGACGCCGCTCGAAGTGCACGGATTCAACGTTTCGCACAGACGCCGCGATCCCCGACTTCGCGCATCGGCTTGTTTTCCCTCTTCACCAAAGGTACTGTACTTGGGAGTCTACACGACTCCGTGTCCGGTGCCGCTGGTGTCGGCTTGTTGGGAACGACTCCGTCACAACGCCGTGTTAACTACTCATCGAAGCATTTTTGTTTCTAAGCGCTATTTTTGAGTTTAATCTTTAAAAATTCATAACTTGACTTGTGTATGTTGGATTTTTGTCGTTTTGGTCTTGTTTTGTTTAGATAAATATTTCCTATTTTTCTAAACCTGTGTTGTGTCATTTTGTAGTGTTTTCATTAAGTTACTGTGTGTGTTGGTACAAATACTTTACACCTAGCACTCTGAGGTTAAGCCTACTGCTCTGCCAAGCTACCAAGGGGGTAAGCAGGGGTTAGCTGACGGTGATTCTCTTTTACCCTACTAGAGTGAGGGTCCTTGCTTGAACAGGGGGTAACCTGACTGTCAACCAAAGACCCCATTTCTAACAGATATGAATAAACAGAGTTAGTGCTTGCCATGTTAAATACAAACTTAAAGCTAATGCTAAGAAACATCAATCAAAAATTAAGGCCATTTTCAGCATATGATTAGGAAATATCAGTTATTTTATTTTGTCAAAATCCTACACAGGATTATATCAGATTATATCAAGCTTGTATCACACAGTTGTATTATAGAGCATCGATAATGCCAATATTAATATAAGTAGATTTTGATTTTCTGAAGAAAAAATAACCATATCTAATATACTGTCAACCATATACGTAAAATTAAAAATATAAAAATATTGAAAACTGCATTTTGTTATATAAATATTTGACTTTAAAAATATAAAAACCTCCAAAATGTAAATAACGATAATATAGACTTATTAAAATAATAAAAATCAATCTTGAAATCCAAAATATAGATTTAAAAAGATGTAATTGTAATTAATTTTACTGTGGGGTCCCTGGGACCAAAATCGATTTTTGACCTCCTCTTTGGTTGTCTTTATGACTTCCTATTTCCATTTAGTTGCCCTTCTGTCAGGCTACTCTATCATTCACCGTGATAGATCGGGTTTGTAAGAAGGGATTAGCTATTATTATTACTTATGAGAAGTTTCATTACACATCATTAGTTGTTGACATTCTTAAAGATGCTGAAAGCCTTGTCATTTGTTTTAAACTTGAGCAATCTATTTTTTTTGCAAGAGCTTCCTGAACTCTCTTGTTGACACGTTGACTCCTCATGTGCTTCATATTTCTAATTTCACAATGTTAGGAAACTTTAAGTGTTGTGTAGAAGACTGTCTTAATTTGGATGGTAGGAGCCTCATTGATAATATGGCTTTATTAAATCTCTATCTACGTGTCACTGGTCCAAATCATACAGCTGGCCACTCACTAGACTTAGGGGCTGATTGCGAGTTTCAGGATGGGAAGACCCGTTTGCCAAACTCCCTACGGGGTGGTCGCTGTCTTACTGGTGACCTCCCCACTGGCCCCATTATAACTTTCCCACTGGGCTGACTGCTTGTAATTGAGCCGGCGGCAAAGCTGCCACCCCAGGGGGGCACCAGCACCCTCGTAATGCACACTTTGCTCATAATGCGTACTGTCGGCGCAGCAGACAGTGTGCATTACGAGGGTGCACAGCAAGGGGACCCCTGCACTGCCTATGGGCAGTGCAGGGACTCCCCTGTGGCCCCTGCATCTGATCTCCACCAGCCATTTCATGGTGGTAAAATGGCCATGAAAAGGCTGGCAGAGAACCAAGTTGTAATCAGCAGGTGACGCTGAGTTCGGCGCCGCCCTGGCTGATTCCAACCAGGACCACCGACATCCCGTCTGGAACATTGTTTGCAGCGTTCAACACAATATCTCACTCAGTTCTTCTTCAATGACTTAGAGAGGTTAGCATCTATGGACAGGCCCTGGTGTGGTTTCAGTCTTTACTTGAGAACAGGAGGCAGGTTATATCTATTGGTTGATTCTGCCCAAAAGAAAAACAAAACTACTATGGGGTCCCACAGGGCACCACATTAGTTCTAACCTTTTTTATTGTTTACTTATCTCCTTCAATGACTCACATTGACTGTTTTGGTGGCGGAGCTACATCATATGGAGATGACACAAAATTGATCCTCTCTTTGGACAAAAACTCCTCAGATTCTGAGCTCCATTCTAAAAGTATTGTCCGCTCAATTGAACTTAATTCCCTCAAAAGTAATTGTGACAAGATAGAGGTACTTTTATTTGGCAGGATAATTTATTTTCTCCTCAGTTGGAATGACCTGCCAACCTTCCACCCCCTCTCTCTCCAGTTAAAGTGGTTCACATTCTAGGTATGAAATTTTATTGCACACTCCTTTCTTATCTTCCTCTAACAGCAAGGTAAATAGTAACACTAACACTTATTAGTTCTGGGTTAGACTACTGTAAAAGCTGGCACTTGATAACAATTACTAAACATCTATTACACAAATCTCAAGTAGTGCAAAATGCTCAAGCCAGATTAGTTCTGAGACTTCTTCATAATGGCTTAGTTTCCCTGGGACTTTGGAAACTGCATTGGCTTCCACTTCATACATAGATTATTTGACTCTGGTCTTTAGAGCCTTCCACTGTTTAGCTTCCTGCCCATTGTAAGCATTACAAGTCTTCTACAACCTTAAGATCCTTTTACCTTAACCTTTTAGCCATTCCTGTTTTCAGATGTAAAAGAAGGATAGGCATATCTCTCTCTGCACTGTAATTTTGAATCAGCCCCTTGTTTCATTTAAACTTATGAATAGTGACACTGAATTCAGGAATTATCTCAAAATGTGGCATTTCTCTCTACTTGATGATGATGTCTGTAGACGTTTGATCACCTGATTTCTCCATTCTCTTCTTCTATCCCAGGCCTTATACTATTTCCTGCTGTGTGGGAATTGGTCAACTATCTTGTTTCTGAGTAGGCACCAGGATGCTCGGGCCCTAATTACAAGACTGGTGGTCTAGGACTGCCAGACTCGCAGTGGCGGTCTACAGCCACATTATGACTGTGGAGAAAGCGTCACAGTCTGACTGCTGGCACCACCACTTTTTTGCCGGGCGACGGCCTGGCAGTGCCGGCGGTCTTAATCCACCAGGGTAGTGCTGCAAGTCCCTGAGGATTAAGACTCCTGTGTCTGCCAGCTTTTGCATGCCGGTTCAATCACCATGCAAAGGCTGGTGGAGACGGGGTGCCGGGGTGATGGGGACCCTGCACTGCCCATGAACATAGCACATTATGACCCTGGCAATGGACCACCAGGGGACCGCTGTCACCACCGGGTTTCCTGGTCCCCAAGGGCTGAGGGTGGGCAGACCCACTGTCAGCACGGTGGCGCTGAACTCAGCTCACACAACAATAGTGTTGATATTGTAAACAAGTATTGGCAAAGCCAGTAGGTCTTACATTTAAGACAGGAGTATCAACCTAGTGACTGTGCCAGTGCTTGTTTGGATTGGCGCTCCAACACTCATTGTTTCTTTGTGTTCAAAAATGCCCATTGGCCATGTAGAAATGGTGAAGTAAAAAAAAGCCAAATGGGCACCAATGAATCATGACACATTCTCCCACATGGCAACCATCTGGAAATGTTTTTCTTTTCAACTGGAGCATTGAATGCATGGGGAAAAGCTGGAGCCCAGATGGGGCCTCTAGTGGGGAATATATTTTTAAAAAATGGGAAGTGGCACTATGGGGTAATGGAGAAGTGTGGACTATGGTAGGGAGAAAAGGCAGATGTTAGAAATGGGGTCTTTGGTTGACAGTCAGGTTACACCCGTCCAAGGGACGACCCTCACTCTAGCCAGGGTAAGTCACACACAATCCAAATTATCCTGTGCCCAACTTCTGATAGCTTGGCACTGAGCAGTCAGGCTTAATTTAAAAGGCAATGTGTAAAGTATTTGTGCAATAAATCATGCAATAACACAGTATAGCACCACAAAAATACACAATACAGTTTTTAGAAAAATATATAATATCTGATAAGATGCAGGTCAAAACGATTAAGATGCAATAAGTACATGTTGAAATATCACTGTAAAAATTATATAAAGTGTCTTTAGTCTCTAAAAATCAACAAATGTCTCTTGCAAGCACAAAGTACCTGGTTTGCGTTATAATTCTCCACAAGGGACCGCGGAGGAGGAGATGCGTGGAAAACGGGGTGATGAGCGGCGATTTGTCCGGTGCACGCAGGTATTGCATTGTCGAGTTTTCACGCAAGGCAGGCTTTGTGTCAATTTCCAGTGCATAGACTGGGATCCTCTTCGGGTTGTGGGGTTTTCGGATGCCCCGGGGATTTTGGGTTGAAATCCGGAAGTGACAGGACAAAGTCACAGGGGCTGCGTTGATCCGGTGGGTGTTACGTGGAAAATTCTACCGTATGGCAGGCGCTGCGTCGATTCATCTCAGGAAATCGGGCTGTGTTGTTCGGGCTCGGCTTTGCGTCGATCCAGTGGGGCGTGCGTCAAATTTCCGCTCACTACACTGCCGCTGCCTCGATCTTCTCCTTGCGAAGTCGGGCTGCGTCGTTCCGGTTTGGCGTGCGGTGATTTTCTCAATGCGATGCAGGCTGTACATCTTTTCTGGCAGGCTGTGCGTTCATTTTTGCCAAACAGGGAGTTCTTCTTGCAGGAATTAAGTCTTTTTGGTCCTGAGACTTCAGGGAACAGGAGGCAAGCTCTATCCAAGCCCTGGGAGAGCACTTCTCAGCACAGCCAGAGAGCAACAAGGCAGCAGGGCAAAACAAGGCAGCAGTCCTTCTCAGAAAGCAGTCAGGTGAGTCCTTTGAGCAGCCAGGCAGTTCTTCTTGGCAGGTTGCAGGTTCTGGTTCAGGGATTCTTCTCCAGGAAGTGTCTGAGATGGTAGGGTCAGAGACCCTGCTTAAATACCCAAATGTGCCTTTGAAGTGGGGGAGACTTCAAAGAGTGGCTTAGAAATGCACAAGGTCTCCTTTCAGTTCTATCCTGTCTGCCAGGGTCCCAGTCGGGGTGTGGTAGTCCTTTGTGTGAGGGCAGGCTACTGTCCTTTGACATGTAAGTGTTAGGCCCTCCACCCTCCCAGCCTAGAAAGACCCATTCAATATGCAGATGTATGCAAGTGTGGCTGAGCATCCTGTGTTTGGGGTTGCCTGAGTGAATGCACAAGGGAGCTGTCAACTGAACCTAGCCAGATGTGGATTGTTAGGCACATAAGGATTTAAGTGCAGAGAAATGCTTACTTTCTAAAAGTGGCATTTCTAAAATAGTAATATTAAATCCAACTTCACCAGTCAGCAGGATTTTGTACAACCATTCTGGCCATACTAAATATGACCTTGTTCTCCTTTCAGATCAGGAGCTACCACTCAAACAGAATATGAGGGTAGCCTTAATGTTAGCCTATGAAAGGAGCAGGCCTCACAGCTGTGTAAAATGAATTTAAGAGTTTTACTCCACCAGGACATGTAAACTGCACAGGTACATGTCCTGCCTTTTGCCTACACAGCACCCTGCCCTATGGGTTACCTTGGGCCTACCTTAGGGACGACTCAAATGTAGAAAAAGGGGAGTTTTAGGCTTGCCAAGTACCTTTAAATGCCAAGTCGAAGTGGCAGTGAAACTGCACTCATAGGCCTTGCAATGGCAGGCCTGAGGCATGGCTGGAAGCCTACTCATGTGGGTGGCACAATCAGTGCTGCAGGCCCACAAGTAACATTTGATCTACAGGCCCTGGGCACATGTAGTGCACTTTACTGGGGACTTACAAGTAGATTAAATAAGCCATTTGGGTATGAACCAATGTCACCATGTTTTAAGGGGAAAACATGCACTTTAGCACTGATTAGCTGTGGTAAAGTGCACAGAGTCCTAAAACCAGGAAAACAGTGTCCAAAAAGTGGAGGGAGGCAGGCAAAAAGTTTGGGGGTGACCCGGCAGAAAGGCCATTTCCAGCATATCCCCCTTCCAACCTAAAGCCATCGTAGGCTAATCAACACTCTGATGGACTTCCCTGCTTAAAGCGATAGAACATGGACAATGGCCCACTACTGCGGGGGCACTTGCCAGTTCTACGCCTTTCTGAACTCAGTGAGGCTCCCCTGTCTATATTATCTGGGGCCACTGAATTGACCCATGGGGAACCCTTCTCCTCATCTGAGGACCCCATCTGTGAAGCTCATAACTTTAATTTGCTCACAGATGCATCCCAGTATGCAGACAGTACCACCATGGCCATCAAAGTGATGTGGCCCGTTCCACCTCTTGGGTCTGACTTCTGTCCCCAATTCAGGGAAAACTCTGTCCATAAGGACAATAACCAAAAGATGCTATTGACAGCTTTCATTGTCAGGAGCAACGCCCCAGACCATCCACTGCTAAGTGGAGACCCTGAGTGGGGCCTTTGGATGAGCTTCTCCTCCAGCTCGGGGGCTGGTAGGGAGCTCCTGAGGCATCTCAGAATGGGAGACAGTAGCCCCAGGGGTCTTGCACCCCTTCCCCATTCTACCTCCTACCAGTAGGCTGATCAGGGGACAGGGGTGAGTCCTCCCTCACCTTGCCCCCATATCTGGGCTCCTCTACCCTCCTCTGGGGAATAGTACTGTCAGACAACTGAACTGTCAGGGCACCCTTAGCGGTCAACCTACTCAGTTCTCCTGACACTAAGGGTAACTCATTCCCCAGAATGCAGTCAATGGGTACCTTGGGACTAACTATGACCCGCCTTTGGGTCACCTCCCCACTCCACTCCAGGGACACCAGGGCCATGGGGCGGAAGAAATCCTCCCCATGGGCTGGAGTCACCCTACACACCTGGTCGGTGTACTGCTCTGGTGAAACTAGTCTCTCCACCATCATGGCAAGACTAGCCCTTATTTCCCTCAGAGTGGTGACTGGGACCCCAATCACTCCCACCTGGTGGAAGTGAGGACTCCCACCCTCAGGGATCACCATCTTACCCTCTGAGTCTATCTCCCAACTGAAGGAGATGAAGGCATGGTCTACGACCTGACCCTGGGGACTACCTTCCTCTAAGGCCACATCGGCCACCCCCATAGAGGTCCCACCAGTAAGTGAGTTCTTTGGACAGACAGAGTCCTCCTTAATGTGTCCTAGCTGGGAACACTCAAAGCAGCGATGTTGGGAAAGGGATGCTTTGGGCCACCGCCCACCAGAACTACCACCCAGTTTCTCAGATGGGGCATGGGAACCCTTTCCTCCCCACATACTCTGGGACATGTCTGAGCCATCTTTAACCTCCCCCTCACTCTGTTGGGGGGAACCTGAACTACCCTTCTTGGGGTCACTCCCAGGTACCTATTTGGACACTCTGGTGATAACCCAGAGGTCCGTCTCCACAGCAAGCTTTCTAGGATCAGTCAGCTTACTGTCAACCAGGTGCTGGCTCAGCTCTGCAGAACAAAGACTGAGCATATGCTCTCTCAGAATTAAATTAAATAACCCTGTGTAATCATTTACTTTGCTGCCCTGCACCCATTCATTCAGTGCCTTATTGGAGAACTAAAAACAGTCTACCCAAGTTTGTGTGGAGAGTTTGGTGCTGTCCCTGAACCTCTGACGGTATTTCTCAGGAGTCAGCCCGAACTTGGCAAGTAAAGAGGCTTTCATGGGTGCATATACATTTTGATCTTTTGGATCTAGTGTAAGAAGTGTGTCCCTCCCCACTACTGGTACATAAAACCACAAGGCCGCCCCCCATTGCTCCTCAGAGACCCCATGAGCCCTTAGTGCAACTTCATAAGCAGCCAACCACTTTTCAATGTCAACTCCTACCACATAACTTGGCACTACACTTTTGGTTATACAAACCTTTTTTTCCCCAACAGATCATGCATGTATGCTGCCACTATCACTGCAGGACTCCGACTGTCTTGCCTTGATATCCAGCTCCTTAAGACTCAGTTCATGAGCCAACAAAAGTTTATTTTCAGCCAAGGCTCTCCCAGCTTCAATTTGCTTGGCTGCTCTCTCAGCTTCAGCCTGTTTGGCTTCTCTCTCTGCCCTCCTCTCCTACTGTTGAGCTTAAATTTTTAACCTTGCCATTTGTAATTGGAATTCTCTCTCCTCTCTCCTTTCCTCTGCGGTCAGGCTGTGTGTGCAGTTTTTAAACTGCCAATTCGACTTGCCAGGCGTACCCACTTGCCAGGCCTAAACTGTCCCTTTTCTTACATGGAAGGCACCCCTATGGTAGGCCCTAGGTAGCACCATGAGCAGGGTACAGTGTATGTTTCAGGTAGGGCATATACTAATGTGTTTTATATGTCCTGACAGTTAAATACTGCCAAATCTGTTTTTCACTGTCGCAAGGCCTATCTCTCTCATAGGTTAACATGGGGGCTGCCTTTAAATGTTAAAAAAGTGCAAATTCCCTTTGGCAGCAGATAGAAATATGGAGTATAGGGTCTCTGAGCACACAATTTAAAAATACATCTTTTATTGAAGTTGGTTTTTAGATTGTGTGTTTGAAAATGCCACTTTTAGAAAGTAGGCATTTTCTTGCTTAAACCATTCTGTGACTTTGCTTGTTTGTGGATTCCCTGTCTGGGTCAGTTTGACAGTTGGGCTTTTTGCACCTCTCCTCTAGACAGTGACACAGAGGGAGATGGGGTGTAGCCTGCATATCCTGATGAGCCATCTGTGCTGGGAGGGAGGGGAGGAGTGGTCACTCACACCTGGAAGGACTGTGCCTGCCCTCACACAATGCAGTCTCCAACCTTGTGGTGTGTGTCTGGGCCCTGGCCGGGGCAAGGCAGGATCTTACAAACAAGAGACTTTTCTTTGAAGTTTGCCTACTTCAAAGGCAGAAAGGAGTATGAGTAGTGGACCCAAAACCCCTGAAAATTAGATCACTTCTGGAACCAAGAGGAACCTCTGCCAAGGAGAAGAGCTGAGGAGAAGTGCTCCCCCTGCATGTGACTGTGCTTTGTTGGGCTATCCTGCAGTTGCTGCTTCTGCCTGTGAAAGGAGACAAAGACTGGACTTTGTTACGCATTCCTGCTCAAGAAGAATCTCCAAGGGCTTCAACTGAACTTGCCTCCTGTTGTTGAAGTCTCAGGGCCATCAAAGACTTCCCCATGCCAGCACTTGGAATCTCTGCTGAGACTCCTGCCCTGACAAATGGTACCCTATCCAGTCCCTGGGCCCTTGAAAGGTGAAGCTGGCAGATAAGTACTGAAAATCCACGCACAGAATGCTGTGTGGGGAAATTTACGGCGCACCTTCCGCAACACGGCTGATAAATGACGCGCCGCAGACTTCACGGCTGAAATTGATTCTCCACCTGCATCACGGCTGGGAGGTTAATGCAACGCAGCCGGAGAAATGACATGCAACACCCACTTACAGAGGCTGATAACGTTGCAAAGCCCAGGCAGCGTGATTTTCTAACATCATGCGACCGGATTTTCCACGCAGCGTCCCTGGGCATCCAATTCAACCCGACTCTACGCGGATTGGAGGTGCCCCATCCAGAAATCAATGCATCGCTCTCTTGCGAGGGAGAAAAGCAACGCATCTCCCACCCGACCGGAGAAGTAAACGATGCACGGCCTCACTTGCGAGTAAGGAACCGATGCATTGCTGACTTTTCCGACGCAGGCTCACCTGTGCGGCTTTAATTTTTTACGCTAACCAGGTACTTTGAATAATAACAGCATTCTCATTGTTTTCTAAGGATTAAGACTCTTATTCTTTTGAAAATTCATATCTTGACTTGTGTATGTTGGAGTTTTGTCATTTTGGTCTTGTTTTGTTTAAATAAATATTACCTAATTTTCTAAACCAGTGTCATTTTGTGGTGTTTTCACTGTGTTACTGTGTGTGTTGGTACAAATACTTTACACTTTGCTTCTGAAGTTAAGCCTGCCTGCTCATGCCAAGCTACTAAGGGGGTGAGTGGGGGTTCACTGAGGATGGTTCTCCTTTACCCTGACTAGAGTGAGGGTCCTTGCTTGGACAGGGGGTAACCTGACTGCCAACCAAAGACCCCATTTCTAACACATACCAACACGTCGGAAAAGCAGTGCTTGTGTGCTGCTATGCTCGACCTAAAAAGGTGTCCTTAAGTCAGCAGTGGAACGATATAACTCATCCTATCACAAATAATGTTAAGCAGTAATGCTGCATAGGTGAGATGAACACAAGATAAAGGATGTAGCCATTGTATGAGCATTAGGCATTGGAGAAATTGTAATTACACTTCTCTAATTTGTCTAATTGTATAAATGACTTGAATCTCTTCATCATCTTTGCAGGCAAGTGACTTGTTCTCATTAACAATATTTTGAAAAGAGACATTTTTGGAGCAAACCAGCCTCCTTCTGATACCTTGCGAGACTGAAATCTCACAAGACCAAATGTTACACTAATGAAACTTTAAACTGTCTGTAGGAAAGCTCTAGACAATCAGGAAATACACTGAAGAAATAAACTTAGGTGTAGATTTATAAAGACATTGGGGGTCATTACGAGTTTGGCAGTCCCAGGACTGACATTTTGGCAGAGACGGCCCGGCGGTAAAGACCGCCATAATAATGACCATGGCGGTATTTCCAACAGAACACAGCCAAACTACCGCCCGTACCGCCAGTGCGGTCAGGCCGCAGTGGAGAGCGGTAGGCACCTTCAGACCAGCGGGAACCATGTTTCCGCGTACACATTACGAGGCTCACAACGTCAAGATTTCCCCCACAGTCGCCCTGCCACCGAAACACTGGTGGAAACCAACAGAATAAAAGGAGGCACTCACCTTCAGAAAGCCATACCCATTCGGAGCCACCATGGAACCTGAAGTCCTTCCACTGCTCCTGCTCGCACAATCACTCTGGAACCAGTGACGAAGACAACAACAGTAAGTACACTCACATAGCACACAATGGAGAGAAAGACATTAGTACACACGCACAGACAACATACACAGACGGCTTGTGACGGTCACACATACATGTAACTGTATACCCATACCAACACACACACCTACATACACATACTACACACATGCACACCCCAAATACACACACCACGATCAACAAACACATGCCATGCACACACCAGCCCGCACTCACACATCACCGTCACTGTCTAATACAATCATACACAACACCACCGAGTCACACAACAACATCACAACCAGAACTACACAAGCACTTCGGCAAGCAATTTCACTGCACACCTACACATGACAACATGTAACTACACCACACAACCAATCAACACTATCACACTGCCATACAACGTTCCATATGTCACACCACGCCCACATAACACAAAACACATATGACATAGCCATCACCACACACACGGAAGCACACACAACAACCACACGAGGGCACACAACACCACTATAAAACATGGCAACACAAACAATACACAATTTGTCTGCACACATGCATGTACCAAACACAAACATATTCTACACACAATACACTGCAATGACAGCGGGACTAATGGCAGGGCCACACACACACATTCAGCCCAGGCACAACAGCTAGCACAACCAACACACACTCACATGTCACACACACACACAAACAAAAGCCCACAAACACTAAACAGCTATAGAGAAAGAAAGGCAGGACAATTATGTTTCCATCTAATCCAACACTAGGTTGGCCCAATTAAGACGGTGAAATGGAATAAAAATAAATAACTATTTACAATCCTAAGGCCATTGGCCAGTCCAATGTTCATGCTGCCAAAGGCACAAATGGCACTTAACTGTGCCCCTACTTGACTCCTAACCGCAAGATGACCTCCACAGGGTAGGGGCATCAATGAGGCAGGCAGGCAGGCACATCAGGGGTGAGGCGGGATGGGAGAGGGGTAGGGAACAGGGAAAACTCAGAGAGAAAATGCTTCTTAGACACCCGGGGCGGTCATGGCAAAAGGGTTTGGGAGTGGAGGTAAAGGGAGCAGTTGTAAAATGTGTCTTTGTGGATATCTTGGGTGCAAGTGCATACGTGGAATGCTTGTGGGTGCTCAGTGTGCGTTGGGTGGGTGAGTGCGGGCGTTTAGGTGTTTTGGGAGAAGGGGGAGAGGAGGAGCGGGCGTTTAGGTGTTTTGGGAGAAGGGGGAGAGGAGGAGCTGGGAGATGCCGTGGTGGATGGGTGACTGTCTGTTGGGGTGGTGTTTGAGGGTATGGTACATTTTCTGCATGTGAGGGTGTCAGTGGTTGTGGTGGCTGCGGATGTGGTGACTGAGGTGGATGTCTGTGGGTCTGCTATTGTGCTGATTGTGGGCAAGATAGAAATGGTGGCTGGATCCGTGAATGATGATGTGGTGGCTGCAGGTGTGTCTGGTGCAATGTCTGTAAAGGATAGGGTGGCAGGCAAATCAGTGCAGGGAGCAGATGGTGGTGTGTGGGACATCAGGAGGTCAATAGCCTCCTCATTGAGGGCATCAGGGCTGACTGGGGCAGGGGCAGAGGTGCTTGCGGCAAAGGAGATGACCACCCTCCTGGGTGTGCGGGCACGGGCAACTGGGTGGGGAGCTACAGGGAGGGTGGTGGTAGTAAGAGGTATGGCGGACAAAGATGGTGCTGTGGTAGTCCCAGATGGGTCCACCACCTTCAGGGAGTGTACAGCAGAGGAGGATTTGTAAGAAGAGGTGGTAGATCCGGCCTCACCTGTGGCACTCCCCTCACCCTCCATCCTACTGGGTCCCTCGGCCTCACTGATTCCAGTTTTCTGGGACCTGTGGGCTGCTGCTTCTCACTTGCATGTGCTCCTTCTCCTTCACCAGACAATGCTGATGCACACAAAGAGAGAGAGGCGGAGGGAGAGAGAGACAGAAAGGGGGCAAAGGGTCAACATGTACCTCCCATAGACACAGCTAAACATGTTCATCTGTGACAATACATATCATGGCTAGGCAATTGCATTTTCCAATACACATAGCCTACATCATGCCATAATGTGTCACTACTACCCACACCTGTATTCCAACCCTCACATCTACATCAATATCTAAGTAGGACAGCACTACTATTGTCATCCCCATGATGCCAACCAAAGCCATTTTAGCTGGCACAGAATGCCCTGAGTGCTGTTTCTATAGTCTGCCTGAATACCCATCTTACCTCTCCATCACCCTTTCACCCATTGGATGTGCAGCTGACTGAACACAGCACTTCAGGCCTCCACAGTAACAACTCCTGATTAGCCCATGTCCTCTGTAATGTGTCAATTACAGGGAAGACAACTCCACTCAGAGACCACACGGCACCTAACTGTCAAGTTACATTGCTGGCCACTTAGGACAGTGATGCCATTATGGAGAGCAACTCGGATTTAGCCAGTACAAGTCAGACACCCAAACAGTTCACATCTTACGTGTACTATGTGAATCTGTGGTATAGTCATGTGATCCATCAGACCCTATCACATAGCCAAAGCAGCTGACACCCAAAACATACATCACTACTCAGCATACTGCTAAGTGCATCTACAATGGGTCATGTACCACATGTAGGAAGCTGACCTGGTGTGTAATGGGTACCTAAGGTACTTACACCTTATACCAGGTCCAGGTATCCCCTATTAGTGAAATGTAGGAAATGTCTAGAAGCCAGGATCTCTAGAGGTAGCTGTGGATGAGAAGCCAAGACTTATCTAGGAGACATGCAAAGCTCATGCAATACCAGTGTAGTCACACAGCACTTACACACATGAAAGAATACACTCAGGCCCTCATTATGACATTGGCGGTAAATTCCACTTACTGCCATGCCGACTGCTGCCAACATACCGCCGCCGTGGCGGATATCCATCAACCATATTATGGCACACACATACCAATCCGTCACAATACAGCCACAAACACTTCTGTTGTCCTCATCCTCTGCCTCCTCATCTTCACTGTCCACAGGATCCACAGCCATCTTGAGCCTCCTCCTCCTGCAGAAAAGGCAAGGGTGTGCAACATACAGCATGCCACAATGATCTGGCAGACCTTCTTGGGTGAGTAGCACAGGGATCCACCTGTTAGATGGAGGTAACAAAACCTGGCCTTCAGGAGGCCGAAGGTCCTTTCTATAATCCTTCTTGTTCACCCATGCGCCTCATTGTAACGTTCCTCTGCCGTTGTCCTGGCATTCATCACAGGGGTCAGTAGCCATGATAGGTTGGGGTAACCAGAGTCACCTGCAAATACAAGGGACAACTGTTAACCACACACTCACCCTTAGGGCCCACACCATACACATATACCATCCTCCACTGTGTGGGGACCTACTAGCCACACCCTGTGCCTCTGGAGTAGGCCCATCATATTTGGGATGCTGCTATTACTCAGGATAAAGGCATCATGCACAGACCCAGGATACTTTGCATTGACGTGGGAGATGTACTGGTCCACCAGGCACACCATCTGGACATTCATCGAGTGAAAACTCTTTCAATTTCTGAACACCAATATGTGTTACATCGATTGCCCCAATGATGGTGGGTATATGTCCCATTGCATAGAAGTCAGCTTTCACTGTGGCCAAATCCTCTACCTGAGAGAAAACGATGTAGCTGCACATGTGTCTAATCAGGGCAGACAACACTCTTGTCAGCACTATTGAGATCATTGGCTGTGACATTCTTGCTGCCAAGCCCACTGTCACTTGGAAAGAACCAGTTGCCAGGAAATGGAGCACTGATAGAACTTGCACAAGAAGGGGGATACCAGTGGGGTGGCGGATAGCCGATATTAGGTCAGGCTCCAATTGGGCACACAACTCTGTGATTGTGGCCCTGTCAAGTCTGTAGGTGAGGATAATGTGCCTGTCCTCCATTGTTGCCAAGTCCACCAGGGGTCTGTACATGGGAGGATGTCTCCATCTCCTAGTCATCTGCAGCGGTTGCAATCTATGGGCCAAAAGAGTGAGCAGCTGGTCATTATCTGTTCATTCCAACCACAACAGTTCAATGCATATTGTGATTGTAACATTATTCTGATGAAGATGTCCAAATAGTGCATTTGTGTACTGTGACACAGTTAGGATCCATGGACTGCAACCCCCCCTGAAATGGCGTCTGCCTGTGCTGTATCGAAGGACCAGTGGAAATGAGATAATTCTGCTGACATTGTGCGCCGTTGCGGGAGGCAGCCGAGAACCGCTGTGCAACTCCTCATTGGTTATCACTGGGCCCTATGGGGTACAGTGGCCAATGGTGATGTACCCCAGCGGTGACGGTATGCACAGCCGCGGACATGATCGCCATTTTCTATCTGTTCACTCACTTGCTACCTGACCTTCAACAGGAGAGGACCTACACTGCAAGTGCTGCTGTGACCTGTGTCTGGAACCGACCATGGCTCGTGTAACTGGGGAAAGGGCCCCTGCCTTCACCTCGGTGGAGGTGGAGCGACTGGTGAATGGGGTCCTATCCCAGTAACGACTGCTGTATGGGCCTCCAAACCAACAGGTGAGTACACCGTGAGTTCGATGCATGGGGTGTGAATGCATGGAGTGCTGTGTGTGAAGGCCTCATGTAGGGGGGGGAATTGGTGGATGGGCCCTGGGCAGCGTGCAGCATGTATGCTGGGCCATGTCTGTTTTAATGGGGATGGGAAGGGGCTTGGTGAGCCATAAGAGTAACAGGCAGGACGGTCAGACTAATACCTTTCCATGTGTCTATTTCCCTGCAGGTCAGCGCCCATCAAAAGAAGGGTTATATGGCGTGCCATCGCCAAGGATGTGCGGACCCTGGGGGTCTACAGCAGGCGGAGCACCCACTGTCAGAAACGGTGGAAGGACCTAAGACGCTGGGCCCAGAAGATGGCGGAGGCCCAGCTGGGGATGGCCTCCCAACGAGGAAGGGGTGCCCGTCGAACCCTGACCCCCCTGATGGCCTGCATATTGGCGGTGGCCTATCTGGAGCTAGATGGGCGCTTGGGGGCATCACAGCAGCAACAAGGGGGTGAGTACAGTTCCATAATTTATAACTTACGCCTTGTGGGGTGGTATACAAGTGGGGGTTGCGGGCCCTGTGGGTGCCCCTAGGCTAGGCCTGGCATTGCAGAGTAGGTCCCATGTTGGGCAAGATTCTGATGTGACAGTCCTCCAACCAAGCTAGTAAGCAACCACTACTGGGCAGGGGTCCGTGGGTGTCAGGTATGCTGCAATTTACATTAGGTGTACCTATCCATGCGCTGCTGACTAGCATTGTGACTGGTAGTGCATTGTCTAATGTGTAGGGCTGTTCCCTGTGTGTGACTGTGTTATGTACGCCAACAGTGGTGTTGTTGCCGCCATTGACCAAGTATATCCTTTGTCTCACCCCCCCCTTTTGTTTTGCCACCCTGTCCTTATGTGCATTAGCATCATCTGGCGGAGGAGCACAGGCACCGGCGACGGAGGGAGCTGCATCCCACAGGACTCAGGAGGCCGAATCCACCGATGGTGAGGGCACCAGTGGGAAGGAGGGCGAGGGGAGCACCAAGGCGGAGACTGGAGGGGACAGTTCGGACAGGGATACCTCCGCCGATGGAAGCTCCCTGGTGATGGCAGACACCTCTGTGCCCACCCCAGCTACAGACACAGCCGCCACCCCCGTACCAGCACTGCCCTCCCTGCAGCCCCTCAGTGAGTTGCCCGTGCCCGCTTACCCAGGAGGGTGGGCATCTCCTTCGCTTTTCCTCGCTACCTTTGGCCTCTTCCCTACCCCCCCCTCACCTCAGGCCAGGGTGGACCAAACCCAGACAAGCACCTCAGCCACCCAGTCCATGGGCACAGTAGTGTCCCCAGCAACTCAAGGTGGGAAAGGATCCCGGCCACCAGCCAGCCAGACGAAAAGGGTGCCTGCCCCAAGTGCTTCAAGGAAGGGCAAGTAGGCAGCCCCAGCTGCAGGTAGGAAGGGCAAGGAGGCAGCCCCAGCTGCAGGAAGGAAGGGCAAGGAGGCAGCCCCAAGGGCAAGGAGGTAGCCCCAGCTGCAGGAAGGAAGGGCAAGGAGGTAGCCCCAGCTGCAGGAAGGAAGGGCGTGGAGGCAGCCCTAGCTGCAGGAAGGAAGGGCATGGAGGCAGCCCTAGCTGCAGGAAGGAAGGGCATGGAGGCTGCCCCAGCTGCAGTTAGGAAGGGCAAGGAGGCAGCCCCAGCTGCTGGAAGGAAGGGCAAGGAGGCAGCCTCAGCTGCTGGAAGGAAGGGCAAGGAGGCAGCCCCAGCTGCTGGAAGGAAGGGCAAAGGGCCTGCAACAGCAGGCAGTAGAGACAAGGGGCCTGGTGCTGGGACTAAGTCAGAGCCCCCACCATCAACCATGGTGGTGCAGCCATCCGAGGCTGCAGGGGATGGGCTGGAGCCTCCCCCCACCACTTCCAGCACCGCCACTAGCACCGCCACCAGCAGCCCCAGTGGGAAGCTGTCCGAGGCTGCAGGGGATGGGCTGGAGCCTTCCCCCAACACTGCCAGCACCACCACCAGCACCGCCACCAGCACCAGCAGCCCCAGTGGGCAGCTGTCCGAGGCTGCAGGGCGTGGGCTGGAGCCTCCTCCCACCACTGCCAGCACCGCCACCAGCACCAACAGCCCCAATGGGAAGCCATCCGAGGCTGCAGGGGATGGGCAGGAGCATCCCCCACCACTGCCAGCTCCACTAGCAGCACCCAGCAGCACTGCCACCACTGAGCAGCCGTCACCGCCGGCGGACAGTGTGTGGTCCTGCGTCATTGGCTGTTGTGCGGCCTGTCCCCTTACAAATCATGTGGTTTCTGACACCCAGCTGAGAGAATGTGACTTTGCACTCCCCAAGATCTGCATCACAGGGCACAATGCCCCTTCCTGAACCAGTGGAGAAGACATCCACTCATCTCATCCTCTCCAGGATGCAGCTCACTGGGCACGATGCCAGAACCAGTGGAAAAGACATCCACTCACTGCATCATCTCCAGGATGCAGCTCACTGGGCACAATGACCCTCCACAAACAGTGGAGATGACATCCACTCACCCCATCCTCTCCAGGATGCAGCTCACTCGGCACAATGACCGTCCAGAACCAGTGGAGATGACATCCACTCACCCCATCCTCTCCAGGATGCAGCTCACTGGGCACGATGCCCCCTCCAGAACCAGTGGAGATGACATCCACTCACCCCATCCTCTCCAGGATGCAGCTCACTGGGCACAATGCCCCCTCCAGAACCAGTGGAGAAGACATCCACTCACCCCATGCTCCCCAGGATGGAGCTCACTGAGCACGATGCCCCATCCAGAGCCAATTGGCCAGTCACCCACTTGAGGGACTGTTTTCCTTGCACTCCCCAGGACAAGTCAGTGGGTAAGTCACCCACTTGGAA
Source organism: Pleurodeles waltl (assembly GCF_031143425.1). Taxonomy (NCBI): domain Eukaryota; kingdom Metazoa; phylum Chordata; class Amphibia; order Caudata; family Salamandridae; genus Pleurodeles; species Pleurodeles waltl. The sequence continues at coordinate 112,591,994 of NC_090442.1, forward strand.
TACTGTGGCCTTGCACTCCCCAGGACCGAGAACAGGGTATGTTGCCCCCTCCAGGACCAGTGGCGTTGTACTATCTTCTGGCTGAGGTGTCCCCCCAGTCCCTTCCCCCTGAGGTGCCTGGCTGTTTTCAACCTGATGCCCCTGCAGTGTTCTCTCTGTGTTGTTGCAGGAGTTAGGTGGGGCCTTTGACTCTGTGAGGTGGCCCTGTGGCCCACGGACATAGAGGACTGGGCAGTGTCCGTTAATTTGTATATACTGTTTTATTTGGTTGCGCTTATTACTACTGTATTTATCTTATTACACTCTTTTTACTCTATTGTAGTTGTCCTTGCATTATTCCTGAGGGGTACGGGGTGAATATGTTATGTTGCTGCATCTGCTTGTGTGTATTGTGTTGGGGGTGGGGGTGTTGCGTGTGTGTGTGTCACTCTCTTTTTCCTCCCCCCACCCCTGTGTGCTAGGCAGCAGTACTCACTGTGGTCGTCTTCGCCGGTATTGGTGTTCGTAGTGGAGCAGCACATAGATGAGCATGGGGAAAACATGCAGCTCGGGTCCATGGAGGCGTGGTTCTTCCTTGAGTCTCCAGAGGTGAGTTGTTTCCCTTCTGTGCAGTGTTTCCACCAGACTTTTGATGTCGTTGGTACCGCCCCGGAAAAGGTGGCGGATTGGTGTCTTATAATACTGTGGGGGGAACATTGTCTTCCGCCTGGCTGTAGGCAGTTACTGCCGTGGTGCCTGTTGATTTCACCCTGGCGGTAGGTGTGTTAACAGTGGCTGTCTGTCTGAGCGGTTTCTGCCGTGGTCATTGTTTCAAAGTTATTACCGCTGGCCTTTTTGCAGTATTACTGCCACTTTATCACCGACCACCAGGGTTGTAGTGAGGGCCTCTGTGTTAAAAGAATAAAGGTACTTTATTATGGTAACACAAAATCAAAAATACTATAGAGACTGTACTCCCTTAGGAGGTACATAATACACAAGTTCTATACACTTGTTGTCAGAAATAGGCATAAGAATAGTTAGAAAACAGTGCTAATAGTGTAAAACACAATAGAGAATAGCGGACCTAGGGGGAGCACAAACCATATACTAAACAAATTGAATGCAAGAGTGTCGCCCCTACCCAGGTAAGTGTAGTGTGTAGAAGGGCGCTGAGGGTACCAGGAAAGCACAAAGGTAAGTACCACAACACCCCACAGCGACCAGGAAGGTAGGAGTAAATTACTAGAATTTCCCCCAAACACCCACTTAGAAGAAAAGAAGAGAAATGCAAAACCCCGAGATGAATGCAAGAAACCAACAGTGGATTCCTGAAGAGGAAGACCTGTGGAAACAGAGGACCAAGTCCAGAAGGCACTGCAGACTCTTGTCAGCACTATTGAGATCATTGGCTGTGACATTCTTGCTGCCAAGCCCACTGTCACTTGGAAAGAACCAGTTGCCAGGAAATGGAGCACTGATAGAACTTGCACAAGAAGGGGGATCCCAGTGGGGTGGCGGATAGCAGATATTAGGTCAGGCTCCAATTGGGCACACAACTCTGTGATTGTGGCCCTGTCAAGTCTGTAGGTGAGGATAATGTGCCTGTCCTCCATTGTTGCCAAGTCCACCAGGGGTCTGTACATGGGAGGATGTCTCCATCTCCTAGTCATCTGCAGCGGTTGCAATCTATGGGCCAAAAGAGTGAGTAGCTGGTCATTATCTGTTCATTCCAACCACAACAGTTCAATGCATATTGTGATTGTAACATTATTCTGATGAAGATGTCCAAATAGTGCATTTGTGTACTATGACACAGTTAGGATCCATGGACTGCAACCCCCCCTGAAATGGCGTCTGCCTGTGCTGTATCGAAGGACCGGTGGAAATGAGATAATTCTGCTGACATTGTGTGCCGTTGCGGGAGGCAGCCGAGAACCGCTGTGCAACTCCTCATTGGTTATGACTGGGTCCTATGGGGTACAGTGGCCAATGGTGATGTACGCCAGCGGTGACGGTATGCACAGCCGCGGACATGATCGCCATTTTCTATCTGTTCACTCACTTGCTACCTGACCTTCAACAGGAGAGGACCTACACTGCAAGTGCTGCTGTGACCTGTGTCTGGAACCGACCATGGCTCGTGTAACTGGGGAAAGGGCCCCTGCCTTCACCTCGGTGGAGGTGGAGCGACTGGTGAATGGGGTCCTATCCCAGTAACGACTGCTGTATGGGCCTCCAAACCAACAGGTGAGTACACCGTGAGTTCGATGCATGGGGTGTGAATGCATGGAGTGCTGTGTGTGAAGGCCTCATGTAGGGGGGGGAATTGGTGGATGGGCCCTGGGCAGCGTGCAGCATGTATGCTGGGCCATGTCTGTTTTAATGGGGATGGGAAGGGGCTTGGTGAGCCATAAGAGTAACAGGCAGGACGGTCAGACTAATACCTTTCCATGTGTCTATATCCCTGCAGGTCAGCGCCCATCAAAAGAAGGGTTATATGGCGTGCCATCGCCAAGGATGTGCGGACCCTGGGGGTCTACAGCAGGCGGAGCACCCACTGTCAGAAACGGTGGAAGGAACTAAGACGCTGGGCCCAGAAGATGGCGGAGGCCCAGCTGGGGATGGCCTCCCAACGAGGAAGGGGTGCCCGTCGAACCCTGACCCCCCTGATGGCCTGCATATTGGCGGTGGCCTATCTGGAGCTAGATGGGCGCTTGGGGGCATCACAGCAGCAACAAGGGGGTGAGTACAGTTCCATAATTTATAACTTACGCCTTGTGGGGTGTGTAAGGAAATGCCTCCTTGGCATGGTTGCCCCCTGACTTTTTGCCTTTGCTGATGCTATGTTTACAATTGAAAGTGTGCTGAGGCCTGCTAACCAGGCCCCAGCACCAGTGTTCTTTCCCTAACCTGTACTTTTGTATCCACAATTGGCAGACCCTGGCATCCAGATAAGTCCCTTGTAACTGGTACTCCTAGTACCAAGGGCCCTGATGCCAAGGAAGGTCTCTAAGGGCTGCAGCATGTCTTATGCCACCCTGGAGACCTCTCACCCAGCACAGACACACTGCTTGCCAGCTTGTGTGTGCTAGTGAGGACAAAACGAGTAAGTCGACATGGCACTCCCCTCAGGGTGCCATGCCAGCCTCTCACTGCCTATGCAGTATAGGTAAGACACCCCTCTAGCAGGCCTTACAGCCCTAAGGCAGGGTGCACTATACCATAGGTGAGGGTACCAGTGCATGAGCATGGTACCCCTACAGTGTCTAAACAAAACCTTAGACATTGTAAGTGCAGGGTAGCCATAAGAGTATATGGTCTGGGAGTTTGTCAAACACGAACTCCACAGCACCATAATGGCTACACTGAAAACTGGGAAGTTTGGTATCAAACTTCTCAGCACAATAAATGCACACTGATGCCAGTGTACATTTTATTGTAAAATACACCCCAGAGGGCACCTTAGAGGTGCCCCCTGAAACTTAACCGACTATCTGTGTAGGCTGACTAGTTTTAGCAGCCTGCCACAAACCGAGACATGTTGCTGGCCCCATGGGGAGAGTGCCTTTGTCACTCTGAGGCCAGTAACAAAGCCTGCACTGGGTGGAGATGCTAACACCTCCCCCAGGCAGGAATTGTCACACCTGGCGGTGAGCCTCAAAGGCTCACCTCCTTTGTGCCAACCCAGCAGGACGCTCCAGCTAGTGGAGTTGCCCGCCCCCTCCGGCCAGGCCCCACTTTTGGCGGCAAGGCCGGAGAAGATAATGAGAAAAACAAGGAGGAGTCACTGACCAGTCAGGACAGCCCCTAAGGTGTCCTGAGCTGAAGTGACTCTAACTTGTAGAAATCCTCCATCTTGCAGATGGAGGATTCCCCCAATAGGGTTAGGATTGTGACCCCCTCCCCTTGGGAGGAGGCACAAAGAGGGTGTACCCACCCTCAGGGCTAGTAGCCATTGGCTACTAACCCCCCAGACCTAAACACGCCCTTAAATTTAGTATTTAAGGGCTACCCTGAACCCTAGAAAATTAGATTCCTGCAACTACAAGAAGAAGGACTGCCTAGCTGAAAACCCCTGCAGAGGAAGACCAGAAGACGACAACTGCCTTGGCTCCAGAAACTCACCGGCCTGTCTCCTGCCTTCCAAAGATCCTGCTCCAGCGACGCCTTCCAAAGGGACCAGCGACCTCGACATCCTCTGAGGACTGCCCCTGCTTCGAAAAGACAAGAAACTCCCGAGGACAGCGGACCTGCTCCAAGAAAGGCTGCAACTTTGTTTCCAGCAGCTTTGAAAGAACCCTGCAAGCTCCCCGCAAGAAGCGTGAGACTTACAACACTGCACCCGGCGACCCCGACTCGGCTGGTGGAGATCCAACACCTCAGGAGGGACCCCAGGACTACTCTGATACTGTGAGTACCAAAACCTGTCCCCCCTGAGCCCCCACAGCGCCGCCTGCAGAGGGAATCCCGAGGCTTCCCCTGACCGCGACTCTTTGAATCCAAAGTCCCGACGCCTGGGAGAGACCCTGCACCCGCAGCCCCCAGGACCCGAAGGACCGGACTTTCACTGGAGAAGTGACCCCCAGGAGTCCCTCTCCCGTGCCCAAGTGGAGGTTTCCCCGAGGAACCCCCCCCTTGCCTGCCTGCAGCGCTGAAGAGATCCCGAGATCTCTCATAGACTAACATTGCGAACCCGACGCTTGTTTCTACACTGCACCCGGCCGCCCCCGCGCTGCTGAGGGTGAAATTTCTGTGTGGGCTTGTGTCCCCCCCCGGTGCCCTACAAAACCCCCCTGGTCTGCCCTCCGAAGACGCGGGTACTTACCTGCAAGCAGACCGGAACCGGGGCACCCCCTTCTCTCCATTCTAGCCTATGTGTTTTGGGCACCACTTTGAACTCTGCACATGACCGGCCCTGAGCTGCTGGTGTGGTGACTTTGGGGTTGCTCTGAACCCCCAACGGTGGGCTACCTTGGACCAAGAACTGAACCCTGTAAGTGTCTTACTTACCTGGTAAAACTAACAAAAACTTACCTCCCCCAGGAACTGTGAAAATTGCAGTGTCCACTTTTAAAACAGCTATTTGTCAATAACTTGAAAAGTATACATGCAATTTTTATGATTTGAAGTTCCTAATGTACTTACCTGAAATACCTTTCAAATAAGATATTACATGTTAAATTTGAACCTGTGGTTCTTAAAATAAACTAAGAAAAGATATTTTTCTATACAAAAATCTATTGGCTGGATTTGTCTCTGAGTGTGTGTACCTCATTTATTGTCTATGTGTATGTACAACAAATGCTTAACACTACTCCTTGGATAAGCCTACTGCTCGACCACACTTCCACAAAATAGAGCATTAGTATTATCTATTTTTACCACTATTTTACCTCTAAGGGGAACCCTTGGACTCTGTGCATGCTATTCCTTACTTTGAAATAGCACATACAGAGCCAACTTCCTACAGGGTGGTATACAAGTGGGGGTTGCGGGCCCTGTGGGTGCCCCTAGGCTAGGCCTGGCATTGCAGAGTAGGTCCCATGTTGGGCAGGATTCTGATGTGTCAGTCCTCCAACCAAGCTAGTAAGCAACCACTACTGGGCAGGGGTCCGTGGGTGTCAGGTATGCTGCAATTTACATTAGGTGTACCTATCCATGCGCTGCTGACTAGCATTGTGACTGGTAGTGCATTGTCTAATGTGTAGGGCTGTTCCCTGTGTGTGACTGTGTTATGTACGCCAACAGTGGTGTTGTTGCCGCCATTGACCAAGTATATCCTTTGTCTCACCCCCCCCTTTTGTTTTGCCACCCTGTCCTTATGTGCATTAGCATCATCTGGCGGAGGAGCAGAGGCACCGGCGACGGAGGGAGCTGCATCCCACAGGACTCAGGAGTCCGAATCCACTGATGGTGAGGGCACCAGTGGGAAGGAGGGCGAGGGGAGCACCAAGGCGGAGACTGGAGGGGACAGTTCGGACAGGGATACCTCCGCCGATGGAAGCTCCCTGGTGATGGCAGACACCTCTGTGCCCACCCCAGCTACAGACACAGCCGCCACCCCGTACCAGCACTGCCCTCCCTGCAGCCCCTCAGTGAGTTGCCCGTGCCCGCTTACCCAGGAGGGTGTGCATCTCCTTCGCTTTTCCTCGCTACCTTTGGCCTCTTCCCTACCCCCCCTCACCTCAGGCCAGGGTGGACCAAACCCAGACAAGCACCTCAGCCACCCAG